>NC_072376.2:71295000-71604107 GCF_028885625.2 Pongo pygmaeus
GATCTTGGGAGCGCTTCGAGGCCAATGCTGGGAAACGAAATATCATCACATAGAAACTAGACAGATGGATTCTCAGAAACTTCTTTGTGATGAGTGCGTTCCACTCACAGACTTGAACGTCCCTCTTGAGAGAACAGTTTGGAAACACTCCTTTTGTAGAATCTGCAAGTGTTTATTTGGAGCGCTTTGAGGCCTATGTTGGAAAAGGAAATATCTTCACATAGAAACTAGACAGAAGCATTCTCAGAAACTTCTTTGCGATGAGTGCATTCAACGCACAGACTTGAAGCTTCCTTTGGAAAGAGCAGTTTTGAAACACTCTTTTTGTAGAATCTGCAAGTGGATATGTGGAGCGCTTTGAGGCCTCTGCTGGAAAAGGAAATATCTTCACAGAAAAACTAGACAGAAGCATTCTCAGAAACGTCTTGGTCATGTGTGCATTGAACTCACAGAGTAGAACCTTCCTTTTGATAGAGAAGCTTGGAAACACTCTTTTAGTAGAATCTTCAGGTGGATGTATGGAGTGCTTTGAGGCCTATGCTGGAAAAGGAAATGTCTTCACGTAGAAACGAGACAAAGGCATTCTCGGAAAGTTCCCCGTGCTTTGTGCATTCAACTCACAGAGTTCAGCCTTCTTTTTGCTAGAGCAGTTTGGAAACACTCTTTTTGTAGAGTCTGCAAGTGGATAATTGGAGCGCTTTGAGGCCTACGCTGCAAAAGGAAATAACATTGCATAAAAACTAGATGGAAGCATTCTCACAAACTTCTTTGTGGTGAGTGCATTCAACTCACAGAGTTGAACCTTCGTTTTGATAGACCAGTTTTGAAACACTGTTTTTGTAGTATTCGCAAGTGGATATTTGGAGCGCGTTGAGGCTGGAGTTGGAAAAGGAAATATCTTCACATACAAACTAGACGGAAGCATCCTCCCAAGCTTCTTTGTCACGTGGGGATTGAACTCACAGTGTTGAACATTCCTTTTCGTAGAGCGGTTCTGCATGACTCTTTTTGTGGAAACTGCAAGTGGATATTTGGTGCGATTGCGGCATCTAGTGGAAAGGAACATACATTACGATGAAAACTAGATTGAACTCTTCTCAGAAACTTCTTTGCGATGAGTGCCTTCTACTCACAGAGTCGAACCTTCCTTTCGAGAGAAGAGTTTTGAGACACTCTTTTTGTGGAATCTGCAAGGGGATCACTAGGGCGCTTTGATGCCTATGCTGGAAAAGGAAATATCTTCACACGAAAACTAGACAGAAGCATTCTCAGAAACCTTTTCTGATGTGCGCATTCAACTCACCGAGTTGAACCTTCCTTTTGATAGAGCAGTTTTGAAACACTCTTTTTGTAGAATCTGCAAGTGGAGATTTGGAGTGCTTTGAGTCCTACCCTGGAAAAGGAAATAACTTCACTTAGAACCTAGACGGAAGCATTCTCAGAGACTTCCCTGTGCTTTCTGCATTCAACTCACAGAGTTGAACCTTCCTTTTGATAGAACAGCTTTGAAACGCTCTTTTTGTAGAATCTGCAAGTCGATACTTGGAACGCTTTGAGGCCTATGCTGGAAAAGGAAATAGCTTCAAATAAAAACTAGAGAGAAGCATTCTCAGAAACTTCTTTGTGATCTGCGCATTCAACCCACAGAGCTGAAGCTTCCCTTTGCTATAGCAGTTTTGAAACTCTCTTTGAGTAGAATCTTCAAGGGGATATTCGGTGTGCCGAGAGGCCAACACTGGAAAAGGAAATATCTTCACTTAAAAACTGGACGGAAGCGTTCTCAGAAACTACCCTGGGCTTTATGCATTCAGCTCACAGAGAGGACTCTTCCTTTGGAGAGCGCAGTTTTGAAACACTCTTTTTGCAGAATTTGCTACGGGATGTTTGGAGCTTTTGGAGGCCTATGCTGGAAGAGGAAATATCTTCACATACCAAGTAGACAGAAGCATTCTCACAAACTTCTTTGTGATGAGTACCTTCAACTCACAGACTTGAACCTTCCTCTTGAAAGAGCAGTCTTGAAACACTCCTTTTGTAGAATCTGCAAGTGGATATTTGGAGCGTTTTGAGGCCTTTGCTGGGAAATGAAATATCTTCACCTAAAAACTAGACAGAAGCATTCTCAGAAACATCTTTGCGATGTGTGCATTCAACTCACAGGGTTGAACCTTCCTTTTGATAGAGCAGTTTTGAAACGCACTTTGTGTAGAATCTGCAAGTGGATATTTGGAGGGCTTTGAGGCCTATGCTGGAAAAGGGAATATCTTCACATAAACACTAGACAGAAGCATTCTCAGAAACTTCTTTGTGATGTGTGCATTCAACTCACAGAGTTGAACCGGCCTTCTGATAGAGCCGTTTGGAAACAGCCTTTTTGTAACATCTGCAAGTGGATATTTGGAGCGATTTGAGGCCTATGATGGAAAGGGAAATATCTTCACATAGAAACTAGACAGAAGCCTTCTCAGAAACTTCTGTGTGATGAGTGCATTCAACTCACAGACTTGAACCTTCCTTTTGATAGAGAAGTTTTGAAACACTCTTTTAGAGGCATCTGAATGAGGATCTTGGGAGCGCTTCGAGGCCAATGCTGGGAAACGAAATATCATCACATAGAAACTAGACAGATGGATTCTCAGAAACTTCTTTGTGATGAGTGCGTTCCACTCACAGACTTGAACGTCCCTCTTGAGAGAACCGTTTTGAAACACTCCTTTTGTAGAATCTGCAAGTGTTTATTTGGAGCGCTTTGAGGCCTATGTTGGAAAAGGAAATATCTTCACATATAAACTAGACAGAAGCATTCTCAGAAACTTCTTTGCGATGAGTGCATTCAACGCACAGACTTGAAGCTTCCTTTGGAAAGAGCAGTTTTGAAACACTCTTTTTGTAGAATCTGCAAGTGGATATGTGGAGCGCTTTGAGGCCTCTGCTGGAAAAGGAAATATCTTCACAGAATAACTAGACAGAAGCATTCTCAGAAACGTCTTGGTCATGTGTGCATTGAACTCACAGAGCAGAACCTTCCTTTTGATAGAGAAGCTTGGAAACACTCTTTTAGTAGAATCTTCAGGTGGATGTATGGAGTGCTTTGAGGCCTATGCTGGAAAAGGAAATGTCTTCACGTAGAAACGAGACAAAGGCATTCTCGGAAAGTTCCCCGTGCTTTGTGCATTGAACTCACAGAGTTCAGCCTTGTTTTTGCTAGAGCAGTTTGGAAACACTCTTTTTGTAGACTCTGCAAGTGGATAATTGGAGCGCCTTGAGGCCTACGCTGCAAAAGGAAATAACATTGCATAAAAACTAGATGGAAGCATTCTCACAAACTTCTTTGTGGTGAGTGCATTCAACTCACAGAGTTGAACCTTCGTTTTGATAGACCAGTTTTGAAACACTGTTTTTGTAGTATTCGCAAGTGGATATTTGGAGCGCCTTGAGGCTGGAGTTGGAAAAGGAAATATCTTCACATACAAACTAGACGGAAGCATTCTCCGAAGCTTCTTTGTCACGTGGGGATTGAACTCACAGTGTTGAACATTCCTTTTCGTAGAGCGGTTCTGCATGACTCTTTTTGTGGAAACTGCAAGTGGATGTTTGGTGCGATTGCGGCATCTAGTGGAAAGGAACATACATTACGATGAAAACTAGATTGAACTCTTCTCAGAAACTTCTTTGCGATGAGTGCCTTCTACTCACAGAGTCGAACCTTCCTTTCGAGAGAAGAGTTTTGAGACACTCTTTTTGTGGAATCTGCAAGGGGATCACTAGGGCGCTTTGATGCCTATGCTGGAAAAGGAAATATCTTCACACGAAAACTAGACAGAAGCATTCTCAGAAACCTTTTCTGATGTGCGCATTCAACTCACCGAGTTGAACCTTCCTTTTGATAGAGCAGTTTTGAAACACTCTTTTTGTAGAATCTGCAAGTGGAGATTTGGAGTGCTTTGAGTCCTACCCTGGAAAAGGAAATAACTTCACTTAGAACCTAGACGGAAGCATTCTCAGAGACTTCCCTGTGCTTTCTGCATTCAACTCACAGAGTTGAACCTTCCTTTTGATAGAACAGCTTTGAAACGCTCTTTTTGTAGAATCTGCAAGTCGATACTTGGAACGCTTTGAGGCCTATGCTGGAAAAGGAAATAGCTTCACATAAAAACTAGAGAGAAGCATTCTCAGAAACTTCTTTGTGATCTGCGCATTCAACCCACAGAGTTGAAGCTTCCCTTTGCTATAGCAGTTTTGAAACTCTCTTTGAGTAGAATCTTCAAGGGGATATTCGGTGTGCCGAGAGGCCAACACTGGAAAAGGAAATATCTTCACTTAAAAACTGGACGGAAGCGTTCTCAGAAACTACCCTGAGCTTTATGCATTCAACTCACAGAGAGGACTCTTCCTTTGGAGAGCGCAGTTTTGAAACACTCTTTTTGCAGAATTTGCTAGGGGATGTTTGGAGCTTTTGGAGGCCTATGCTGGAAGAGGAAATATCTTCACATACCAAGTAGACAGAAGCATTCTCACAAACTTCTTTGTGATGAGTGCCTTCAACTCACAGACTTGAACCTTCCTTTTGAAAGAGGAGTCTTGAAACACTCCTTTTGTAGAATCTGCAAGTGGATATTTGGAGCGTTTTGAGGCCTTTGCTGGGAAATGAAATATCTTCACCTAAAAACTAGACAGAAGCATTCTCAGAAACATCTTTGCGATGTGTGCATTCAACTCACAGGGTTGAACCTTCCTTTTGATAGAGCAGTTTTGAAACGCACTTTGTGTAGAATCTGCAAGTGGATATTTGGAGGGCTTTGAGGCCTATGCTGGAAAAGGGAATATCTTCACATAAACACTAGACAGAAGCATTCTCAGAAACTTCTTTGTGATGTGTGCATTCAACTCACAGAGTTGAACCGGCCTTCTGATAGAGCCGTTTGGAAACAGCTTTTTTGTAACATCTGCAAGTGGATATTTGGAGCGATTTGAGGCCTATGATGGAAAGGGAAATATCTTCACATAGAAACTAGACAGAAGCCTTCTCAGAAACTTCTGTGTGATGAGTGCATTCAACTCACAGACTTGAACCTTCCTTTTGATAGAGAAGTTTTGAAACACTCTTTTAGAGGCATCTGAATGAGGATCTTGGGAGCGCTTCGAGGCCAATGCTGGGAAACGAAATATCATCACATAGAAACTAGACAGATGGATTCTCAGAAACTTCTTTGTGATGAGTGCGTTCCACTCACAGACTTGAACGTCCCTCTTGAGAGAACAGTTTGGAAACACTCCTTTTGTAGAATCTGCAAGTGTTTATTTGGAGCGCTTTGAGGCCTATGTTGGAAAAGGAAATATCTTCACATAGAAACTAGACAGAAGCATTCTCAGAAACTTCTTTGCGATGAGTGCATTCAACGCACAGACTTGAAGCTTCCTTTGGAAAGAGCAGTTTTGAAACACTCTTTTTGTAGAATCTGCAAGTGGATATGTGGAGCGCTTTGAGGCCTCTGCTGGAAAAGGAAATATCTTCACAGAAAAACTAGACAGAAGCATTCTCAGAAACGTCTTGGTCATGTGTGCATTGAACTCACAGAGCAGAACCTTCCTTTTGATAGAGAAGGTTGGAAACACTCTTTTAGTAGAATCTTCAGGTGGATGTATGGAGTGCTTTGAGGCCTATGCTGGAAAAGGAAATGTCTTCACGTAGAAACGAGACAAAGGCATTCTCGGAAAGTTCCCCGTGCTTTGTGCATTCAACTCACAGAGTTCAGCCTTCTTTTTGCTAGAGCAGTTTGGAAACACCCTTTTTGTAGAGTCTGCAAGTGGATAATTGGAGCGCTTTGAGGCCTACGCTGCAAAAGGAAATAACATTGCATAAAAACTAGATGGAAGCATTCTCACAAACTTCTTGTGGTGAGTGCATTCAACTCACAGAGTTGAACCTTCGTTTTGATAGACCAGTTTTGAAACACTGTTTTTGTAGTATTCGCAAGTGGATATTTGGAGCGCCTTGAGGCTGGAGTTGGAAAAGGAAATATCTTCACATACAAACTAGACGGAAGCATTCTCCGAAGCTTCTTTGTCACGTGGGGATTGAACTCACAGTGTTGAACATTCCTTTTCGTAGAGCGGTTCTGCATGACTCTTTTTGTGGAAACTGCAAGTGGATATTTGGTGCGATTGCGGCATCTAGTGGAAAGGAACATACATTACGATGAAAACTCGATTGAACTCTTCTCAGAAACTTCTTTGCGATGAGTGCCTTCTACTCACAGAGTCGAACCTTCCTTTCGAGAGAAGCGTTTTGAGACACTCTTTTTGTGGAATCTGCAAGGGGATCACTAGGGCGCTTTGATGTCTATGCTGGAAAAGGAAATATCTTCACACGAAAACTAGACAGAAGCATTCTCAGAAACCTTTTCTGATGTGCGCATTCAACTCACCGAGTTGAACCTTCCTTTTGATAGAGCAGTTTTGAAACACTCTTTTTGTAGAATCTGCAAGTGGAGATTTGGAGTGCTTTGAGTCCTACCCTGGAAAAGGAAATAACTTCACTTAGAACCTAGACGGAAGCATTCTCAGAGACTTCCCTGTGCTTTCTGCATTCAACTCACAGAGTTGAACCTTCCTTTTGATAGAACAGCTTTGAAACGCTCTTTTTGTAGAATCTGCAAGTCGATACTTGGAACGCTTTGAGGCCTATGCTGGAAAAGGAAATAGCTTCAAATAAAAACTAGAGAGAAGCATTCTCAGAAACTTCTTTGTGATCTGCGCATTCAACCCACAGAGCTGAAGCTTCCCTTTGCTATAGCAGTTTTGAAACTCTCTTTGAGTAGAATCTTCAAGGGGATATTCGGTGTGCCGAGAGGCCAACACTGGAAAAGGAAATATCTTCACTTAAAAACTGGACGGAAGCGTTCTCAGAAACTACCCTGGGCTTTATGCATTCAGCTCACAGAGAGGACTCTTCCTTTGGAGAGCGCAGTTTTGAAACACTCTTTTTGCAGAATTTGCTACGGGATGTTTGGAGCTTTTGGAGGCCTATGCTGGAAGAGGAAATATCTTCACATACCAAGTAGACAGAAGCATTCTCACAAACTTCTTTGTGATGAGTACCTTCAACTCACAGACTTGAACCTTCCTCTTGAAAGAGCAGTCTTGAAACACTCCTTTTGTAGAATCTGCAAGTGGATATTTGGAGCGTTTTGAGGCCTTTGCTGGGAAATGAAATATCTTCACCTAAAAACTAGACAGAAGCATTCTCAGAAACATCTTTGCGATGTGTGCATTCAACTCACAGGGTTGAACCTTCCTTTTGATAGAGCAGTTTTGAAACGCACTTTGTGTAGAATCTGCAAGTGGATATTTGGAGGGCTTTGAGGCCTATGCTGGAAAAGGGAATATCTTCACATAAACACTAGACAGAAGCATTCTCAGAAACTTCTTTGTGATGTGTGCATTCAACTCACAGAGTTGAACCGGCCTTCTGATAGAGCCGTTTGGAAACAGCCTTTTTGTAACATCTGCAAGTGGATATTTGGAGCGATTTGAGGCCTATGATGGAAAGGGAAATATCTTCACATAGAAACTAGACAGAAGCCTTCTCAGAAACTTCTGTGTGATGAGTGCATTCAACTCACAGACTTGAACCTTCCTTTTGATAGAGAAGTTTTGAAACACTCTTTTAGAGGCATCTGAATGAGGATCTTGGGAGCGCTTCGAGGCCAATGCTGGGAAACGAAATATCATCACATAGAAACTAGACAGATGGATTCTCAGAAACTTCTTTGTGATGAGTGCGTTCCACTCACAGACTTGAACGTCCCTCTTGAGAGAACAGTTTGGAAACACTCCTTTTGTAGAATCTGCAAGTGTTTATTTGGAGCGCTTTGAGGCCTATGTTGGAAAAGGAAATATCTTCACATAGAAACTAGACAGAAGCATTCTCAGAAACTTCTTTGCGATGAGTGCATTCAACGCACAGACTTGAAGCTTCCTTTGGAAAGAGCAGTTTTGAAACACTCTTTTTGTAGAATCTGCAAGTGGATATGTGGAGCGCTTTGAGGCCTCTGCTGGAAAAGGAAATATCTTCACAGAAAAACTAGACAGAAGCATTCTCAGAAACGTCTTGGTCATGTGTGCATTGAACTCACAGAGCAGAACCTTCCTTTTGATAGAGAAGGTTGGAAACACTCTTTTAGTAGAATCTTCAGGTGGATGTATGGAGTGCTTTGAGGCCTATGCTGGAAAAGGAAATGTCTTCACGTAGAAACGAGACAAAGGCATTCTCGGAAAGTTCCCCGTGCTTTGTGCATTCAACTCACAGAGTTCAGCCTTCTTTTTCCTAGAGCAGTTTGGAAACACCCTTTTTGTAGAGTCTGCAAGTGGGTAATTGGAGCGCTTTGAGGCCTACGCTGCAAAAGGAAATAACATTGCATAAAAACTAGATGGAAGCATTCTCACAAACTTCTTTGTGGTGAGTGCATTCAACTCACAGAGTTGAACCTTCGTTTTGATAGACCAGTTTTGAAACACTGTTTTTGTAGTATTCGCAAGTGGATATTTGGAGCGCGTTGAGGCTGGAGTTGGAAAAGGAAATATCTTCACATACAAACTAGACGGAAGCATTCTCCGAAGCTTCTTTGTCACGTGGGGATTGAACTCACAGTGTTGAACATTCCTTTTCGTAGAGCGGTTCTGCATGACTCTTTTTGTGGAAACTGCAAGTGGATATTCGGTGCGATTACAGCATCTAGTGGAAAGGAACATACATTACGATGAAAACTCGATTGAACTCTTCTCAGAAACTTCTTTGCGATGAGTGCCTTCTACTCACAGAGTCGAACCTTCCTTTCGAGAGAAGAGTTTTGAGACACTCTTTTTGTGGAATCTGCAAGGGGATCACTAGGGCGCTTTGATGCCTATGCTGGAAAAGGAAATATCTTCACACGAAAACTAGACAGAAGCATTCTCAGAAACCTTTTCTGATGTGCGCATTCAACTCACCGAGTTGAACCTTCCTTTTGATAGAGCAGTTTTGAAACACTCTTTTTGTAGAATCTGCAAGTGGAGATTTGGAGTGCTTTGAGTCCTACCATGGAAAAGGAAATAACTTCACTTAGAACCTAGACGGAAGCATTCTCAGAGACTTCCCTGTGCTTTCTGCATTCAACTCACAGAGTTGAACCTTCCTTTTGATAGAACAGCTTTGAAACGCTCTTTTTGTAGAATCTGCAAGTCGATACTTGGAACGCTTTGAGGCCTATGCTGGAAAAGGAAATAGCTTCACATAAAAACTAGAGAGAAGCGTTCTCAGAAACTTCTTTGTGATCTGCGCATTCAACCCACAGAGTTGAAGCTTCCCTTTGCTATAGCAGTTTTGAAACTCTCTTTGAGTAGAATCTTCAAGGGGATATTCGGTGTGCCGGAAGGCCAACACTGGAAAAGGAAATATCTTCACTTAAAAACTTGACGGAAGCGTTCTCAGAAACTACCCTGAGCTTTATGCATTCAACTCACAGAGAGGACTCTTCCTTTGGAGAGCGCAGTTTTGAAACACTCTTTTTGCAGAATTTGCTAGGGGATGTTTGGAGCTTTTGGAGGCCTATGCTGGAAGAGGAACTATCTTCACATACCAAGTAGACAGAAGCATTCTCACAAGCTTCTTTGTGATGAGTGCCTTCAACTCACAGACTTGAACCTTCCTTTTGAAAGAGCAGTCTTGAAACACTCCTTTTGTAGAATCTGCAAGTGGATATTTGGAGCGTTTTGAGGCCTTTGCTGGGAAATGAAATATCTTCACCTAAAAACTAGACAGAAGCATTCTCAGAAACATCTTTGCGATGTGTGCATTCAACTCACAGGGTTGAACCTTCCTTTTGATAGAGCAGTTTTGAAACGCACTTTGTGTAGAATCTGCAAGTGGATATTTGGAGGGCTTTCAGGCCTATGCTGGAAAAGGGAATATCTTCACATAAACACTAGACAGAAGCATTCTCAGAAACTTCTTTGTGATGTGTGCATTCAACTCACAGAGTTGATCCTGCCTTCTGATAGAGCCGTTTGGAAACAGCCTTTTTGTAACATCTGCAAGTGGATATTTGGAGCGATTTGAGGCCTATGATGGAAAGGGAAATATCTTTCCATAGAAACTAGACAGAAGCCTTCTCAGAAACTTCTGTGTGATGAGTGCATTCAACTCACAGACTTGAACCTTCCTTTTGATAGAGAAGTTTTGAAACACTCTTTTAGAGGCATCTGAATGAGGATCTTGGGAGCGCTTCGAGGCCAATGCTGGGAAACGAAATATCATCACATAGAAACTAGACAGATGGATTCTCAGAAACTTCTTTGTGATGAGTGCGTTCCACTCACAGACTTGAACGTCCCTCTTGAGAGAACAGTTTTGAAACACTCCTTTTGTAGAATCTGCAAGTGTTTATTTGGAGCGCTTTGAGGCTTATGTTGGAAAAGGAAATATCTTCACATAGAAACTAGACAGAAGCATTCTCAGAAACTTCTTTGCGATGAGTGCATTCAACGCACAGACTTGAAGCTTCCTTTGGAAAGAGCAGTTTTGAAACACTCTTTTTGTAGAATCTGCAAGTGGATATGTGGAGCGCTTTGAGGCCTCTGCTGGAAAAGGAAATATCTTCACAGAAAAACTAGACAGAAGCATTCTCAGAAACGTCTTGGTCATGTGTGCATTGAACTCACAGAGTACAACCTTCCTTTTGATAGAGAAGCTTGGAAACACTCTTTTAGTAGAATCTTCAGGTGGATGTATGGAGTGCTTTGAGGCCTATGCTGGAAAAGGAAATGTCTTCACGTAGAAACGAGACAAAGGCATTCTCGGAAAGTTCCCCGTGCTTTGTGCATTGAACTCACAGAGTTCAGCCTTGTTTTTGCTAGAGCAGTTTGGAAACACTCTTTTTGTAGAGTCTGCAAGTGGATAATTGGAGCGCTTTGAGGCCTACGCTGCAAAAGGAAATAACATTGCATAAAAACTAGATGGAAGCATTCTCACAAACTTCTTTCTGGTGAGTGCATTCAACTCACAGAGTTGAACCTTCGTTTTGATAGACCAGTTTTGAAACACTGTTTTTGTAGTATTCGCAAGTGGATATTTGGAGCGCGTTGAGGCTGGAGTTGGAAAAGGAAATATCTTCACATACAAACTAGACGGAAGCATCCTCCCAAGCTTCTTTGTCACGTGGGGATTGAACTCACAGTGTTGAACATTCCTTTTCGTAGAGCGGTTCTGCATGACTCTTTTTGTGGAAACTGCAAGTGGATATTTGGTGCGATTGCGGCATCTAGTGGAAAGGAACATACATTACGATGAAAACTAGATTGAACTCTTCTCAGAAACTTCTTTGCGATGAGTGCCTTCTACTCACAGAGTCGAACCTTCCTTTCGAGAGAAGAGTTTTGAGACACTCTTTTTGTGGAATCTGCAAGGGGATCACTAGGGCGCTTTGATGCCTATGCTGGAAAAGGAAATATCTTCACACGAAAACTAGACAGAAGCATTCTCAGAAACCTTTTCTGATGTGCGCATTCAACTCACCGAGTTGAACCTTCCTTTTGATAGAGCAGTTTTGAAACACTCTTTTTGTAGAATCTGCAAGTGGAGATTTGGAGTGCTTTGAGTCCTACCATGGAAAAGGAAATAAATTCACTTAGAACCTAGACGGAAGCATTCTCAGAGACTTCCCTGTGCTTTCTGCATTCAACTCACAGAGTTGAACCTTCCTTTTGATAGAACAGCTTTGAAACGCTCTTTTTGTAGAATCTGCAAGTCGATACTTGGAACGCTTTGAGGCCTATGCTGGAAAAGGAAATAGCTTCACATAAAAACTAGAGAGAAGCGTTCTCAGAAACTTCTTTGTGATCTGCGCATTCAACCCAGAGAGTTGAAGCTTCCCTTTGCTATAGCAGTTTTGAAACTCTCTTTGAGTAGAATCTTCAAGGGGATATTCGGTGTGCCGGAAGGCCAACACTGGAAAAGGAAATATCTTCACTTAAAAACTTGACGGAAGCGTTCTCAGAAACTACCCTGAGCTTTATGCATTCAACTCACAGAGAGGACTCTTCCTTTGGAGAGCGCAGTTTTGAAACACTCTTTTTGCAGAATTTGCTAGGGGATGTTTGGAGCTTTTGGAGGCCTATGCTGGAAGAGGAACTATCTTCACATACCAAGTAGACAGAAGCATTCTCACAAGCTTCTTTGTGATGAGTGCCTTCAACTCACAGACTTGAACCTTCCTTTTGAAAGAGCAGTCTTGAAACACTCCTTTTGTAGAATCTGCAAGTGGATATTTGGAGCGTTTTGAGGCCTTTGCTGGGAAATGAAATATCTTCACCTAAAAACTAGACAGAAGCATTCTCAGAAACATCTTTGCGATGTGTGCATTCAACTCACAGGGTTGAACCTTCCTTTTGATAGAGCAGTTTTGAAACGCACTTTGTGTAGAATCTGCAAGTGGATATTTGGAGGGCTTTCAGGCCTATGCTGGAAAAGGGAATATCTTCACATAAACACTAGACAGAAGCATTCTCAGAAACTTCTTTGTGATGTGTGCATTTAACTCACAGAGTTGAACCGGCCTTCTGATAGAGCCGTTTGGAAACAGCCTTTTTGTAACATCTGCAAGTGGATATTTGGAGCGATTTGAGGCCTATGATGGAAAGGGAAATATCTTCACATAGAAACTAGACAGAAGCCTTCTCAGAAACTTCTGTGTGATGAGTGCATTCAACTCACAGACTTGAACCTTCCTTTTGATAGAGAAGTTTTGAAACACTCTTTTAGAGGCATCTGAATGAGGATCTTGGGAGCGCTTCGAGGCCAATGCTGGGAAACGAAATATCATCACATAGAAACTAGACAGATGGATTCTCAGAAACTTCTTTGTGATGAGTGCGTTCCACTCACAGACTTGAACGTCCCTCTTGAGAGAACAGTTTTGAAACACTCCTTTTGTAGAATCTGCAAGTGTTTATTTGGAGCGCTTTGAGGCCTATGTTGGAAAAGGAAATATCTTCACATATAAACTAGACAGAAGCATTCTCAGAAACTTCTTTGCGATGAGTGCATTCAACGCACAGACTTGAAGCTTCCTTTGGAAAGAGCAGTTTTGAAACACTCTTTTTGTAGAATCTGCAAGTGGATATGTGGAGCCCTTTGAGGCCTCTGCTGGAAAAGAAAATATCTTCACAGAAAAACTAGACAGAAGCATTCTCAGAAACGTCTTGGTCATGTGTGCATTGAACTCACAGAGTAGAACCTTCCTTCTGATAGAGAAGCTTGGAAACACTCTTTTAGTAGAATCTTCAGGTGGATGTATGGAGTGCTTTGAGGCCTATGCTGGAAAAGGAAATGTCTTCACGTAGAAACGAGACAAAGGCATTCTCAGAAAGTTCCCCGAGCTTTGTGCATTCAAGTCACAGAGTTCAGCCTTCTTTTTGCTAGAGCAGTTTGGAAACACTCTTTTTGTAGAGTCTGCAAGTGGATAATTGGAGCGCTTTGAGGCCTACGCTGCAAAAGGAAATAACATTGCATAAAAACTAGATGGAAGCATTCTCACAAACTTCTTTGTGGTGAGTGCATTCAACTCACAGAGTTGAACCTTCGTTTTGATAGACCAGTTTTGAAACACTGTTTTTGTAGTATTCGCAAGTGGATATTTGGAGCGCGTTGAGGCTGGAGTTGGAAAAGGAAATATCTTCACATACAAACTAGACGGAAGCATTCTCCGAAGCTTCTTTGTCACGTGGGGATTGAACTCACAGTGTTGAACATTCCTTTTCGTAGAGCGGTTCTGCATGACTCTTTTTGTGGAAACTGCAAGTGGATATTTGGTGCGATTGCGGCATCTAGTGGAAAGGAACATACATTACGATGAAAACTCGATTGAACTCTTCTCAGAAACTTCTTTGCGATGAGTGCCTTCTACTCACAGAGTCGAACCTTCCTTTCGAGAGAAGAGTTTTGAGACACTCTTTTTGTGGAATCTGCAAGGGGATCACTAGGGCGCTTTGATGCCTATGCTGGAAAAGGAAATATCTTCACACGAAAACTAGACAGAAGCATTCTCAGAAACCTTTTCTGATGTGCGCATTCAACTCACCGAGTTGAACCTTCCTTTTGATAGAGCAGTTTTGAAACACTCTTTTTGTAGAATCTGCAAGTGGAGATTTGGAGTGCTTTGAGTCCTACCCTGGAAAAGGAAATAACTTCACTTAGAACCTAGACGGAAGCATTCTCAGAGACTTCCCTGTGCTTTCTGCATTCAACTCACAGAGTTGAACCTTCCTTTTGATAGAACAGCTTTGAAACGCTCTTTTTGTAGAATCTGCAAGTCGATACTTGGAACGCTTTGAGGCCTATGCTGGAAAAGGAAATAGCTTCACTTAAAAACTGGACGGAAGCGTTCTCAGAAACTACCCTGAGCTTTATGCATTCAACTCACAGAGAGGACTCTTCCTTTGGAGAGCGCAGTTTTGAAACACTCTTTTTGCAGAATTTGCTAGGGGATGTTTGGAGCTTTTGGAGGCCTATGCTGGAAGAGGAAATATCTTCACATACCAAGTAGAGAGAAGCATTTTCA
This sequence comes from Pongo pygmaeus, assembly GCF_028885625.2. Lineage (NCBI taxonomy): Eukaryota > Metazoa > Chordata > Mammalia > Primates > Hominidae > Pongo > Pongo pygmaeus. The sequence goes on from NC_072376.2 coordinate 71,309,598, forward strand.
CAAACTTCTTTGTGATGAGTGACTTCAACTCACAGACTTGAACCTTCCTTTTGAAAGAGCAGTCTTCAAACACCCCTTTTGTAGAATCTGCAAGTGGATATTTGGAGCGTTTTGAGGCCTTTGCTGGGAAATGAAATATCTTCACCTAAAAACTAGACAGAAGCATTCTCAGAAACATCTTTGCGATGTGTGCATTCAACTCACAGGGTTGAACCTTCCTTTTGATAGAGCAGTTTTGAAACGCACTTTGTGTAGAATCTGCAAGTGGATATTTGGAGGGCTTTCAGGCCTAAGCTGGAAAAGGGAATATCTTCACATAAACACTAGACAGAAGCATTCTCAGAAACTTCTTTGTGATGTGTGCATTCAACTCACAGAGTTGAACCGGCCTTCTGATAGAGCCGTTTGGAAACAGCCTTTTTGTAACATCTGCAAGTGGATATTTGGAGCGATTTGAGGCCTATGATGGAAAGGGAAATATCTTCCCATAGAAACTAGACAGAAGCCTTCTCAGAAACTTCTGTGTGATGAGTGCATTCAACTCACAGACTTGAACCTTCCTTTTGATAGAGAAGTTTTGAAACACTCTTTTAGAGGCATCTGAATGAGGATCTTGGGAGCGCTTCGAGGCCAATGCTGGGAAACGAAATATCATCACATAGAAACTAGACAGATGGATTCTCAGAAACTTCTTTGTGATGAGTGCGTTCCACTCACAGACTTGAACGTCCCTCTTGAGAGAACAGTTTGGAAACACTCCTTTTGTAGAATCTGCAAGTGTTTATTTGGAGCGCTTTGAGGCCTATGTTGGAAAAGGAAATATCTTCACATAGAAACTAGACAGAAGCATTCTCAGAAACTTCTTTGCGATGAGTGCATTCAACGCACAGACTTGAAGCTTCCTTTGGAAAGAGCAGTTTTGAAAAACTCTTTTTGTAGAATCTGCAAGTGGATATGTGGAGCGCTTTGAGGCCTCTGCTGGAAAAGGAAATATCTTCACAGAAAAACTAGACAGAAGCATTCTCAGAAACGTCTTGGTCATGTGTGCATTGAACTCACAGAGTACAACCTTCCTTTTGATAGAGAAGTTTGGAAACACTCTTTTAGTAGAATCTTCAGGTGGATGTATGGAGTGCTTTGAGGCCTATGCTGGAAAAGGAAATGTCTTCACGTAGAAACGAGACAAAGGCATTCTCGGAAAGTTCCCCGTGCTTTGTGCATTGAACTCACAGAGTTCAGCCTTGTTTTTGCTAGAGCAGTTTGGAAACACTCTTTTTGTAGAGTCTGCAAGTGGATAATTGGAGCGCTTTGAGGCCTACGCTGCAAAAGGAAATAACATTGCATAAAAACTAGATGGAAGCATTCTCACAAACTTCTTTGTGGTGAGTGCATTCAACTCACAGAGTTGAACCTTCGTTTTGATAGACCAGTTTTGAAACACTGTTTTTGTAGTATTCGCAAGTGGATATTTGGAGCGCGTTGAGGCTGGAGTTGGAAAAGGAAATATCTTCACATACAAACTAGACGGAAGCATCCTCCCAAGCTTCTTTGTCACGTGGGGATTGAACTCACAGTGTTGAACATTCCTTTTCGTAGAGCGGTTCTGCATGACTCTTTTTGTGGAAACTGCAAGTGGATATTTGGTGCGATTGCGGCATCTAGTGGAAAGGAACATACATTACGATGAAAACTAGATTGAACTCTTCTCAGAAACTTCTTTGCGATGAGTGCCTTCTACTCACAGAGTCGAACCTTCCTTTCGAGAGAAGAGTTTTGAGACACTCTTTTTGTGGAATCTGCAAGGGGATCACTAGGGCGCTTTGATGCCTATGCTGGAAAAGGAAATATCTTCACACGAAAACTAGACAGAAGCATTCTCAGAAACCTTTTCTGATGTGCGCATTCAACTCACCGAGTTGAACCTTCCTTTTGATAGAGCAGTTTTGAAACACTCTTTTTGTAGAATCTGCAAGTGGAGATTTGGAGTGCTTTGAGTCCTACCATGGAAAAGGAAATAAATTCACTTAGAACCTAGACGGAAGCATTCTCAGAGACTTCCCTGTGCTTTCTGCATTCAACTCACAGAGTTGAACCTTCCTTTTGATAGAACAGCTTTGAAACGCTCTTTTTGTAGAATCTGCAAGTCGATACTTGGAACGCTTTGAGGCCTATGCTGGAAAAGGAAATAGCTTCACATAAAAACTAGAGAGAAGCGTTCTCAGAAACATCTTTGTGATCTGCGCATTCAACCCAGAGAGTTGAAGCTTCCCTTTGCTATAGCAGTTTTGAAACTCTCTTTGAGTAGAATCTTCAAGGGGATATTCGGTGTGCCGGAAGGCCAACACTGGAAAAGGAAATATCTTCACTTAAAAACTTGACGGAAGCGTTCTCAGAAACTACCCTGAGCTTTATGCATTCAACTCACAGAGAGGACTCTTCCTTTGGAGAGCGCAGTTTTGAAACACTCTTTTTGCAGAATTTGCTAGGGGATGTTTGGAGCTTTTGGAGGCCTATGCTGGAAGAGGAACTATCTTCACATACCAAGTAGACAGAAGCATTCTCACAAGCTTCTTTGTGATGAGTGCCTTCAACTCACAGACTTGAACCTTCCTTTTGAAAGAGCAGTCTTGAAACACTCCTTTTGTAGAATCTGCAAGTGGATATTTGGAGCGTTTTGAGGCCTTTGCTGGGAAATGAAATATCTTCACCTAAAAACTAGACAGAAGCATTCTCAGAAACATCTTTGCGATGTGTGCATTCAACTCACAGGGTTGAACCTTCCTTTTGATAGAGCAGTTTTGAAACGCACTTTGTGTAGAATCTGCAAGTGGATATTTGGAGGGCTTTCAGGCCTATGCTGGAAAAGGGAATATCTTCACATAAACACTAGACAGAAGCATTCTCAGAAACTTCTTTGTGATGTGTGCATTTAACTCACAGAGTTGAACCGGCCTTCTGATAGAGCCGTTTGGAAACAGCCTTTTTGTAACATCTGCAAGTGGATATTTGGAGCGATTTGAGGCCTATGATGGAAAGGGAAATATCTTCACATAGAAACTAGACAGAAGCCTTCTCAGAAACTTCTGTGTGATGAGTGCATTCAACTCACAGACTTGAACCTTCCTTTTGATAGAGAAGTTTTGAAACACTCTTTTAGAGGCATCTGAATGAGGATCTTGGGAGCGCTTCGAGGCCAATGCTGGGAAACGAAATATCATCACATAGAAACTAGACAGATGGATTCTCAGAAACTTCTTTGTGATGAGTGCGTTCCACTCACAGACTTGAACGTCCCTCTTGAGAGAACAGTTTGGAAACACTCCTTTTGTAGAATCTGCAAGTGTTTATTTGGAGCGCTTTGAGGCCTATGTTGGAAAAGGAAATATCTTCACATATAAACTAGACAGAAGCATTCTCAGAAACTTCTTTGCGATGAGTGCATTCAACGCACAGACTTGAAGCTTCCTTTGGAAAGAGCAGTTTTGAAACACTCTTTTTGTAGAATCTGCAAGTGGATATGTGGAGCCCTTTGAGGCCTCTGCTGGAAAAGAAAATATCTTCACAGAAAAACTAGACAGAAGCATTCTCAGAAACGTCTTGGTCATGTGTGCATTGAACTCACAGAGTAGAACCTTCCTTTTGATAGAGAAGCTTGGAAACACTCTTTTAGTAGAATCTTCAGGTGGATGTATGGAGTGCTTTGAGGCCTATGCTGGAAAAGGAAATGTCTTCACGTAGAAACGAGACAAAGGCATTCTCAGAAAGTTCCCCGAGCTTTGTGCATTCAAGTCACAGAGTTCAGCCTTCTTTTTGCTAGAGCAGTTTGGAAACACTCTTTTTGTAGAGTCTGCAAGTGGATAATTGGAGCGCTTTGAGGCCTACGCTGCAAAAGGAAATAACATTGCATAAAAACTAGATGGAAGCATTCTCACAAACTTCTTTGTGGTGAGTGCATTCAACTCACAGAGTTGAACCTTCGTTTTGATAGACCAGTTTTGAAACACTGTTTTTGTAGTATTCGCAAGTGGATATTTGGAGCGCGTTGAGGCTGGAGTTGGAAAAGGAAATATCTTCACATACAAACTAGACGGAAGCATTCTCCGAAGCTTCTTTGTCACGTGGGGATTGAACTCACAGTGTTGAACATTCCTTTTCGTAGAGCGGTTCTGCATGACTCTTTTTGTGGAAACTGCAAGTGGATATTTGGTGCGATTGCGGCATCTAGTGGAAAGGAACATACATTACGATGAAAACTCGATTGAACTCTTCTCAGAAACTTCTTTGCGATGAGTGCCTTCTACTCACAGAGTCGAACCTTCCTTTCGAGAGAAGAGTTTTGAGACACTCTTTTTGTGGAATCTGCAAGGGGATCACTAGGGCGCTTTGATGCCTATGCTGGAAAAGGAAATATCTTCACACGAAAACTAGACAGAAGCATTCTCAGAAACCTTTTCTGATGTGCGCATTCAACTCACCGAGTTGAACCTTCCTTTTGATAGAGCAGTTTTGAAACACTCTTTTTGTAGAATCTGCAAGTGGAGATTTGGAGTGCTTTGAGTCCTACCCTGGAAAAGGAAATAACTTCACTTAGAACCTAGACGGAAGCATTCTCAGAGACTTCCCTGTGCTTTCTGCATTCAACTCACAGAGTTGAACCTTCCTTTTGATAGAACAGCTTTGAAACGCTCTTTTTGTAGAATCTGCAAGTCGATACTTGGAACGCTTTGAGGCCTATGCTGGAAAAGGAAATAGCTTCACTTAAAAACTGGACGGAAGCGTTCTCAGAAACTACCCTGAGCTTTATGCATTCAACTCACAGAGAGGACTCTTCCTTTGGAGAGCGCAGTTTTGAAACACTCTTTTTGCAGAATTTGCTAGGGGATGTTTGGAGCTTTTGGAGGCCTATGCTGGAAGAGGAAATATCTTCACATACCAAGTAGAGAGAAGCATTTTCACAAACTTCTTTGTGATGAGTGACTTCAACTCACAGACTTGAACCTTCCTTTTGAAAGAGCAGTCTTCAAACACCCCTTTTGTAGAATCTGCAAGTGGATATTTGGAGCGTTTTGAGGCCTTTGCTGGGAAATGAAATATCTTCACCTAAAAACTAGACAGAAGCATTCTCAGAAACATCTTTGCGATGTGTGCATTCAACTCACAGGGTTGAACCTTCCTTTTGATAGAGCAGTTTTGAAACGCACTTTGTGTAGAATCTGCAAGTGGATATTTGGAGGGCTTTCAGGCCTAAGCTGGAAAAGGGAATATCTTCACATAAACACTAGACAGAAGCATTCTCAGAAACTTCTTTGTGATGTGTGCATTCAACTCACAGAGTTGAACCGGCCTTCTGATAGAGCCGTTTGGAAACAGCCTTTTTGTAACATCTGCAAGTGGATATTTGGAGCGATTTGAGGCCTATGATGGAAAGGGAAATATCTTCCCATAGAAACTAGACAGAAGCCTTCTCAGAAACTTCTGTGTGATGAGTGCATTCAACTCACAGACTTGAACCTTCCTTTTGATAGAGAAGTTTTGAAACACTCTTTTAGAGGCATCTGAATGAGGATCTTGGGAGCGCTTCGAGGCCAATGCTGGGAAACGAAATATCATCACATAGAAACTAGACAGATGGATTCTCAGAAACTTCTTTGTGATGAGTGCGTTCCACTCACAGACTTGAACGTCCCTCTTGAGAGAACAGTTTGGAAACACTCCTTTTGTAGAATCTGCAAGTGTTTATTTGGAGCGCTTTGAGGCCTATGTTGGAAAAGGAAATATCTTCACATAGAAACTAGACAGAAGCATTCTCAGAAACTTCTTTGCGATGAGTGCATTCAACGCACAGACTTGAAGCTTCCTTTGGAAAGAGCAGTTTTGAAACACTCTTTTTGTAGAATCTGCAAGTGGATATGTGGAGCGCTTTGAGGCCTCTGCTGGAAAAGGAAATATCTTCACAGAAAAACTAGACAGAAGCATTCTCAGAAACGTCTTGGTCATGTGTGCATTGAACTCACAGAGTAGAACCTTCCTTTTGATAGAGAAGCTTGGAAACACTCTTTTAGTAGAATCTTCAGGTGGATGTATGGAGTGCTTTGAGGCCTATGCTGGAAAAGGAAATGTCTTCACGTAGAAACGAGACAAAGGCATTCTCGGAAAGTTCCCCGTGCTTTGTGCATTCAACTCACAGAGTTCAGCCTTCTTTTTGCTAGAGCAGTTTGGAAACACTCTTTTTGTAGAGTCTGCAAGTGGATAATTGGAGCGCTTTGAGGCCTACGCTGCAAAAGGAAATAACATTGCATAAAAACTAGATGGAAGCATTCTCACAAACTTCTTTGTGGTGAGTGCATTCAACTCACAGAGTTGAACCTTCGTTTTGATAGACCAGTTTTGAAACACTGTTTTTGTAGTATTCGCAAGTGGATATTTGGAGCGCGTTGAGGCTGGAGTTGGAAAAGGAAATATCTTCACATACAAACTAGACGGAAGCATCCTCCCAAGCTTCTTTGTCACGTGGGGATTGAACTCACAGTGTTGAACATTCCTTTTCGTAGAGCGGTTCTGCATGACTCTTTTTGTGGAAACTGCAAGTGGATATTTGGTGCGATTGCGGCATCTAGTGGAAAGGAACATACATTACGATGAAAACTAGATTGAACTCTTCTCAGAAACTTCTTTGCGATGAGTGCCTTCTACTCACAGAGTCGAACCTTCCTTTCGAGAGAAGAGTTTTGAGACACTCTTTTTGTGGAATCTGCAAGGGGATCACTAGGGCGCTTTGATGCCTATGCTGGAAAAGGAAATATCTTCACACGAAAACTAGACAGAAGCATTCTCAGAAACCTTTTCTGATGTGCGCATTCAACTCACCGAGTTGAACCTTCCTTTTGATAGAGCAGTTTTGAAACACTCTTTTTGTAGAATCTGCAAGTGGAGATTTGGAGTGCTTTGAGTCCTACCCTGGAAAAGGAAATAACTTCACTTAGAACCTAGACGGAAGCATTCTCAGAGACTTCCCTGTGCTTTCTGCATTCAACTCACAGAGTTGAACCTTCCTTTTGATAGAACAGCTTTGAAACGCTCTTTTTGTAGAATCTGCAAGTCGATACTTGGAACGCTTTGAGGCCTATGCTGGAAAAGGAAATAGCTTCACATAAAAACTAGAGAGAAGCATTCTCAGAAACTTCTTTGTGATCTCCGCATTCAACCCACAGAGTTGAAGCTTCCCTTTGCTATAGCAGTTTTGAAACTCTCTTTGAGTAGAATCTTCAAGGGGATATTCGGTGTGCCGAGAGGCCAACACTGGAAAAGGAAATATCTTCACTTAAAAACTGGACGGAAGCGTTCTCAGAAACTACCCTGAGCTTTATGCATTCAACTCACAGAGAGGACTCTTCCTTTGGAGAGCGCAGTTTTGAAACACTCTTTTTGCAGAATTTGCTAGGGGATGTTTGGAGCTTTTGGAGGCCTATGCTGGAAGAGGAAATATCTTCACATACCAAGTAGACAGAAGCATTCTCACAAACTTCTTTGTGATGAGTGACTTCAACTCACAGACTTGAACCTTCCTTTTGAAAGAGCAGTCTTGAAACACCCCTTTTGTAGAATCTGCAAGTGGATATTTGGAGCGTTTTGAGGCCTTTGCTGGGAAATGAAATATCTTCACCTAAAAACTAGACAGAAGCATTCTCAGAAACATCTTTGCGATGTGTGCATTCAACTCACAGGGTTGAACCTTCCTTTTGATAGAGCAGTTTTGAAACGCACTTTGTGTAGAATCTGCAAGTGGATATTTGGAGGGCTTTCAGGCCTATGCTGGAAAAGGGAATATCTTCACATAAACACTAGACAGAAGCATTCTCAGAAACTTCTTTGTGAAGTGTGCATTCAACTCACAGAGTTGAACCGGCCTTCTGATAGAGCCGTTTGGAAACAGCCTTTTTGTAACATCTGCAAGTGGATATTTGGAGCGATTTGAGGCCTATGATGGAAAGGGAAATATCTTCCCATAGAAACTAGACAGAAGCCTTCTCAGAAACTTCTGTGTGATGAGTGCATTCAACTCACAGACTTGAACCTTCCTTTTGATAGAGAAGTTTTGAAACACTCTTTTAGAGGCATCTGAATGAGGATCTTGGGAGCGCTTCGAGGCCAATGCTGGGAAACGAAATATCATCACATAGAAACTAGACAGATGGATTCTCAGAAACTTCTTTGTGATGAGTGCGTTCCACTCACAGACTTGAACGTCCCTCTTGAGAGAACAGTTTTGAAACACTCCTTTTGTAGAATCTGCAAGTGTTTATTTGGAGCGCTTTGAGGCCTATGTTGGAAAAGGAAATATCTTCACATATAAACTAGACAGAAGCATTCTCAGAAACTTCTTTGTGATGTGTGCATTCAACTCACAGAGTTGATCCTGCCTTCTGATAGAGCCGTTTGGAAACAGCCTTTTTGTAACATCTGCAAGTGGATATTTGGAGCGATTTGAGGCCTATGATGGAAAGGGAAATATCTTCCCATAGAAACTAGACAGAAGCCTTCTCAGAAACTTCTGTGTGATGAGTGCATTCAACTCACAGACTTGAACCTTCCTTTTGATAGAGAAGTTTTGAAACACTCTTTTAGAGGCATCTGAATGAGGATCTTGGGAGCGCTTCGAGGCCAATGCTGGGAAACGAAATATCATCACATAGAAACTAGACAGATGGATTCTCAGAAACTTCTTTGTGATGAGTGCGTTCCACTCACAGACTTGAACGTCCCTCTTGAGAGAACAGTTTGGAAACACTCCTTTTGTAGAATCTGCAAGTGTTTATTTGGAGCGCTTTGAGGCCTATGTTGGAAAAGGAAATATCTTCACATAGAAACTAGACAGAAGCATTCTCAGAAACTTCTTTGCGATGAGTGCATTCAACGCACAGACTTGAAGCTTCCTTTGGAAAGAGCAGTTTTGAAACACTCTTTTTGTAGAATCTGCAAGTGGATATGTGGAGCGCTTTGAGGCCTCTGCTGGAAAAGGAAATATCTTCACAGAAAAACTACACAGAAGCATTCTCAGAAACGTCTTGGTCATGTGTGCATTGAACTCACAGAGCTGAACCTTCCTTTTGATAGAGAAGCTTGGAAACACTCTTTTAGTAGAATCTTCAGGTGGATGTATGGAGTGCTTTGAGGCCTATGCTGGAAAAGGAAATGTCTTCACGTAGAAACGAGACAAAGGCATTCTCGGAAAGTTCCCCGTGCTTTGTGCATTGAACTCACAGAGTTCAGCCTTGTTTTTGCTAGAGCAGTTTGGAAACACTCTTTTTGTAGAGTCTGCAAGTGGATAATTGGAGCGCTTTGAGGCCTACGCTGCAAAAGGAAATAACATTGCATAAAAACTAGATGGAAGCATTCTCACAAACTTCTTTGTGGTGAGTGCATTCAACTCACAGAGTTGAACCTTCGTTTTGATAGACCAGTTTTGAAACACTGTTTTTGTAGTATTCGCAAGTGGATATTTGGAGCGCGTTGAGGCTGGAGTTGGAAAAGGAAATATCTTCACATACAAACTAGACGGAAGCATCCTCCCAAGCTTCTTTGTCACGTGGGGATTGAACTCACAGTGTTGAACATTCCTTTTCGTAGAGCGGTTCTGCATGACTCTTTTTGTGGAAACTGCAAGTGGATATTTGGTGCGATTGCGGCATCTAGTGGAAAGGAACATACATTACGATGAAAACTAGATTGAACTCTTCTCAGAAACTTCTTTGCGATGAGTGCCTTCTACTCACAGAGTCGAACCTTCCTTTCGAGAGAAGAGTTTTGAGACACTCTTTTTGTGGAATCTGCAAGGGGATCACTAGGGCGCTTTGATGCCTATGCTGGAAAAGGAAATATCTTCACACGAAAACTAGACAGAAGCATTCTCAGAAACCTTTTCTGATGTGCGCATTCAACTCACCGAGTTGAACCTTCCTTTTGATAGAGCAGTTTTGAAACACTCTTTTTGTAGAATCTGCAAGTGGAGATTTGGAGTGCTTTGAGTCCTACCATGGAAAAGGAAATAAATTCACTTAGAACCTAGACGGAAGCATTCTCAGAGACTTCCCTGTGCTTTCTGCATTCAACTCACAGAGTTGAACCTTCCTTTTGATAGAACAGCTTTGAAACGCTCTTTTTGTAGAATCTGCAAGTCGATACTTGGAACGCTTTGAGGCCTATGCTGGAAAAGGAAATAGCTTCACATAAAAACTAGAGAGAAGCGTTCTCAGAAACATCTTTGTGATCTGCGCATTCAACCCAGAGAGTTGAAGCTTCCCTTTGCTATAGCAGTTTTGAAACTCTCTTTGAGTAGAATCTTCAAGGGGATATTCGGTGTGCCGGAAGGCCAACACTGGAAAAGGAAATATCTTCACTTAAAAACTTGACGGAAGCGTTCTCAGAAACTACCCTGAGCTTTATGCATTCAACTCACAGAGAGGACTCTTCCTTTGGAGAGCGCAGTTTTGAAACACTCTTTTTGCAGAATTTGCTAGGGGATGTTTGGAGCTTTTGGAGGCCTATGCTGGAAGAGGAACTATCTTCACATACCAAGTAGACAGAAGCATTCTCACAAGCTTCTTTGTGATGAGTGCCTTCAACTCACAGACTTGAACCTTCCTTTTGAAAGAGCAGTCTTGAAACACTCCTTTTGTAGAATCTGCAAGTGGATATTTGGAGCGTTTTGAGGCCTTTGCTGGGAAATGAAATATCTTCACCTAAAAACTAGACAGAAGCATTCTCAGAAACATCTTTGCGATGTGTGCATTCAACTCACAGGGTTGAACCTTCCTTTTGATAGAGCAGTTTTGAAACGCACTTTGTGTAGAATCTGCAAGTGGATATTTGGAGGGCTTTCAGGCCTATGCTGGAAAAGGGAATATCTTCACATAAACACTAGACAGAAGCATTCTCAGAAACTTCTTTGTGATGTGTGCATTTAACTCACAGAGTTGAACCGGCCTTCTGATAGAGCCGTTTGGAAACAGCCTTTTTGTAACATCTGCAAGTGGATATTTGGAGCGATTTGAGGCCTATGATGGAAAGGGAAATATCTTCACATAGAAACTAGACAGAAGCCTTCTCAGAAACTTCTGTGTGATGAGTGCATTCAACTCACAGACTTGAACCTTCCTTTTGATAGAGAAGTTTTGAAACACTCTTTTAGAGGCATCTGAATGAGGATCTTGGGAGCGCTTCGAGGCCAATGCTGGGAAACGAAATATCATCACATAGAAACTAGACAGATGGATTCTCAGAAACTTCTTTGTGATGAGTGCGTTCCACTCACAGACTTGAACGTCCCTCTTGAGAGAACAGTTTGGAAACACTCCTTTTGTAGAATCTGCAAGTGTTTATTTGGAGCGCTTTGAGGCCTATGTTGGAAAAGGAAATATCTTCACATATAAACTAGACAGAAGCATTCTCAGAAACTTCTTTGCGATGAGTGCATTCAACGCACAGACTTGAAGCTTCCTTTGGAAAGAGCAGTTTTGAAACACTCTTTTTGTAGAATCTGCAAGTGGATATGTGGAGCCCTTTGAGGCCTCTGCTGGAAAAGAAAATATCTTCACAGAAAAACTAGACAGAAGCATTCTCAGAAACGTCTTGGTCATGTGTGCATTGAACTCACAGAGTAGAACCTTCCTTTTGATAGAGAAGCTTGGAAACACTCTTTTAGTAGAATCTTCAGGTGGATGTATGGAGTGCTTTGAGGCCTATGCTGGAAAAGGAAATGTCTTCACGTAGAAACGAGACAAAGGCATTCTCAGAAAGTTCCCCGAGCTTTGTGCATTCAAGTCACAGAGTTCAGCCTTCTTTTTGCTAGAGCAGTTTGGAAACACTCTTTTTGTAGAGTCTGCAAGTGGATAATTGGAGCGCTTTGAGGCCTACGCTGCAAAAGGAAATAACATTGCATAAAAACTAGATGGAAGCATTCTCACAAACTTCTTTGTGGTGAGTGCATTCAACTCACAGAGTTGAACCTTCGTTTTGATAGACCAGTTTTGAAACACTGTTTTTGTAGTATTCGCAAGTGGATATTTGGAGCGCGTTGAGGCTGGAGTTGGAAAAGGAAATATCTTCACATACAAACTAGACGGAAGCATTCTCCGAAGCTTCTTTGTCACGTGGGGATTGAACTCACAGTGTTGAACATTCCTTTTCGTAGAGCGGTTCTGCATGACTCTTTTTGTGGAAACTGCAAGTGGATATTTGGTGCGATTGCGGCATCTAGTGGAAAGGAACATACATTACGATGAAAACTCGATTGAACTCTTCTCAGAAACTTCTTTGCGATGAGTGCCTTCTACTCACAGAGTCGAACCTTCCTTTCGAGAGAAGAGTTTTGAGACACTCTTTTTGTGGAATCTGCAAGGGGATCACTAGGGCGCTTTGATGCCTATGCTGGAAAAGGAAATATCTTCACACGAAAACTAGACAGAAGCATTCTCAGAAACCTTTTCTGATGTGCGCATTCAACTCACCGAGTTGAACCTTCCTTTTGATAGAGCAGTTTTGAAACACTCTTTTTGTAGAATCTGCAAGTGGAGATTTGGAGTGCTTTGAGTCCTACCCTGGAAAAGGAAATAACTTCACTTAGAACCTAGACGGAAGCATTCTCAGAGACTTCCCTGTGCTTTCTGCATTCAACTCACAGAGTTGAACCTTCCTTTTGATAGAACAGCTTTGAAACGCTCTTTTTGTAGAATCTGCAAGTCGATACTTGGAACGCTTTGAGGCCTATGCTGGAAAAGGAAATAGCTTCACTTAAAAACTGGACGGAAGCGTTCTCAGAAACTACCCTGAGCTTTATGCATTCAACTCACAGAGAGGACTCTTCCTTTGGAGAGCGCAGTTTTGAAACACTCTTTTTGCAGAATTTGCTAGGGGATGTTTGGAGCTTTTGGAGGCCTATGCTGGAAGAGGAAATATCTTCACATACCAAGTAGAGAGAAGCATTTTCACAAACTTCTTTGTGATGAGTGACTTCAACTCACAGACTTGAACCTTCCTTTTGAAAGAGCAGTCTTCAAACACCCCTTTTGTAGAATCTGCAAGTGGATATTTGGAGCGTTTTGAGGCCTTTGCTGGGAAATGAAATATCTTCACCTAAAAACTAGACAGAAGCATTCTCAGAAACATCTTTGCGATGTGTGCATTCAACTCACAGGGTTGAACCTTCCTTTTGATAGAGCAGTTTTGAAACGCACTTTGTGTAGAATCTGCAAGTGGATATTTGGAGGGCTTTCAGGCCTAAGCTGGAAAAGGGAATATCTTCACATAAACACTAGACAGAAGCATTCTCAGAAACTTCTTTGTGATGTGTGCATTCAACTCACAGAGTTGAACCGGCCTTCTGATAGAGCCGTTTGGAAACAGCCTTTTTGTAACATCTGCAAGTGGATATTTGGAGCGATTTGAGGCCTATGATGGAAAGGGAAATATCTTCCCATAGAAACTAGACAGAAGCCTTCTCAGAAACTTCTGTGTGATGAGTGCATTCAACTCACAGACTTGAACCTTCCTTTTGATAGAGAAGTTTTGAAACACTCTTTTAGAGGCATCTGAATGAGGATCTTGGGAGCGCTTCGAGGCCAATGCTGGGAAACGAAATATCATCACATAGAAACTAGACAGATGGATTCTCAGAAACTTCTTTGTGATGAGTGCGTTCCACTCACAGACTTGAACGTCCCTCTTGAGAGAACAGTTTGGAAACACTCCTTTTGTAGAATCTGCAAGTGTTTATTTGGAGCGCTTTGAGGCCTATGTTGGAAAAGGAAATATCTTCACATAGAAACTAGACAGAAGCATTCTCAGAAACTTCTTTGCGATGAGTGCATTCAACGCACAGACTTGAAGCTTCCTTTGGAAAGAGCAGTTTTGAAACACTCTTTTTGTAGAATCTGCAAGTGGATATGTGGAGCGCTTTGAGGCCTCTGCTGGAAAAGGAAATATCTTCACAGAAAAACTAGACAGAAGCATTCTCAGAAACGTCTTGGTCATGTGTGCATTGAACTCACAGAGTAGAACCTTCCTTTTGATAGAGAAGCTTGGAAACACTCTTTTAGTAGAATCTTCAGGTGGATGTATGGAGTGCTTTGAGGCCTATGCTGGAAAAGGAAATGTCTTCACGTAGAAACGAGACAAAGGCATTCTCGGAAAGTTCCCCGTGCTTTGTGCATTCAACTCACAGAGTTCAGCCTTCTTTTTGCTAGAGCAGTTTGGAAACACTCTTTTTGTAGAGTCTGCAAGTGGATAATTGGAGCGCTTTGAGGCCTACGCTGCAAAAGGAAATAACATTGCATAAAAACTAGATGGAAGCATTCTCACAAACTTCTTTGTGGTGAGTGCATTCAACTCACAGAGTTGAACCTTCGTTTTGATAGACCAGTTTTGAAACACTGTTTTTGTAGTATTCGCAAGTGGATATTTGGAGCGCGTTGAGGCTGGAGTTGGAAAAGGAAATATCTTCACATACAAACTAGACGGAAGCATCCTCCCAAGCTTCTTTGTCACGTGGGGATTGAACTCACAGTGTTGAACATTCCTTTTCGTAGAGCGGTTCTGCATGACTCTTTTTGTGGAAACTGCAAGTGGATATTTGGTGCGATTGCGGCATCTAGTGGAAAGGAACATACATTACGATGAAAACTAGATTGAACTCTTCTCAGAAACTTCTTTGCGATGAGTGCCTTCTACTCACAGAGTCGAACCTTCCTTTCGAGAGAAGAGTTTTGAGACACTCTTTTTGTGGAATCTGCAAGGGGATCACTAGGGCGCTTTGATGCCTATGCTGGAAAAGGAAATATCTTCACACGAAAACTAGACAGAAGCATTCTCAGAAACCTTTTCTGATGTGCGCATTCAACTCACCGAGTTGAACCTTCCTTTTGATAGAGCAGTTTTGAAACACTCTTTTTGTAGAATCTGCAAGTGGAGATTTGGAGTGCTTTGAGTCCTACCCTGGAAAAGGAAATAACTTCACTTAGAACCTAGACGGAAGCATTCTCAGAGACTTCCCTGTGCTTTCTGCATTCAACTCACAGAGTTGAACCTTCCTTTTGATAGAACAGCTTTGAAACGCTCTTTTTGTAGAATCTGCAAGTCGATACTTGGAACGCTTTGAGGCCTATGCTGGAAAAGGAAATAGCTTCACATAAAAACTAGAGAGAAGCATTCTCAGAAACTTCTTTGTGATCTCCGCATTCAACCCACAGAGTTGAAGCTTCCCTTTGCTATAGCAGTTTTGAAACTCTCTTTGAGTAGAATCTTCAAGGGGATATTCGGTGTGCCGAGAGGCCAACACTGGAAAAGGAAATATCTTCACTTAAAAACTGGACGGAAGCGTTCTCAGAAACTACCCTGAGCTTTATGCATTCAACTCACAGAGAGGACTCTTCCTTTGGAGAGCGCAGTTTTGAAACACTCTTTTTGCAGAATTTGCTAGGGGATGTTTGGAGCTTTTGGAGGCCTATGCTGGAAGAGGAAATATCTTCACATACCAAGTAGACAGAAGCATTCTCACAAACTTCTTTGTGATGAGTGACTTCAACTCACAGACTTGAACCTTCCTTTTGAAAGAGCAGTCTTGAAACACCCCTTTTGTAGAATCTGCAAGTGGATATTTGGAGCGTTTTGAGGCCTTTGCTGGGAAATGAAATATCTTCACCTAAAAACTAGACAGAAGCATTCTCAGAAACATCTTTGCGATGTGTGCATTCAACTCACAGGGTTGAACCTTCCTTTTGATAGAGCAGTTTTGAAACGCACTTTGTGTAGAATCTGCAAGTGGATATTTGGAGGGCTTTCAGGCCTATGCTGGAAAAGGGAATATCTTCACATAAACACTAGACAGAAGCATTCTCAGAAACTTCTTTGTGAAGTGTGCATTCAACTCACAGAGTTGAACCGGCCTTCTGATAGAGCCGTTTGGAAACAGCCTTTTTGTAACATCTGCAAGTGGATATTTGGAGCGATTTGAGGCCTATGATGGAAAGGGAAATATCTTCCCATAGAAACTAGACAGAAGCCTTCTCAGAAACTTCTGTGTGATGAGTGCATTCAACTCACAGACTTGAACCTTCCTTTTGATAGAGAAGTTTTGAAACACTCTTTTAGAGGCATCTGAATGAGGATCTTGGGAGCGCTTCGAGGCCAATGCTGGGAAACGAAATATCATCACATAGAAACTAGACAGATGGATTCTCAGAAACTTCTTTGTGATGAGTGCGTTCCACTCACAGACTTGAACGTCCCTCTTGAGAGAACAGTTTTGAAACACTCCTTTTGTAGAATCTGCAAGTGTTTATTTGGAGCGCTTTGAGGCCTATGTTGGAAAAGGAAATATCTTCACATATAAACTAGACAGAAGCATTCTCAGAAACTTCTTTGTGATGTGTGCATTCAACTCACAGAGTTGATCCTGCCTTCTGATAGAGCCGTTTGGAAACAGCCTTTTTGTAACATCTGCAAGTGGATATTTGGAGCGATTTGAGGCCTATGATGGAAAGGGAAATATCTTCCCATAGAAACTAGACAGAAGCCTTCTCAGAAACTTCTGTGTGATGAGTGCATTCAACTCACAGACTTGAACCTTCCTTTTGATAGAGAAGTTTTGAAACACTCTTTTAGAGGCATCTGAATGAGGATCTTGGGAGCGCTTCGAGGCCAATGCTGGGAAACGAAATATCATCACATAGAAACTAGACAGATGGATTCTCAGAAACTTCTTTGTGATGAGTGCGTTCCACTCACAGACTTGAACGTCCCTCTTGAGAGAACAGTTTGGAAACACTCCTTTTGTAGAATCTGCAAGTGTTTATTTGGAGCGCTTTGAGGCCTATGTTGGAAAAGGAAATATCTTCACATAGAAACTAGACAGAAGCATTCTCAGAAACTTCTTTGCGATGAGTGCATTCAACGCACAGACTTGAAGCTTCCTTTGGAAAGAGCAGTTTTGAAACACTCTTTTTGTAGAATCTGCAAGTGGATATGTGGAGCGCTTTGAGGCCTCTGCTGGAAAAGGAAATATCTTCACAGAAAAACTACACAGAAGCATTCTCAGAAACGTCTTGGTCATGTGTGCATTGAACTCACAGAGCTGAACCTTCCTTTTGATAGAGAAGCTTGGAAACACTCTTTTAGTAGAATCTTCAGGTGGATGTATGGAGTGCTTTGAGGCCTATGCTGGAAAAGGAAATGTCTTCACGTAGAAACGAGACAAAGGCATTCTCGGAAAGTTCCCCGTGCTTTGTGCATTGAACTCACAGAGTTCAGCCTTGTTTTTGCTAGAGCAGTTTGGAAACACTCTTTTTGTAGAGTCTGCAAGTGGATAATTGGAGCGCTTTGAGGCCTACGCTGCAAAAGGAAATAACATTGCATAAAAACTAGATGGAAGCATTCTCACAAACTTCTTTGTGGTGAGTGCATTCAACTCACAGAGTTGAACCTTCGTTTTGATAGACCAGTTTTGAAACACTGTTTTTGTAGTATTCGCAAGTGGATATTTGGAGCGCGTTGAGGCTGGAGTTGGAAAAGGAAATATCTTCACATACAAACTAGACGGAAGCATCCTCCCAAGCTTCTTTGTCACGTGGGGATTGAACTCACAGTGTTGAACATTCCTTTTCGTAGAGCGGTTCTGCATGACTCTTTTTGTGGAAACTGCAAGTGGATATTTGGTGCGATTGCGGCATCTAGTGGAAAGGAACATACATTACGATGAAAACTAGATTGAACTCTTCTCAGAAACTTCTTTGCGATGAGTGCCTTCTACTCACAGAGTCGAACCTTCCTTTCGAGAGAAGAGTTTTGAGACACTCTTTTTGTGGAATCTGCAAGGGGATCACTAGGGCGCTTTGATGCCTATGCTGGAAAAGGAAATATCTTCACACGAAAACTAGACAGAAGCATTCTCAGAAACCTTTTCTGATGTGCGCATTCAACTCACCGAGTTGAACCTTCCTTTTGATAGAGCAGTTTTGAAACACTCTTTTTGTAGAATCTGCAAGTGGAGATTTGGAGTGCTTTGAGTCCTACCCTGGAAAAGGAAATAACTTCACTTAGAACCTAGACGGAAGCATTCTCAGAGACTTCCCTGTGCTTTCTGCATTCAACTCACAGAGTTGAACCTTCCTTTTGATAGAACAGCTTTGAAACGCTCTTTTTGTAGAATCTGCAAGTCGATACTTGGAACGCTTTGAGGCCTATGCTGGAAAAGGAAATAGCTTCACATAAAAACTAGAGAGAAGCGTTCTCAGAAACTTCTTTGTGATCTGCGCATTCAACCCAGAGAGTTGAAGCTTCCCTTTGCTATAGCAGTTTTGAAACTCTCTTTGAGTAGAATCTTCAAGGGGATATTCGGTGTGCCGGAAGGCCAACACTGGAAAAGGAAATATCTTCACTTAAAAACTTGACGGAAGCGTTCTCAGAAACTACCCTGAGCTTTATGCATTCAACTCACAGAGAGGACTCTTCCTTTGGAGAGCGCAGTTTTGAAACACTCTTTTTGCAGAATTTGCTAGGGGATGTTTGGAGCTTTTGGAGGCCTATGCTGGAAGAGGAACTATCTTCACATACCAAGTAGACAGAAGCATTCTCACAAGCTTCTTTGTGATGAGTGCCTTCAACTCACAGACTTGAACCTTCCTTTTGAAAGAGCAGTCTTGAAACACTCCTTTTGTAGAATCTGCAAGTGGATATTTGGAGCGTTTTGAGGCCTTTGCTGGGAAATGAAATATCTTCACCTAAAAACTAGACAGAAGCATTCTCAGAAACATCTTTGCGATGTGTGCATTCAACTCACAGGGTTGAACCTTCCTTTTGATAGAGCAGTTTTGAAACGCACTTTGTGTAGAATCTGCATGTGGATATTTGGAGGGCTTTGAGGCCTATGCTGGAAAAGGGAATATCTTCACATAAACACTAGACAGAAGCATTCTCAGAAACTTCTTTGTGATGTGTGCATTCAACTCACAGAGTTGAACCGGCCTTCTGATAGAGCCGTTTGGAAACAGCCTTTTTGTAACATCTGCAAGTGGATATTTGGAGCGATTTGAGGCCTATGATGGAAAGGGAAATATCTTCACATAGAAACTAGACAGAAGCCTTCTCAGAAACTTCTGTGTGATGAGTGCATTCAACTCACAGACTTGAACCTTCCTTTTGATAGAGAAGTTTTGAAACACTCTTTTAGAGGCATCTGAATGAGGATCTTGGGAGCGCTTCGAGGCCAATGCTGGGAAACGAAATATCATCACATAGAAACTAGACAGATGGATTCTCAGAAACTTCTTTGTGATGAGTGCGTTCCACTCACAGACTTGAACGTCCCTCTTGAGAGAACAGTTTTGAAACACTCCTTTTGTAGAATCTACAAGTGTTTATTTGGAGCGCTTGGAGGCCTATGTTGGAAAAGGAAATATCTTCACATATAAACTAGACAGAAGCATTCTCAGAAACTTCTTTGCGATGAGTGCATTCAACGCACAGACTTGAAGCTTCCTTTGGAAAGAGCAGTTTTGAAACACTCTTTTTGTAGAATCTGCAAGTGGATATGTGGAGCGCTTTGAGGCCTCTGCTGGAAAAGAAAATATCTTCACAGAAAAACTAGACAGAAGCATTCTCAGAAACGTCTTGGTCATGTGTGCATTGAACTCACAGAGTAGAACCTTCCTTTTGATAGAGAAGCTTGGAAACACTCTTTTAGTAGAATCTTCAGGTGGATGTATGGAGTGCTTTGAGGCCTATGCTGGAAAAGGAAATGTCTTCACGTAGAAACGAGACAAAGGCATTCTCAGAAAGTTCCCCGAGCTTTGTGCATTCAAGTCACAGAGTTCAGCCTTCTTTTTGCTAGAGCAGTTTGGAAACACTCTTTTTGTAGAGTCTGCAAGTGGATAATTGGAGCGCTTTGAGGCCTACGCTGCAAAAGGAAATAACATTGCATAAAAACTAGATGGAAGCATTCTCACAAACTTCTTTGTGGTGAGTGCATTCAACTCACAGAGTTGAACCTTCGTTTTGATAGACCAGTTTCGAAACACTGTTTTTGTAGTATTCGCAAGTGGATATTTGGAGCGCCTTGAGGCTGGAGTTGGAAAAGGAAATATCTTCACATACAAACTAGACGGAAGCATTCTCCGAAGCTTCTTTGTCACGTGGGGATTGAACTCACAGTGTTGAACATTCCTTTTCGTAGAGCGGTTCTGCATGACTCTTTTTGTGGAAACTGCAAGTGGATATTTGGTGCGATTGCGGCATCTAGTGGAAAGGAACATACATTACGATGAAAACTAGATTGAACTCTTCTCAGAAACTTCTTTGCGATGAGTGCCTTCTACTCACAGAGTCGAACCTTCCTTTCGAGAGAAGAGTTTTGAGACACTCTTTTTGTGGAATCTGCAAGGGGATCACTAGGGCGCTTTGATGCCTATGCTGGAAAAGGAAATATCTTCACACGAAAACTAGACAGAAGCATTCTCAGAAACCTTTTCTGATGTGCGCATTCAACTCACCGAGTTGAACCTTCCTTTTGATAGAGCAGTTTTGAAACACTCTTTTTGTAGAATCTGCAAGTGGAGATTTGGAGTGCTTTGAGTCCTACCCTGGAAAAGGAAATAACTTCACTTAGAACCTAGACGGAAGCATTCTCAGAGACTTCCCTGTGCTTTCTGCATTCAACTCACAGAGTTGAACCTTCCTTTTGATAGAACAGCTTTGAAACGCTCTTTTTGTAGAATCTGCAAGTCGATACTTGGAACGCTTTGAGGCCTATGCTGGAAAAGGAAATAGCTTCACATAAAAACTAGAGAGAAGCATTCTCAGAAACTTCTTTGTGATCTGCGCATTCAACCCACAGAGTTGAAGCTTCCCTTTGCTATAGCAGTTTTGAAACTCTCTTTGAGTAGAATCTTCAAGGGGATATTCAGTGTGCCGAGAGGCCAACACTGGAAAAGGAAATATCTTCACTTAAAAACTGGACGGAAGCGTTCTCAGAAACTACCCTGAGCTTTATGCATTCAAATCACAGAGAGGACTCTTCCTTTGGAGAGCGCAGTTTTGAAACACTCTTTTTGCAGAATTTGCTAGGTTATGTTTCGAGCTTTTGGAGGCCTATGCTGGAAGAGAAAATATCTTCACATACCAAGTAGACAGAAGCATTCTCACAAACTTCTTTGTGATGAGTGCCTTCAATTCACAGACTTGAACCTTCCTTGTGAAAGAGCAGTCTTGAAACACTCCTTTTGTAGAATCTGCAAGTGGATATTTGGAGCGTTTTGAGGCCTTTGCTGGGAAATGAAATATCTTCACCTAAAAACTAGACAGAAGCATTCTCAGAAACTTCTTTGTGATGTGTGCATTTAGCTCACAGAGTTGAACCGGCCTTCTGATAGAGCCGTTTGGAAACAGCCTTTTTGTAACATCTGCAAGTGGATATTTGGAGCGATTTGAGGCCTATGATGGAAAGGGAAATATCTTCACATGGAAACTAGACAGAAGCCTTCTCAGAAACTTCTGTGTGATGAGTGCATTCAACTCACAGACTTGAACCTTCCTTTTGATAGAGAAGTTTTGAAACACTCTTTTAGAGGCATCTGAATGAGGATCTTGGGAGCGCTTCGAGGCCAATGTTGGGAAACGAAATATCATCACATAGAAACTAGACAGATGGATTCTCAGAAACTTCTTTGTGATGAGTGCGTTCCACTCACAGACTTGAACGTCCCTCTTGAGAGAACAGTTTGGAAACACTCCTTTTGTAGAATCTGCAAGTGTTTATTTGGAGCGCTTTGAGGCCTATGTTGGAAAAGGAAATATCTTCACATATAAACTAGACAGAAGCATTCTCAGAAACTTCTTTGCGATGAGTGCATTCAACGCACAGACTTGAAGCTTCCTTTGGAAAGAGCAGTTTTGAAACACTCTTTTTGTAGAATCTGCAAGTGGATATGTGGAGCGCTTTGAGGCCTCTGCTGGAAAAGGAAATATCTTCACAGAAAAACTAGACAGAAGCATTCTCAGAAACGTCTTGGTCATGTGTGCATTGAACTCACAGAGTAGAACCTTCCTTTTGATAGAGAAGCTTGGAAACACTCTTTTAGTAGAATCTTCAGGTGTATGTATGGAGTGCTTTGAGGCCTATGCTGGAAAAGGAAATGTCTTCACGTAGAAACGAGACAAAGGCATTCTCGGAAAGTTCCCTGTGCTTTGTGCATTCAACTCACAGAGTTCAGCCTTCTTTTTGCTAGAGCAGTTTGGAAACACTCTTTATGTAGAGTCTGCAAGTGGATAATTGGAGCGCCTTGAGGCCTACGCTGCAAAAGGAAATAACATTGCATAAAAACTAGATGGAAGCATTCTCACAAACTTCTTTGTGGTGAGTGCATTCAACTCACAGAGTTGAACCTTCGTTTTGATAGACCAGTTTTGAAACACTGTTTTTGTAGTATTCGCAAGTGGATATTTGGAGCGCGTTGAGGCTGGAGTTGGAAAAGGAAATATCTTCACATACAAACTAGACGGAAGCATTCTCCGAAGCTTCTTTGTCACGTGGGGATTGAACTCACAGTGTTGAACATTCCTTTTCGTAGAGCGGTTCTGCATGACTCTTTTTGTGGAAACTGCAAGTGGATATTTGGTGCGATTGCGGCATCTAGTGGAAAGGAACATACATTACGATGAAAACTAGATTGAACTCTTCTCAGAAACTTCTTTGCGATGAGTGCCTTCTACTCACAGAGTCGAACCTTCCTTTCGAGAGAAGAGTTTTGAGACACTCTTTTTGTGGAATCTGCAAGGGGATCACTAGGGCGCTTTGATGCCTATGCTGGAAAAGGAAATATCTTCACACGAAAACTAGACAGAAGCATTCTCAGAAACCTTTTCTGATGTGCGCATTCAACTCACCGAGTTGAACCTTCCTTTTGATAGAGCAGTTTTGAAACACTCTTTTTGTAGAATCTGCAAGTGGAGATTTGGAGTGCTTTGAGTCCTACCCTGGAAAAGGAAATAACTTCACTTAGAACCTAGACGGAAGCATTCTCAGAGACTTCCCTGTGCTTTCTGCATTCAACTCACAGAGTTGAACCTTCCTTTTGATAGAACAGCTTTGAAACGCTCTTTTTGTAGAATCTGCAAGTCGATACTTGGAACGTTTTGAGGCCTATGCTGGAAAAGGAAATAGCTTCACTTAAAAACTGGACGGAAGCGTTCTCAGAAACTACCCTGAGCTTTATGCATTCAACTCACAGAGAGGACTCTTCCTTTGGAGAGCGCAGTTTTGAAACACTCTTTTTGCAGAATTTGCTAGGGGATGTTTGGAGCTTTTGGAGGCCTATGCTGGAAGAGGAAATATCTTCACATACCAAGTAGACAGAAGCATTCTCACAAACTTCTTTGTGATGAGTGACTTCAACTCACAGACTTGAACCTTCCTTTTGAAAGAGCAGTCTTCAAACACCCCTTTTGTAGAATCTGCAAGTGGATATTTGGAGCGTTTTGAGGCCTTTGCTGGGAAATGAAATATCTTCACCTAAAAACTAGACAGAAGCATTCTCAGAAACATCTTTGCGATGTGTGCATTCAACTCACAGGGTTGAACCTTCCTTTTGATAGAGCAGTTTTGAAACGCACTTTGTGTAGAATCTGCAAGTGGATATTTGGAGGGCTTTCAGGCCTATGCTGGAAAAGGGAATATCTTCACATAAACACTAGACAGAAGCATTCTCAGAAACGTCTTGGTCATGTGTGCATTGAACTCACAGAGTAGAACCTTCCTTTTGATAGAGAAGCTTGGAAACACTCTTTTAGTAGAATCTTCAGGTGGATGTATGGAGTGCTTTGAGGCCTATGCTGGAAAAGGAAATGTCTTCACGTAGAAACGAGACAAAGGCATTCTCAGAAAGTTCCCCGAGCTTTGTGCATTCAAGTCACAGAGTTCAGCCTTCTTTTTGCTAGAGCAGTTTGGAAACACTCTTTTTGTAGAGTCTGCAAGTGGATAATTGGAGCGCTTTGAGGCCTACGCTGCAAAAGGAAATAACATTGCATAAAAACTAGATGGAAGCATTCTCACAAACTTCTTTGTGGTGAGTGCATTCAACTCACAGAGTTGAACCTTCGTTTTGATAGACCAGTTTTGAAACACTGTTTTTGTAGTATTCGCAAGTGGATATTTGGAGCGCGTTGAGGCTGGAGTTGGAAAAGGAAATATCTTCACATACAAACTAGACGGAAGCATTCTCCGAAGCTTCTTTGTCACGTGGGGATTGAACTCACAGTGTTGAACATTCCTTTTCGTAGAGCGGTTCTGCATGACTCTTTTTGTGGAAACTGCAAGTGGATATTTGGTGCGATTGCGGCATCTAGTGGAAAGGAACATACATTACGATGAAAACTAGATTGAACTCTTCTCAGAAACTTCTTTGCGATGAGTGCCTTCTACTCACAGAGTCGAACCTTCCTTTCGAGAGAAGAGTTTTGAGACACTCTCTTTGTGGAATCTGCAAGGGGATCACTAGGGCGCTTTGATGCCTATGCTGGAAAAGGAAATATCTTCACACGAAAACTAGACAGAAGAATTCTCAGAAACCTTTTCTCATGTGCGCATTCAACTCACCGAGTTGAACCTTCCTTTTGATAGAGCAGTTTTGAAACACTCTTTTTGTAGAATCTGCAAGTGGAGATTTGGAGTGCTTTGAGTCCTACCCTGGAAAAGGAAATAACTTCACTTAGAACCTAGACGGAAGCATTCTCAGAGACTTCCCTGTGCTTTCTGCATTCAACTCACAGAGTTGAACCTTCCTTTTGATAGAACAGCTTTGAAACGCTCTTTTTGTAGAATCTGCAAGTCGATACTTGGAACGCTTTGAGGCCTATGCTGGAAAAGGAAATAGCTTCACATAAAAACTAGAGAGAAGCATTCTCAGAAACTTCTTTGTGATCTGCGCATTCAACCCACAGAGTTGAAGCTTCCCTTTGCTATAGCAGTTTTGAAACTCTCTTTGAGTAGAATCTTCAAGGGGATATTCGGTGTGCCGAGAGGCCAACACTGGAAAAGGAAATATCTTCACTTAAAAACTGGACGGAAGCGTTCTCAGAAACTACCCTGAGCTTTATGCATTCAAATCACAGAGAGGACTCTTCCTTTGGAGAGCGCAGTTTTGAAACACTCTTTTTGCAGAATTTGCTAGGGGATGTTTGGAGCTTTTGGAGGCCTATGCTGGAAGAGAAAATATCTTCACATACCAAGTAGACAGAAGCATTCTCACAAACTTCTTTGTGATGAGTGCCTTCAATTCACAGACTTGAACCTTCCTTGTGAAAGAGCAGTCTTGAAACACTCCTTTTGTAGAATCTGCAAGTGGATATTTGGAGCGTTTTGAGGCCTTTGCTGGGAAATGAAATATCTTCACCTAAAAACTAGACAGAAGCATTCTCAGAAACATCTTTGCGATGTGTGCATTCAACTCACAGGGTTGAACCTTCCTTTTGATAGAGCAGTTTTGAAACGCACTTTGTGTAGAATCTGCAAGTGGATATTTGGAGGCTTTCAGGCCTATGCTGGAAAAGGGAATATCTTCACATAAACACTAGACAGAAGCATTCTCAGAAACTTCTTTGTGATGTGTGCATTTAGCTCACAGAGTTGAACCGGCCTTCTGATAGAGCCGTTTGGAAACAGCCTTTTTGTAACATCTGCAAGTGGATATTTGGAGCGATTTGAGGCCTATGATGGAAAGGGAAATATCTTCACATGGAAACTAGACAGAAGCCTTCTCAGAAACTTCTGTGTGATGAGTGCATTCAACTCACAGACTTGAACCTTCCTTTTGATAGAGAAGTTTTGAAACACTCTTTTAGAGGCATCTGAATGAGGATCTTGGGAGCGCTTCGAGGCCAATGCTGGGAAACGAAATATCATCACATAGAAACTAGACAGATGGATTCTCAGAAACTTCTTTGTGATGAGTGCGTTCCACTCACAGACTTGAACGTCCCTCTTGAGAGAACAGTTTGGAAACACTCCTTTTGTAGAATCTGCAAGTGTTTATTTGGAGCGCTTTGAGGCCTATGTTGGAAAAGGAAATATCTTCACATATAAACTAGACAGAAGCATTCTCAGAAACTTCTTTGCGATGAGTGCATTCAACGCACAGACTTGAAGCTTCCTTTGGAAAGAGCAGTTTTGAAACACTCTTTTTGTAGAATCTGCAAGTGGATATGTGGAGCGCTTTGAGGCCTCTGCTGGAAAAGGAAATATCTTCACAGAAAAACAAGACAGAAGCATTCTCAGAAACGTCTTGGTCATGTGTGCATTGAACTCACAGAGTAGAACCTTCCTTTTGATAGAGAAGCTTGGAAACACTCTTTTAGTAGAATCTTCAGGTGGATGTATGGAGTGCTTTGAGGCCTATGCTGGAAAAGGAAATGTCTTCACGTAGAAACGAGACAAAGGCATTCTCGGAAAGTTCCCTGTGCTTTGTGCATTCAAGTCACAGAGTTCAGCCTTCTTTTTGCTAGAGCAGTTTGGAAACACTCTTTTTGTAGAGTCTGCAAGTGGATAATTGGAGCGCTTTGAGGCCTACGCTGCAAAAGGAAATAACATTGCATAAAAACTAGATGGAAGCATTCTCACAAACTTCTTTGTGGTGAGTGCATTCAACTCACAGAGTTGAACCTTCGTTTTGATAGACCAGTTTTGAAACACTGTTTTTGTAGTATTCGCAAGTGGATATTTGGAGCGCGTTGAGGCTGGAGTTGGAAAAGGAAATATCTTCACATACAAACTAGACGGAAGCATTCTCCGAAGCTTCTTTGTCACGTGGGGATTGAAGTCACAGTGTTGAACATTCCTTTTCGTAGAGCGGTTCTGCATGACTCTTTTTGTGGAAACTGCAAGTGGATATTTGGTGTGATTGCGGCATCTAGTGGAAAGGAACATACATTACGATGAAAACTAGATTGAACTCTTCTCAGAAACTTCTTTGCGATGAGTGCCTTCTACTCACAGAGTCGAACCTTCCTTTCGAGAGAAGAGTTTTGAGACACTCTTTTTGTGGAATCTGCAAGGGGATCACTAGGGCGCTTTGATGCCTATGCTGGAAAAGGAAATATCTTCACACGAAAACTAGACAGAAGCATTCTCAGAAACCTTTTCTGATGTGCGCATTCAATTCACCGAGTTGAACCTTCCTTTTGATAGAGCAGTTTTGAAACACTCTTTTTGTAGAATCTGCAAGTGGAGATTTGGAGTGCTTTGAGTCCTACCCTGGAAAAGGAAATAACTTCACTTAGAACCTAGACGGAAGCATTCTCAGAGACTTCCCTGTGCTTTCTGCATTCAACTCACAGAGTTGAACCTTCCTTTTGATAGAACAGCTTTGAAACGCTCTTTTTGTAGAATCTGCAAGTCGATACTTGGAACGCTTTGAGGCCTATGCTGGAAAAGGAAATAGCTTCACATAAAAACTAGAGAGAAGCATTCTCAGAAACTTCTTTGTGATCTGCGCATTCAACCCACAGAGTTGAAGCTTCCCTTTGCTATAGCAGTTTTGAAACTCTCTTTGAGTAGAATCTTCAAGGGGATAATCGGTGTGCCGAGAGGCCAACACTGGAAAAGGAAATATCTTCACTTAAAAACTGGACGGAAGCGTTCTCAGAAACTACCCTGAGCTTTATGCATTCAAATCACAGAGAGGACTCTTCCTTTGGAGAGCGCAGTTTTGAAACACTCTTTTTGCAGAATTTGCTAGGGGATGTTTGGAGCTTTTGGAGGCCTATGCTGGAAGAGAAAATATCTTCACATACCAAGTAGACAGAAGCATTCTCACAAACTTCTTTGTGATGAGTGCCTTCAATTCACAGACTTGAACCTTCCTTGTGAAAGAGCAGTCTTGAAACACTCCTTTTGTAGAATCTGCAAGTGGATATTTGGAGCGTTTTGAGGCCTTTGCTGGGAAATGAAATATCTTCACCTAAAAACTTGACAGAAGCATTCTCAGAAACATCTTTGCGATGTGTGCATTCAACTCACAGGGTTGAACCTTCCTTTTGATAGAGCAGTTTTGAAACGCACTTTGTGTAGAATCTGCAAGTGGATATTTGGAGGCTTTCAGGCCTATGCTGGAAAAGGGAATATCTTCATATAAACACTAGACAGAAGCATTCTCAGAAACTTCTTTGTGATGTGTGCATTTAGCTCACAGAGTTGAACCGGCCTTCTGATAGAGCCGTTTGGAAACAGCCTTTTTGTAACATCTGCAAGTGGATATTTGGAGCGATTTGAGGCCTATGATGGAAAGGGAAATATCTTCACATGGAAACTAGACAGAAGCCTTCTCAGAAACTTCTGTGTGATGAGTGCATTCAACTCACAGACTTGAACCTTCCTTTTGATAGAGAAGTTTTGAAACACTCTTTTAGAGGCATCTGAATGAGGATCTTGGGAGCGCTTCGAGGCCAATGCTGGGAAACGAAATATCATCACATAGAAACTAGACAGATGGATTCTCAGAAACTTCTTTGTGATGAGTGCGTTCCACTCACAGACTTGAACGTCCCTCTTGAGAGAACAGTTTTGAAACACTCCTTTTGTAGAATCTGCAAGTGTTTATTTGGAGCGCTTTGAGGCCTATGTTGGAAAAGGAAATATCTTCACATATAAACTAGACAGAAGCATTCTCAGAAACTTCTTTGCGATGAGTGCATTCAACGCACAGACTTGAAGCTTCCTTTGGAAAGAGCAGTTTTGAAACACTCTTTTTGTAGAATCTGCAAGTGGATATGTGGAGCGCTTTGAGGCCTCTGCTGGAAAAGGAAATATCTTCACAGAAAAACTAGACAGAAGCATTCTCAGAAACGTCTTGGTCATGTGTGCATTGAACTCACAGAGTAGAACCTTCCTTTTGATAGAGAAGCTTGGAAACACTCTTTTAGTAGAATCTTCAGGTGTATGTATGGAGTGCTTTGAGGCCTATGCTGGAAAAGGAAATGTCTTCACGTAGAAACGAGACAAAGGCATTCTCGGAAAGTTCCCTGTGCTTTGTGCATTCAACTCACAGAGTTCAGCCTTCTTTTTGCTAGAGCAGTTTGGAAACACTCTTTATGTAGAGTCTGCAAGTGGATAATTGGAGCGCTTTGAGGCCTACGCTGCAAAAGGAAATAACATTGCATAAAAACTAGATGGAAGCATTCTCACAAACTTCTTTGTGGTGAGTGCATTCAACTCACAGAGTTGAACCTTCGTTTTGATAGACCAGTTTTGAAACACTGTTTTTGTAGTATTCGCAAGTGGATATTTGGAGCGCGTTGAGGCTGGAGTTGGAAAAGGAAATATCTTCACATACAAACTAGACGGAAGCATTCTCCGAAGCTTCTTTGTCACGTGGGGATTGAACTCACAGTGTTGAACATTCCTTTTCGTAGAGCGGTTCTGCATGACTCTTTTTGTGGAAACTGCAAGTGGATATTTGGTGCGATTGCGGCATCTAGTGGAAAGGAACATACATTACGATGAAAACTAGATTGAACTCTTCTCAGAAACTTCTTTGCGATGAGTGCCTTCTACTCACAGAGTCGAACCTTCCTTTCGAGAGAAGAGTTTTGAGACACTCTTTTTGTGGAATCTGCAAGGGGATCACTAGGGCGCTTTGATGCCTATGCTGGAAAAGGAAATATCTTCACACGAAAACTAGACAGAAGCATTCTCAGAAACCTTTTCTGATGTGCGCATTCAACTCACCGAGTTGAACCTTCCTTTTGATAGAGCAGTTTTGAAACACTCTTTTTGTAGAATCTGCAAGTGGAGATTTGGAGTGCTTTGAGTCCTACCCTGGAAAAGGAAATAACTTCACTTAGAACCTAGACGGAAGCATTCTCAGAGACTTCCCTGTGCTTTCTGCATTCAACTCACAGAGTTGAACCTTCCTTTTGATAGAACAGCTTTGAAACGCTCTTTTTGTAGAATCTGCAAGTCGATACTTGGAACGCTTTGAGGCCTATGCTGGAAAAGGAAATAGCTTCACTTAAAAACTGGACGGAAGCGTTCTCAGAAACTACCCTGAGCTTTATGCATTCAACTCACAGAGAGGACTCTTCCTTTGGAGAGCGCAGTTTTGAAACACTCTTTTTGCAGAATTTGCTAGGGGATGTTTGGAGCTTTTGGAGGCCTATGCTGGAAGAGGAAATATCTTCACATACCAAGTAGACAGAAGCATTCTCACAAACTTCTTTGTGATGAGTGCCTTCAACTCACAGACTTGAACCTTCCTTTTGAAAGAGCAGTCTTGAAACACTCCTTTTGTAGAATCTGCAAGTGGATATTTGGAGCGTTTTGAGGCCTTTGCTGGGAAATGAAATATCTTCACCTAAAAACTAGACAGAAGCATTCTCAGAAACATCTTTGCGATGTGTGCATTCAACTCACAGGGTTGAACCTTCCTTTTGATAGAGCAGTTTTGAAACGCACTTTGTGTAGAATCTGCAAGTGGATATTTGGAGGGCTTTCAGGCCTATGCTGGAAAAGGGAATATCTTCACATAAACACTAGACAGAAGCATTCTCAGAAACTTCTTTGTGATGTGTGCATTCAACTCACAGAGTTGAACCGGCCTTCTGATAGAGCCGTTTGGAAACAGCCTTTTTGTAACATCTGCAAGTGGATATTTGGAGCGATTTGAGGCCTATGATGGAAAGGGAAATATCTTCCCATAGAAACTAGACAGAAGCCTTCTCAGAAACTTCTGTGTGATGAGTGCATTCAACTCACAGACTTGAACCTTCCTTTTGATAGAGAAGTTTTGAAACACTCTTTTAGAGGCATCTGAATGAGGATCTTGGGAGCGCTTCGAGGCCAATGCTGGGAAACGAAATATCATCACATAGAAACTAGACAGATGGATTCTCAGAAACTTCTTTGTGATGAGTGCGTTCCACTCACAGACTTGAACGTCCCTCTTGAGAGAACAGTTTGGAAACACTCCTTTTGTAGAATCTGCAAGTGTTTATTTGGAGCGCTTTGAGGCCTATGTTGGAAAAGGAAATATCTTCACATAGAAACTAGACAGAAGCATTCTCAGAAACTTCTTTGCGATGAGTGCATTCAACGCACAGACTTGAAGCTTCCTTTGGAAAGAGCAGTTTTGAAACACTCTTTTTGTAGAATCTGCAAGTGGATATGTGGAGCGCTTTGAGGCCTCTGCTGGAAAAGGAAATATCTTCACAGAAAAACTAGACAGAAGCATTCTCAGAAACGTCTTGGTCATGTGTGCATTGAACTCACAGAGCAGAACCTTCCTTTTGATAGAGAAGCTTGGAAACACTCTTTTAGTAGAATCTTCAGGTGGATGTATGGAGTGCTTTGAGGCCTATGCTGGAAAAGGAAATGTCTTCACGTAGAAACGAGACAAAGGCATTCTCGGAAAGTTCCCCGTGCTTTGTGCATTCAACTCACAGAGTTCAGCCTTCTTTTTGCTAGAGCAGTTTGGAAACACTCTTTTTGTAGAGTCTGCAAGTGGATAATTGGAGCGCCTTGAGGCCTACGCTGCAAAAGGAAATAACATTGCATAAAAACTAGATGGAAGCATTCTCACAAACTTCTTTGTGGTGAGTGCATTCAACTCACAGAGTTGAACCTTCGTTTTGATAGACCAGTTTTGAAACACTGTTTTTGTAGTATTCGCAAGTGGATATTTGGAGCGCGTTGAGGCTGGAGTTGGAAAAGGAAATATCTTCACATACAAACTAGACGGAAGCATCCTCCCAAGCTTCTTTGTCACGTGGGGATTGAACTCACAGTGTTGAACATTCCTTTTCGTAGAGCGGTTCTGCATGACTCTTTTTGTGGAAACTGCAAGTGGATGTTTGGTGCGATTGCGGCATCTAGTGGAAAGGAACATACATTACGATGAAAACTAGATTGAACTCTTCTCAGAAACTTCTTTGCGATGAGTGCCTTCTACTCACAGAGTCGAACCTTCCTTTCGAGAGAAGAGTTTTGAGACACTCTTTTTGTGGAATCTGCAAGGGGATCACTAGGGCGCTTTGATGCCTATGCTGGAAAAGGAAATATCTTCACACGAAAACTAGACAGAAGCATTCTCAGAAACCTTTTCTGATGTGCGCATTCAACTCACCGAGTTGAACCTTCCTTTTGATAGAGCAGTTTTGAAACACTCTTTTTGTAGAATCTGCAAGTGGAGATTTGGAGTGCTTTGAGTCCTACCCTGGAAAAGGAAATAACTTCACTTAGAACCTAGACGGAAGCATTCTCAGAGACTTCCCTGTGCTTTCTGCATTCAACTCACAGAGTTGAACCTTCCTTTTGATAGAACAGCTTTGAAACGCTCTTTTTGTAGAATCTGCAAGTCGATACTTGGAACGCTTTGAGGCCTATGCTGGAAAAGGAAATAGCTTCACTTAAAAACTGGACGGAAGCGTTCTCAGAAACTACCCTGAGCTTTATGCATTCAACTCACAGAGAGGACTCTTCCTTTGGAGAGCGCAGTTTTGAAACACTCTTTTTGCAGAATTTGCTAGGGGATGTTTGGAGCTTTTGGAGGCCTATGCTGGAAGAGGAAATATCTTCACATACCAAGTAGACAGAAGCATTCTCACAAACTTCTTTGTGATGAGTGACTTCAACTCACAGACTTGAACCTTCCTTTTGAAAGAGCAGTCTTCAAACACCCCTTTTGTAGAATCTGCAAGTGGATATTTGGAGCGTTTTGAGGCCTTTGCTGGGAAATGAAATATCTTCACCTAAAAACTAGACAGAAGCATTCTCAGAAACATCTTTGCGATGTGTGCATTCAACTCACAGGGTTGAACCTTCCTTTTGATAGAGCAGTTTTGAAACGCACTTTGTGTAGAATCTGCAAGTGGATATTTGGAGGGCTTTCAGGCCTATGCTGGAAAAGGTAATATCTTCACATAAACACTAGACAGAAGCATTCTCAGAAACTTCTTTGTGATGTGTGCATTCAACTCACAGAGTTGAACCGGCCTTCTGATAGAGCCGTTTGGAAACAGCCTTTTTGTAACATCTGCAAGTGGATATTTGGAGCGATTTGAGGCCTATGATGGAAAGGGAAATATCTTCCCATAGAAACTAGACAGAAGCCTTCTCAGAAACTTCTGTGTGATGAGTGCATTCAACTCACAGACTTGAACCTTCCTTTTGATAGAGAAGTTTTGAAACACTCTTTTAGAGGCATCTGAATGAGGATCTTGGGAGCGCTTCGAGGCCAATGCTGGGAAACGAAATATCATCACATAGAAACTAGACAGATGGATTCTCAGAAACTTCTTTGTGATGAGTGCGTTCCACTCACAGACTTGAACGTCCCTCTTGAGAGAACAGTTTGGAAACACTCCTTTTGTAGAATCTGCAAGTGTTTATTTGGAGCGCTTTGAGGCCTATGTTGGAAAAGGAAATATCTTCACATAGAAACTAGACAGAAGCATTCTCAGAAACTTCTTTGCGATGAGTGCATTCAACGCACAGACTTGAAGCTTCCTTTGGAAAGAGCAGTTTTGAAACACTCTTTTTGTAGAATCTGCAAGTGGATATGTGGAGCGCTTTGAGGCCTCTGCTGGAAAAGGAAATATCTTCACAGAAAAACTAGACAGAAGCATTCTCAGAAACGTCTTGGTCATGTGTGCATTGAACTCACAGAGTAGAACCTTCCTTTTGATAGAGAAGCTTGGAAACACTCTTTTAGTAGAATCTTCAGGTGGATGTATGGAGTGCTTTGAGGCCTATGCTGGAAAAGGAAATGTCTTCACGTAGAAACGAGACAAAGGCATTCTCGGAAAGTTCCCCGTGCTTTGTGTATTCAACTCACAGAGTTCAGCCTTCTTTTTGCTAGAGCAGTTTGGAAACACTCTTTTTGTAGAGTCTGCAAGTGGATAATTGGAGCGCTTTGAGGCCTACGCTGCAAAAGGAAATAACATTGCATAAAAACTAGATGGAAGCATTCTCACAAACTTCTTTGTGGTGAGTGCATTCAACTCACAGAGTTGAACCTTCGTTTTGATAGACCAGTTTTGAAACACTGTTTTTGTAGTATTCGCAAGTGGATATTTGGAGCGCGTTGAGGCTGGAGTTGGAAAAGGAAATATCTTCACATACAAACTAGACGGAAGCATTCTCCGAAGCTTCTTTGTCACGTGGGGATTGAACTCACAGTGTTGAACATTCCTTTTCGTAGAGCGGTTCTGCATGACTCTTTTTGTGGAAACTGCAAGTGGATATTTGGTGCGATTGCGGCATCTAGTGGAAAGGAACATACATTACGATGAAAACTAGATTGAACTCTTCTCAGAAACTTCTTTGCGATGAGTGCCTTCTACTCACAGAGTCGAACCTTCCTTTCGAGAGAAGAGTTTTGAGACACTCTTTTTGTGGAATCTGCAAGGGGATCACTAGGGCGCTTTGATGCCTATGCTGGAAAAGGAAATATCTTCACACGAAAACTAGACAGAAGCATTCTCAGAAACCTTTTCTGATGTGCGCATTCAACTCACCGAGTTGAACCTTACTTTTGATAGAGCAGTTTTGAAACACTCTTTTTGTAGAATCTGCAAGTGGAGATTTGGAGTGCTTTGAGTCCTACCCTGGAAAAGGAAATAACTTCACTTAGAACCTAGACGGAAGCATTCTCAGAGACTTCCCTGTGCTTTCTGCATTCAACTCACAGAGTTGAACCTTCCTTTTGATAGAACAGCTTTGAAACGCTCTTTTTGTAGAATCTGCAAGTCGATACTTGGAACGCTTTGAGGCCTATGCTGGAAAAGGAAATAGCTTCACATAAAAACTAGAGAGAAGCATTCTCAGAAACTTCTTTGTGATCTGCGCATTCAACCCACAGAGTTGAAGCTTCCCTTTGCTATAGCAGTTTTGAAACTCTCTTTGAGTAGAATCTTCAAGGGGATATTCGGTGTGCCGAGAGGCCAACACTGGAAAAGGAAATATCTTCACTTAAAAACTGGACGGAAGCGTTCTCAGAAACTACCTTGAGCTTTATGCATTCAACTCACAGAGAGGACTCTTCCTTTGGAGAGCGCAGTTTTGAAACACTCTTTTTGCAGAATTTGCTAGGGGATGTTTGGAGCTTTTGGAGGCCTATGCTGGAAGAGGAAATATCTTCACATACCAAGCAGACAGAAGCATTCTCACAAACTTCTTTGTGATGAGTGCCTTCAACTCACAGACTTGAACCTTCCTTTTGAAAGAGCAGTCTTGAAACACTCCTTTTGTAGAATCTGCAAGTGGATATTTGGAGCATTTTGAAGCCTTTGCTGGGAAATGAAATATCTTCACCTAAAAACTAGACAGAAGCATTCTCAGAAACATCTTTGCGATGTGTGCATTCAACTCACAGGGTTGAACCTTCCTTTTGATAGAGCAGTTTTGAAACGCACTTTGTGTAGAATCTGCAAGTGGATATTTGGAGGGCTTTGAGGCCTATGCTGGAAAAGGGAATATCTTCACATAAACACTAGACAGAAGCATTCTCAGAAACTTCTTTGTGATGTGTGCATTTAACTCACAGAGTTGAACCGGCCTTCTGATAGAGCCGTTTGGAAACAGCCTTTTTGAAACATCTGCAAGTGGATATTTGGAGCGATTTGAGGCCTATGATGGAAAGGGAAATATCTTCACATAGAAACTAGACAGAAGCCTTCTCAGAAACTTCTGTGTGATGAGTGCATTCAACTCACAGACTTGAACCTTCCTTTTGATAGAGAAGTTTTGAAACACTCTTTTAGAGGCATCTGAATGAGGATCTTGGGAGCGCTTCGAGGCCAATGCTGGGAAACGAAATATCATCACATAGAAACTAGACAGATGGATTCTCAGAAACTTCTTTGTGATGAGTGCGTTCCACTCACAGACTTGAACGTCCCTCTTGAGAGAACAGTTTTGAAACACTCCTTTTGTAGAATCTGCAAGTGTTTATTTGGAGCGCTTTGAGGCCTATGTTGGAAAAGGAAATATCTTCACATATAAACTAGACAGAAGCATTCTCAGAAACTTCTTTGCGATGAGTGCATTCAACGCACAGACTTGAAGCTTCCTTTGGAAAGAGCAGTTTTGAAACACTCTTTTTGTAGAATCTGCAAGTGGATATGTGGAGCGCTTTGAGGCCTCTGCTGGAAAAGGAAATATCTTCACAGAAAAACTAGACAGAAGCATTCTCAGAAACGTCTTGGTCATGTGTGCATTGAACTCACAGAGCAGAACCTTCCTTTTGATAGAGAAGCTTGGAAACACTCTTTTAGTAGAATCTTCAGGTGGATGTATGGAGTGCTTTGAGGCCTATGCTGGAAAAGGAAATGTCTTCACGTAGAAACGAGCCAAAGGCATTCTCGGAAAGTTCCCCGTGCTTTGTGCATTCAACTCACAGAGTTCAGCCTTCTTTTTGCTAGAGCAGTTTGGAAACACTCTTTTTGTAGAGTCTGCAAGTGGATAATTGGAGCGCTTTGAGGCCTACGCTGCAAAAGGAAATAACATTGCATAAAAACTAGATGGAAGCATTCTCACAAACTTCTTTGTGGTGAGTGCATTCAACTCACAGAGTTGAACCTTCGTTTTGATAGACCAGTTTTGAAACACTGTTTTTGTAGTATTCGCAAGTGGATATTTGGAGCGCGTTGAGGCTGGAGTTGGAAAAGGAAATATCTTCACATACAAACTAGACGGAAGCATCCTCCGAAGCTTCTTTGTCACGTGGGGATTGAACTCACAGTGTTGAACATTCCTTTTCGTAGAGCGGTTCTGCATGACTCTTTTTGTGGAAACTGCAAGTGGATGTTTGGTGCGATAGCGGCATCTAGTGGAAAGGAACATACATTACGATGAAAACTAGATTGAACTCTTCTCAGAAACTTCTTTGCGATGAGTGCCTTCTACTCACAGAGTCGAAACTTCCTTTCGAGAGAAGAGTTTTGAGACACTCTTTTTGTGGAATCTGCAAGGGGATCACTAGGGCGCTTTGATGCCTATGCTGGAAAAGGAAATATCTTCACACGAAAACTCGACAGAAGCATTCTCAGAAACCTTTTCTGATGTGCGCATTCAACTCACCGAGTTGAACCTTCCTTTTGATAGAGCAGTTTTGAAACACTCTTTTTGTAGAATCTGCAAGTGGAGATTTGGAGTGCTTTGAGTCCTACCCTGGAAAAGGAAATAACTTCACTTAGAACCTAGACGGAAGCATTCTCAGAGACTTCCCTGTGCTTTCTGCATTCAACTCACAGAGTTGAAACTTCCTTTTGATAGAACAGCTTTGAAACGCTCTTTTTGTAGAATCTGCAAGTCGATACTTGGAACGCTTTGAGGCCTATGCTGGAAAAGGAAATAGCTTCACATAAAAACTAGAGAGAAGCATTCTCAGAAACTTCTTTGTGATCTGCGCATTCAACCCACAGAGTTGAAGCTTCCCTTTGCTATAGCAGTTTTGAAACTCTCTTTGAGTAGAATCTTCAAGGGGATATTCGGTGTGCCGAGAGGCCAACACTGGAAAAGGAAATATCTTCACTTAAAAACTGGACGGAAGCGTTCTCAGAAACTACCTTGAGCTTTATGCATTCAACTCACAGAGAGGACTCTTCCTTTGGAGAGCGCAGTTTTGAAACACTCTTTTTGCAGAATTTGCTAGGGGATGTTTGGAGCTTTTGGAGGCCTATGCTGGAAGAGGAAATATCTTCACATACCAAGTAGACAGAAGCATTCTCACAAACTTCTTTGTGATGAGTGCCTTCAACTCACAGACTTGAACCTTCCTTTTGAAAGAGCAGTCTTGAAACACTCCTTTTGTAGAATCTGCAAGTGGATATTTGGAGCGTTTTGAGGCCTTTGCTGGGAAATGAAATATCTTCACCTAAAAACTAGACAGAAGCATTCTCAGAAACATCTTTGCGATGTGTGCATTCAACTCACAGGGTTGAACCTTCCTTTTGATAGAGCAGTTTTGAAACGCACTTTGTGTAGAATCTGCAAGTGGATATTTGGAGGGCTTTCAGGCCTATGCTGGAAAAGGGAATATCTTCACATAAACACTAGACAGAAGCATTCTCAGAAACTTCTTTGTGATGTGTGCATTCAACTCACAGAGTTGAACCGGCCTTCTGATAGAGCCGTTTGGAAACAGCCTTTTTGTAACATCTGCAAGTGGATATTTGGAGCGATTTGAGGCCTATGATGGAAAGGGAAATATCTTCCCATAGAAACTAGACAGAAGCCTTCTCAGAAACTTCTGTGTGATGAGTGCATTCAACTCACAGACTTGAACCTTCCTTTTGATAGAGAAGTTTTGAAACACTCTTTTAGAGGCATCTGAATGAGGATCTTGGGAGCGCTTCGAGGCCAATGCTGGGAAACGAAATATCATCACATAGAAACTAGACAGATGGATTCTCAGAAACTTCTTTGTGATGAGTGCGTTCCACTCACAGACTTGAACGTCCCTCTTGAGAGAACAGTTTGGAAACACTCCTTTTGTAGAATCTGCAAGTGTTTATTTGGAGCGCTTTGAGGCCTATGTTGGAAAAGGAAATATCTTCACATATAAACTAGACAGAAGCATTCTCAGAAACTTCTTTGCGATGAGTGCATTCAACGCACAGACTTGAAGCTTCCTTTGGAAAGAGCAGTTTTGAAACACTCTTTTTGTAGAATCTGCAAGTGGATATGTGGAGCGCTTTGAGGCCTCTGCTGGAAAAGGAAATATCTTCACAGAAAAACTAGACAGAAGCATTCTCAGAAACGTCTTGGTCATGTGTGCATTGAACTCACAGAGCAGAACCTTCCTTTTGATAGAGAAGCTTGGAAACACTCTTTTAGTAGAATCTTCAGGTGGATGTATGGAGTGCTTTGAGGCCTATGCTGGAAAAGGAAATGTCTTCACGTAGAAACGAGCCAAAGGCATTCTCGGAAAGTTCCCCGTGCTTTGTGCATTCAACTCACAGAGTTCAGCCTTCTTTTTGCTAGAGCAGTTTGGAAACACTCTTTTTGTAGAGTCTGCAAGTGGATAATTGGAGCGCCTTGAGGCCTACGCTGCAAAAGGAAATAACATTGCATAAAAACTAGATGGAAGCATTCTCACAAACTTCTTTGTGGTGAGTGCATTCAACTCACAGAGTTGAACCTTCGTTTTGATAGACCAGTTTTGAAACACTGTTTTTGTAGTATTCGCAAGTGGATATTTGGAGCGCGTTGAGGCTGGAGTTGGAAAAGGAAATATCTTCACATACAAACTAGACGTAAGCATCCTCCCAAGCTTCTTTGTCACGTGGGGATTGAACTCACAGTGTTGAACATTCCTTTTCGTAGAGCGGTTCTGCATGACTCTTTTTGTGGAAACTGCAAGTGCATGTTTGGTGCGATTGCGGCATCTAGTGGAAAGGAACATACATTACGATGAAAACTAGATTGAACTCTTCTCAGAAACTTCTTTGCGATGAGTGCCTTCTACTCACAGAGTCGAACCTTCCTTTCGAGAGAAGAGTTTTGAGACACTCTTTTTGTGGAATCTGCAAGGGGATCACTAGGGCGCTTTGATGCCTATGCTGGAAAAGGAAATATCTTCACACGAAAACTAGACAGAAGCATTCTCAGAAACCTTTTCTGATGTGCGCATTCAACTCACCGAGTTGAACCTTCCTTTTGATAGAGCAGTTTTGAAACACTCTTTTTGTAGAATCTGCAAGTGGAGATTTGGAGTGCTTTGAGTCCTACCCTGGAAAAGGAAATAACTTCACTTAGAACCTAGACGGAAGCATTCTCAGAGACTTCCCTGTGCTTTCTGCATTCAACTCACAGAGTTGAACCTTCCTTTTGATAGAACAGCTTTGAAACGCTCTTTTTGTAGAATCTGCAAGTCGATACTTGGAACGCTTTGAGGCCTATGCTGGAAAAGGAAATAGCTTCACATAAAAACTAGAGAGAAGCATTCTCAGAAACTTCTTTGTGATCTGCGCATTCAACCCACAGAGTTGAAGCTTCCCTTTGCTATAGCAGTTTTGAAACTCTCTTTGAGTAGAATCTTCAAGGGGATATTCGGTGTGCCGAGAGGTCAACACTGGAAAAGGAAATATCTTCACTTAAAAACTGGACGGAAGCGTTCTCAGAAACTACCCTGAGCTTTATGCATTCAACTCACAGAGAGGACTCTTCCTTTGGAGAGCGCAGTTTTGAAACACTCTTTTTGCAGAATTTGCTAGGGGATGTTTGGAGCTTTTGGAGGCCTATGCTGGAAGAGGAAATATCTTCACATACCAAGCAGACAGAAGCATTCTCACAAACTTCTTTGTGATGAGTGCGTTCATCTCACAGACTTGAACCTTCCTTTTGAAAGAGCAGTCTTGAAACACTCCTTTTGTAGAATCTGCAAGTGGATATTTGGAGCGTTTTGAGGCCTTTGCTGGGAAATGAAGTATCTTCACCTAAAAACTAGACAGAAGCATTCTCAGAAACATCTTTGCGATGTGTGCATTCAACTCACAGGGTTGAACCTTCCTTTTGATAGAGCAGTTTTGAAACGCACTTTGTGTAGAATCTGCAAGTGGATATTTGGAGGGCTTTGAGGCCTATGCTGGAAAAGGGAATATCTTCACATAAACACTAGACGGAAGCATTCTCAGAAACTTCTTTGTGATGTGTGCATTCAACTCACAGAGTTGAACCGGCCTTCTGATAGAGCCGTTTGGAAACAGCCTTTTCGTAACATCTGCAAGTGGATATTTAGAGCGATTTGAGGCCTATGATGGAAAGGGAAATATCTTCACATAGAAACTAGACAGAAGCCTTCTCAGAAACTTCTGTGTGATGAGTGCATTCAACTCACAGACTTGAACCTTCCTTTTGATAGAGAAGTTTTGAAACACTCTTTTAGAGGCATCTGAATGAGGATCTTGGGAGCGCTTCGAGGCCAATGCTGGGAAACGAAATATCATCACATAGAAACTAGACAGATGGATTCTCAGAAACTTCTTTGTGATGAGTGCGTTCCACTCACAGACTTGAACGTCCCTCTTGAGAGAACAGTTTGGAAACACTCCTTTTGTAGAATCTGCAAGTGTTTATTTGGAGCGCTTTGAGGCCTATGTTGGAAAAGGAAATATCTTCACATAT
Source organism: Pongo pygmaeus (assembly GCF_028885625.2). Classification (NCBI taxonomy): domain Eukaryota; kingdom Metazoa; phylum Chordata; class Mammalia; order Primates; family Hominidae; genus Pongo; species Pongo pygmaeus. The sequence goes on from NC_072376.2 coordinate 71,350,753, forward strand.
AAACTAGACAGAAGCATTCTCAGAAACTTCTTTGCGATGAGTGCATTCAACGCACAGACTTGAAGCTTCCTTTGGAAAGAGCAGTTTTGAAACACTCTTTTTGTAGAATCTGCAAGTGGATATGTGGAGCGCTTTGAGGCCTCTGCTGGAAAAGGAAATATCTTCACAGAAAAACTAGACAGAAGCATTCTCAGAAACGTCTTGGTCATGTGTGCATTGAACTCACAGAGCAGAACCTTCCTTTTGATAGAGAAGCTTGGAAACACTCTTTTAGTAGAATCTTCAGGTGGATGTATGGAGTGCTTTGAGGCCTATGCTGGAAAAGGAAATGTCTTCACGTAGAAACGAGCCAAAGGCATTCTCGGAAAGTTCCCCGTGCTTTGTGCATTCAACTCACAGAGTTCAGCCTTCTTTTTGCTAGAGCAGTTTGGAAACACTCTTTTTGTAGAGTCTGCAAGTGGATAATTGGAGCGCCTTGAGGCCTACGCTGCAAAAGGAAATAACATTGCATAAAAACTAGATGGAAGCATTCTCACAAACTTCTTTGTGGTGAGTGCATTCAACTCACAGAGTTGAACCTTCGTTTTGATAGACCAGTTTTGAAACACTGTTTTTGTAGTATTCGCAAGTGGATATTTGGAGCGCGTTGAGGTTGGAGTTGGAAAAGGAAATATCTTCACATACAAACTAGAAGGAAGCATCCTCCGAAACTTCTTTGTCACGTGGGGATTGAACTCACAGTGTTGAACATTCCTTTTCGTAGAGCGGTTCTGCATGACTCTTTTTGTGGAAACTGCAAGTGCATGTTTGGTGCGATTGCGGCATCTAGTGGAAAGGAACATACATTACGATGAAAACTAGATTGAACTCTTCTCAGAAACTTCTTTGCGATGAGTGCCTTCTACTCACAGAGTCGAACCTTCCTTTCGAGAGAAGAGTTTTGAGACACTCTTTTTGTGGAATCTGCAAGGGGATCACTAGGGCGCTTTGATGCCTATGCTGGAAAAGGAAATATCTTCACACGAAAACTAGACAGAAGCATTCTCAGAAACCTTTTCTGATGTGCGCATTCAACTCACCGAGTTGAACCTTCCTTTTGATAGAGCAGTTTTGAAACACTCTTTTTGTAGAATCTGCAAGTGGAGATTTGGAGTGCTTTGAGTCCTACCCTGGAAAAGGAAATAACTTCACTTAGAACCTAGACGGAAGCATTCTCAGAGACTTCCCTGTGCTTTCTGCATTCAACTCACAGAGTTGAACCTTCCTTTTGATAGAACAGCTTTGAAACGCTCTTTTTGTAGAATCTGCAAGTCGATACTTGGAACGCTTTGAGGCCTATGCTGGAAAAGGAAATAGCTTCACATAAAAACTAGAGAGAAGCATTCTCAGAAACTTCTTTGTGATCTGCGCATTCAACCCACAGAGTTGAAGCTTCCCTTTGCTATAGCAGTTTTGAAACTCTCTTTGAGTAGAATCTTCAAGGGGATATTCGGTGTGCCGAGAGGCCAACACTGGAAAAGGAAATATCTTCACTTAAAAACTGGACGGAAGCGTTCTCAGAAACTACCCTGAGCTTTATGCATTCAACTCACAGAGAGGACTCTTCCTTTGGAGAGCGCAGTTTTGAAACACTCTTTTTGCAGAATTTGCTAGGGGATGTTTGGAGCTTTTGGAGGCCTATGCTGGAAGAGGAAATATCTTCACATACCAAGTAGACAGAAGCATTCTCACAAACTTCTTTGTGATGAGTGCCTTCAACTCACAGACTTGAACCTTCCTTTTGAAAGAGCAGTCTTGAAACACTCCTTTTGTAGAATCTGCAAGTGGATATTTGGAGCGTTTTGAGGCCTTTGCTGGGAAATGAAATATCTTCACCTAAAAACTAGACAGAAGCATTCTCAGAAACATCTTTGCGATGTGTGCATTCAACTCACAGGGTTGAACCTTCCTTTTGATAGAGCAGTTTTGAAACGCACTTTGTGTAGAATCTGCAAGTGGATATTTGGAGGCTTTCAGGCCTATGCTGGAAAAGGGAATATCTTCACATAAACACTAGACAGAAGCATTCTCAGAAACTTCTTTGTGATGTGTGCATTTAACTCACAGAGTTGAACAGGCCTTCTGATAGAGCCGTTTGGAAACAGCCTTTTTGTAACATCTGCAAGTGGATATTTGGAGCGATTTGTGGCCTATGATGGAAAGGGAAATATCTTCACATAGAAACTAGACAGAAGCCTTCTCAGAAACTTCTGTGTGATGAGTGCATTCAACTCACAGACTTGAACCTTCCTTTTGATAGAGAAGTTTTGAAACACTCTTTTAGAGGCATCTGAATGAGGATCTTGGGAGCGCTTCGAGGCCAATGCTGGGAAACGAAATATCATCACATAGAAACTAGACAGATGGATTCTCAGAAACTTCTTTGTGATGAGTGCGTTCCACTCACAGACTTGAACGTCCCTCTTGAGAGAACAGTTTGGAAACACTCCTTTTGTAGAATCTGCAAGTGTTTATTTGGAGCGCTTTGAGGCCTATGTTGGAAAAGGAAATATCTTCACATATAAACTAGACAGAAGCATTCTCAGAAACTTCTTTGCGATGAGTGCATTCAACGCACAGACTTGAAGCTTCCTTTGGAAAGAGCAGTTTTGAAACACTCTTTTTGTAGAATCTGCAAGTGGATATGTGGAGCGCTTTGAGGCCTCTGCTGGAAAAGGAAATATCTTCACAGAAAAACTAGACAGAAGCATTCTCAGAAACGTCTTGGTCATGTGTGCATTGAACTCACAGAGTAGAACCTTCCTTTTGATAGAGAAGCTTGGAAACACTCTTTTAGTAGAATCTTCAGGTGGATGTATGGAGTGCTTTGAGGCCTATGCTGGAAAAGGAAATGTCTTCACGTAGAAACGAGACAAAGGCATTCTCGGAAAGTTCCCCGTGCTTTGTGCATTCAACTCACAGAGTTCAGCCTTCTTTTTGCTAGAGCAGTTTGGAAACACTCTTTTTGTAGAGTCTGCAAGTGGATAATTGGAGCGCTTTGAGGCCTACGCTGCAAAAGGAAATAACATTGCATAAAAACTAGATGGAAGCATTCTCACAAACTTCTTTGTGGTGAGTGCATTCAACTCACAGAGTTGAACCTTCGTTTTGATAGACCAGTTTTGAAACACTGTTTTTGTAGTATTCGCAAGTGGATATTTGGAGCGCCTTGAGGCTGGAGTTGGAAAAGGAAATATCTTCACATACAAACTAGACGGAAGCATCCTCCGAAGCTTCTTTGTCACGTGGGGATTGAACTCACAGTGTTGAACATTCCTTTTCGTAGAGCGGTTCTGCATGACTCTTTTTGTGGAAACTGCAAGTGGATATTTGGTGCGATTGCGGCATCTAGTGGAAAGGAACATACATTACGATGAAAACTAGATTGAACTCTTCTCAGAAACTTCTTTGCGATGAGTGCCTTCTACTCACAGAGTCGAACCTTCCTTTCGAGAGAAGAGTTTTGAGACACTCTTTTTGTGGAATCTGCAAGGGGATCACTAGGGCGCTTTGATGCCTATGCTGGAAAAGGAAATATCTTCACACGAAAACTAGACAGAAGCATTCTCAGAAACCTTTTCTGATGTGCGCATTCAACTCACCGAGTTGAACCTTCCTTTTGATAGAGCAGTTTTGAAACACTCTTTTTGTAGAATCTGCAAGTGGAGATTTGGAGTGCTTTGAGTCCTACCCTGGAAAAGGAAATAACTTCACTTAGAACCTAGACGGAAGCATTCTCAGAGACTTCCCTGTGCTTTCTGCATTCAACTCACAGAGTTGAACCTTCCTTTTGATAGAACAGCTTTGAAACGCTCTTTTTGTAGAATCTGCAAGTCGATACTTGGAACGCTTTGAGGCCTATGCTGGAAAAGGAAATAGCTTCACCTAAAAACTAGAGAGAAGCATTCTCAGAAACTTCTTTGTGATCTGCGCATTCAACCCACAGAGTTGAAGCTTCCCTTTGCTATAGCAGTTTTGAAACTCTCTTTGAGTAGAATCTTCAAGGGGATATTCGGTGTGCCGAGAGGCCAACACTGGAAAAGGAAATATCTTCACTTAAAAACTGGACGGAAGCGTTCTCAGAAACTACCTTGAGCTTTATGCATTCAACTCACAGAGAGGACTCTTCCTTTGGAGAGCGCAGTTTTGAAACACTCTTTTTGCAGAATTTGCTAGGGGATGTTTGGAGCTTTTGGAGGCCTATGCTGGAAGAGGAAATATCTTCACATACCAAGTAGACAGAAGCATTCTCACAAACTTCTTTGTGATGAGTGCCTTCAACTCACAGACTTGAACCTTCCTTTTGAAAGAGCAGTCTTGAAACACTCCTTTTGTAGAATCTGCAAGTGGATATTTGGAGCGTTTTGAGGCCTTTGCTGGGAAATGAAATATCTTCACCTAAAAACTAGACAGAAGCATTCTCAGAAACATCTTTGCGATGTGTGCATTCAACTCACAGGGTTGAACCTTCCTTTTGATAGAGCAGTTTTGAAACGCACTTTGTGTAGAATCTGCAAGTGGATATTTGGAGGGCTTTCAGGCCTATGCTGGAAAAGGGAATATCTTCACGTAAACACTAGACAGAAGCATTCTCAGAAACTTCTTTGTGATGTGTGCATTCAACTCACAGAGTTGAACCGGCCTTCTGATAGAGCCGTTTGGAAACAGCCTTTTTGTAACATCTGCAAGTGGATATTTGGAGCGATTTGAGGCCTATGATGGAAAGGGAAATATCTTCACATAGAAACTAGACAGAAGCCTTCTCAGAAACTTCTGTGTGATGAGTGCATTCAACTCACAGACTTGAACCTTCCTTTTGATAGAGAAGTTTTGAAACACTCTTTTAGAGGCATCTGAATGAGGATCTTGGGAGCGCTTCGAGGCCAATGCTGGGAAACGAAATATCATCACATAGAAACTAGACAGATGGATTCTCAGAAACTTCTTTGTGATGAGTGCGTTCCACTCACAGACTTGAACGTCCCTCTTGAGAGAACAGTTTGGAAACACTCCTTTTGTAGAATCTGCAAGTGTTTATTTGGAGCGCTTTGAGGCCTATGTTGGAAAAGGAAATATCTTCACATAGAAACTAGACAGAAGCATTCTCAGAAACTTCTTTGCGATGAGTGCATTCAACGCACAGACTTGAAGCTTCCTTTGGAAAGAGCAGTTTTGAAACACTCTTTTTGTAGAATCTGCAAGTGGATATGTGGAGCGCTTTGAGGCCTCTGCTGGAAAAGGAAATATCTTCACAGAAAAACTAGACAGAAGCATTCTCAGAAACGTCTTGGTCATGTGTGCATTGAACTCACAGAGTAGAACCTTCCTTTTGATAGAGAAGCTTGGAAACACTCTTTTAGTAGAATCTTCAGGTGGATGTATGGAGTGCTTTGAGGCCTATGCTGGAAAAGGAAATGTCTTCACGTAGAAACGAGACAAAGGCATTCTCGGAAAGTTCCCTGTGCTTTGTGCATTCAACTCACAGAGTTCAGCCTTCTTTTTGCTAGAGCAGTTTGGAAACACTCTTTTTGTAGAGTCTGCAAGTGGATAATTGGAGCGCTTTGAGGCCTACGCTGCAAAAGGAAATAACATTGCATAAAAACTAGACGGAAGCATTCTCACAAACTTCTTTGTGGTGAGTGCATTCAACTCACAGAGTTGAACCTTCGTTTTGATAGACCAGTTTTGAAACACTGTTTTTGTAGTATTCGCAAGTGGATATTTGGAGCGCCTTGAGGCTGGAGTTGGAAAAGGAAATATCTTCACATACAAACTAGACGGAAGCATTCTCCGAAGCTTCTTTGTCACGTGGGGATTGAACTCACAGTGTTGAACATTCCTTTTCGTAGAGCGGTTCTGCATGACTCTTTTTGTGGAAACTGCAAGTGGATATTTGGTGCGATTGCGGCATCTAGTGGAAAGGAACATACATTACGATGAAAACTAGATTGAACTCTTCTCAGAAACTTCTTTGCGATGAGTGCCTTCTACTCACAGAGTCGAACCTTCCTTTCGAGAGAAGAGTTTTGAGACACTCTTTTTGTGGAATCTGCAAGGGGATCACTAGGGCGCTTTGATACCTATGCTGGAAAAGGAAATATCTTCACACGAAAACTAGACAGAAGCATTCTCAGAAACCTTTTCTGATGTGCGCATTCAACTCACCGAGTTGAACCTTCCTTTTGATAGAGCAGTTTTGAAACACTCTTTTTGTAGAATCTGCAAGTGGAGATTTGGAGTGCTTTGAGTCCTACCCTGGAAAAGGAAATAACTTCACTTAGAACCTAGACGGAAGCATTCTCAGAGACTTCCCTGTGCTTTCTGCATTCAACTCACAGAGTTGAACCTTCCTTTTGATAGAACAGCTTTGAAACGCTCTTTTTGTAGAATCTGCAAGTCGATACTTGGAACGCTTTGAGGCCTATGCTGGAAAAGGAAATACCTTCACATAAAAACTAGAGAGAAGCATTCTCAGAAACTTCTTTGTGATCTGCGCATTCAACCCACAGAGTTGAAGCTTCCCTTTGCTATAGCAGTTTTGAAACTCTCTTTGAGTAGAATCATCAAGGGGATATTCGGTGTGCCGAGAGGCCAACACTGGAAAAGGAAATATCTTCACTTAAAAACTGGACGGAAGCGTTCTCAGAAACTACCTTGAGCTTTATGCATTCAACTCACAGAGAGGACTCTTCCTTTGGAGAGCGCAGTTTTGAAACACTCTTTTTGCAGAATTTGCTAGGGGATGTTTGGAGCTTTTGGAGGCCTATGCTGGAAGAGGAAATATCTTCACATACCAAGTAGACAGAAGCATTCTCACAAACTTCTTTGTGATGAGTGCATTCAACTCACAGACTTGAACCTTCCTTTTGAAAGAGCAGTCTTGAAACACTCCTTTTGTAGAATCTGCAAGTGGATATTTGGAGCGTTTTGAGGCCTTTGCTGGGAAATGAAATATCTTCACCTAAAAACTAGACAGAAGCATTCTCAGAAACATCTTTGCGATGTGTGCATTCAACTCACAGGGTTGAACCTTCCTTTTGATAGAGCAGTTTTGAAACGCACTTTGTGTAGAATCTGCAAGTGGATATTTGGAGGGCTTTCAGGCCTATGCTGGAAAAGGGAATATCTTCACGTAAACACTAGACAGAAGCATTCTCAGAAACTTCTTTGTGATGTGTGCATTCAACTCACAGAGTTGAACCGGCCTTCTGATAGAGCCGTTTGGAAACAGCCTTTTTGTAACATCTGCAAGTGGATATTTGGAGCGATTTGAGGCCTATGATGGAAAGGGAAATATCTTCACATAGAAACTAGACAGAAGCCTTCTCAGAAACTTCTGTGTGATGAGTGCATTCAACTCACAGACTTGAACCTTCCTTTTGATAGAGAAGTTTTGAAACACTCTTTTAGAGGCATCTGAATGAGGATCTTGGGAGCGCTTCGAGGCCAATGCTGGGAAACGAAATATCATCACATAGAAACTAGACAGATGGATTCTCAGAAACTTCTTTGTGATGAGTGCGTTCCACTCACAGACTTGAACGTCCCTCTTGAGAGAACAGTTTGGAAACACTCCTTTTGTAGAATCTGCAAGTGTTTATTTGGAGCGCTTTGAGGCCTATGTTGGAAAAGGAAATATCTTCACATAGAAACTAGACAGAAGCATTCTCAGAAACTTCTTTGCGATGAGTGCATTCAACGCACAGACTTGAAGCTTCCTTTGGAAAGAGCAGTTTTGAAACACTCTTTTTGTAGAATCTGCAAGTGGATATGTGGAGCGCTTTGAGGCCTCTGCTGGAAAAGGAAATATCTTCACAGAAAAACTAGACAGAAGCATTCTCAGAAACGTCTTGGTCATGTGTGCATTGAACTCACAGAGCAGAACCTTCCTTTTGATAGAGAAGCTTGGAAACACTCTTTTAGTAGAATCTTCAGGTGGATGTATGGAGTGCTTTGAGGCCTATGCTGGAAAAGGAAATGTCTTCACGTAGAAACGAGCCAAAGGCATTCTCGGAAAGTTCCCTGTGCTTTGTGCATTCAACTCACAGAGTTCAGCCTTCTTTTTGCTAGAGCAGTTTGGAAACACTCTTTTTGTAGAGTCTGCAAGTGGATAATTGGAGCGCTTTGAGGCCTACGCTGCAAAAGGAAATAACATTGCATAAAAACTAGATGGAAGCATTCTCACAAACTTCTTTGTGGTGAGTGCATTCAACTCACAGAGTTGAACCTTCGTTTTGATAGACCAGTTTTGAAACACTGTTTTTGTAGTATTCGCAAGTGGATATTTGGAGCGCCTTGAGGCTGGAGTTGGAAAAGGAAATATCTTCACATACAAACTAGACGGAAGCATTCTCCGAAGCTTCTTTGTCACGTGGGGATTGAACTCACAGTGTTGAACATTCCTTTTCTTAGAGCGGTTCTGCATGACTCTTTTTGTGGAAACTGCAAGTGGATATTTGGTGCGATTGCGGCATCTAGTGGAAAGGAACATACATTACGATGAAAACTAGATTGAACTCTTCTCAGAAACTTCTTTGCGATGAGTGCCTTCTACTCACAGAGTCGAACCTTCCTTTCGAGAGAAGAGTTTTGAGACACTCTTTTTGTGGAATCTGCAAGGGGATCACTAGGGCGCTTTGATGCTTATGCTGGAAAAGGAAATATCTTCACACGAAAACTAGACAGAAGCATTCTCAGAAACCTTTTCTGATGTGCGCATTCAACTCACCGAGTTGAACCTTCCTTTTGATAGAGCAGTTTTGAAACACTCTTTTTGTAGAATCTGCAAGTGGAGATTTGGAGTGCTTTGAGTCCTACCCTGGAAAAGGAAATAACTTCACTTAGAACCTAGACGGAAGCATTCTCAGAGACTTCCCTGTGCTTTCTGCATTCAACTCACAGAGTTGAACCTTCCTTCTGATAGAACAGCTTTGAAACGCTCTTTTTGTAGAATCTGCAAGTCCATACTTGGAACGCTTTGAGGCCTATGCTGGAAAAGGAAATAGCTTCACATAAAAACTAGAGAGAAGCATTCTCAGAAACTTCTTTGTGATCTGCGCATTCAACCCACAGAGTTGAAGCTTCCCTTTGCTATAGCAGTTTTGAAACTCTCTTTGAGTAGAATCTTCAAGGGGATATTCGGTGTGCCGAGAGGCCAACACTGGAAAAGGAAATATCTTCACTTAAAAACTGGACGGAAGCGTTCTCAGAAACTACCCTGAGCTTTACGCATTCAAATCACAGAGAGGACTCTTCCTTTGGAGAGCGCAGTTTTGAAACACTCTTTTTGCAGAATTTGCTAGGGGATGTTTGGAGCTTTTGGAGGCCTATGCTGGAAGAGGAAATATCTTCACATACCAAGTAGACAGAAGCATTCTCACAAACTTCTTTGTGATGAGTGACTTCAACTCACAGACTTGAACCTTCCTTTTGAAAGAGCAGTCTTGAAACACCCCTTTTGTAGAATCTGCAAGTGGATATTTGGAGCGTTTTGAGGCCTTTGCTGGGAAATGAAATATCTTCACCTAAAAACTAGACAGAAGCATTCTCAGAAACATCTTTGCGATGTGTGCATTCAACTCACAGGGTTGAACCTTCCTTTTGATAGAGCAGTTTTGAAACGCACTTTGTGTAGAATCTGCAAGTGGATATTTGGAGGGCTTTGAGGCCTATGCTGGAAAAGGGAATATCTTCACGTAAACACTAGACAGAAGCATTCTCAGAAACTTCTTTGTGATGTGTGCATTCAACTCACAGAGTTGAACCGGCCTTCTGATAGAGCCGTTTGGAAACAGCCTTTTTGTAACATCTGCAAGTGGATATTTGGAGCGATTTGAGGCCTATGATGGAAAGGGAAATATCTTCCCATAGAAACTAGACAGAAGCCTTCTCAGAAACTTCTGTGTGATGAGTGCATTCAACTCACAGACTTGAACCTTCCTTTTGATAGAAAAGTTTTGAAACACTCTTTTAGAGGCATCTGAATGAGGATCTTGGGAGCGCTTCGAGGCCAATGCTGGGAAACGAAATATCATCACATAGAAACTAGACAGATGGATTCTCAGAAACTTCTTTGTGATGAGTGCGTTCCACTCACAGACTTGAACGTCCCTCTTGAGAGAACAGTTTGGAAACACTCCTTTTGTAGAATCTGCAAGTGTTTATTTGGAGCGCTTTGAGGCCTATGTTGGAAAAGGAAATATCTTCACATAGAAACTAGACAGAAGCATTCTCAGAAACTTCTTTGCGATGAGTGCATTCAACGCACAGACTTGAAGCTTCCTTTGGAAAGAGCAGTTTTGAAACACTCTTTTTGTAGAATCTGCAAGTGGATATGTGGAGCGCTTTGAGGCCTCTGCTGGAAAAGGAAATATCTTCACAGAAAAACTAGACAGAAGCATTCTCAGAAACGTCTTGGTCATGTGTGCATTGAACTCACAGAGTAGAGCCTTCCTTTTGATAGAGAAGCTTGGAAACACTCTTTTAGTAGAATCTTCAGGTGGATGTATGGAGTGCTTTGAGGCCTATGCTGGAAAAGGAAATGTCTTCACGTAGAAACGAGACAAAGGCATTCTCGGAAAGTTCCCCGTGCTTTTTGCATTGAACTCACAGAGTTCAGCCTTGTTTTTGCTAGAGCAGTTTGGAAACACTCTTTTTGTAGAGTCTGCAAGTGGATAATTGGAGCGCTTTGAGGCCTACGCTGCAAAAGGAAATAACATTGCATAAAAACTAGACGGAAGCATTCTCACAAACTTCTTTGTGGTGAGTGCATTCAACTCACAGAGTTGAACCTTCGTTTTGATAGACCAGTTTTGAAACACTGTTTTTATAGTATTCGCAAGTGGATATTTGGAGCGCGTTGAGGCTGGAGTTGGAAAAGGAAATATCTTCACATACAAACTAGACGGAAGCATCCTCCCAAGCTTCTTTGTCACGTGGGGATTGAACTCACAGTGTTGAACATTCCTTTTCGTAGAGCGGTTCTGCATGACTCTTTTTGTGGAAACTGCAAGTGGATATTTGGTGCGATTGCGGCATCTAGTGGAAAGGAACATACATTACGATGAAAACTAGATTGAACTCTTCTCAGAAACTTCTTTGCGATGAGTGCCTTCTACTCACAGAGTCGAACCTTCCTTTCGAGAGAAGAGTTTTGAGACACTCTTTTTGTGGAATCTGCAAGGGGATCACTAGGGCGCTTTGATGCCTATGCTGGAAAAGGAAATATCTTCACACGAAAACTAGACAGAAGCATTCTCAGAAACCTTTTCTGATGTGCGCATTCAACTCACCGAGTTGAACCTTCCTTTTGATAGAGCAGTTTTGAAACACTCTTTTTGTAGAATCTGCAAGTGGAGATTTGGAGTGCTTTGAGTCCTACCCTGGAAAAGGAAATAACTTCACTTAGAACCTAGACGGAAGCATTCTCAGAGACTTCCCTGTGCTTTCTGCATTCAACTCACAGAGTTGAACCTTCCTTTTGATAGAACAGCTTTGAAACGCTCTTTTTGTAGAATCTGCAAGTCGATACTTGGAACGCTTTGAGGCCTATGCTGGAAAAGGAAATAGCTTCACATAAAAACTAGAGAGAAGCGTTCTCAGAAACTTCTTTGTGATCTGCGCATTCAACCCAGAGAGTTGAAGCTTCCCTTTGCTATAGCAGTTTTGAAACTCTCTTTGAGTAGAATCTTCAAGGGGATATTCGGTGTGCCGGAAGGCCAACACTGGAAAAGGAAATATCTTCACTTAAAAACTTGACGGAAGCGTTCTCAGAAACTACCCTGAGCTTTATGCATTCAACTCACAGAGAGGACTCTTCCTTTGCAGAGCGCAGTTTTGAAACACTCTTTTTGCAGAATTTGCTAGGGGATGTTTGGAGCTTTTGGAGGCCTAGGCTGGAAGAGGAAATATCTTCACATACCAAGTAGACAGAAGCATTCTCACAAACTTCTTTGTGATGAGTGCCTTCAACTCACAGACTTGAACCTTCCTTTTGAAAGAGCAGTTTTGAAACACTCCTTTTGTAGAATCTGCAAGTGGATATTTGGAGCGTTTTGAGGCCTTTGCTGGGAAATGAAATATCTTCACCTAAAAACTAGACAGAAGCATTCTCAGAAACATCTTTGCGATGTGTGCATTCAACTCACACGGTTGAACCTTCCTTTTGATAGAGCAGTTCTGAAACGCACTTTGTGTAGAATCTGCAAGTGGATATTTGGAGGGCTTTGAGGCCTATGCTGGAAAAGGGAATATCTTCACATAAACACTAGACAGAAGCATTCTCAGAAACTTCTTTGCGATGTGTGCATTCAACTCACAGAGTTGAACCGGCCTTTCGATAGAGCCGTTTGGAAACAGCCTTTTTGTAACATCTGCAAGTGGATATTTGGAGCGATTTGAGGCCTATGATGGAAAGGGAAATATCTTCACATAGAAACTAGACAGAAGCCTTCTCAGAAACTTCTGTGTGATGAGTGCATTCAACTCACAGGCTTGAACCTTCCTTTTGATAGAGAAGTTTTGAAACACACTTTTACAGGCATCTGAATGAGGATCTTGGGAGCGCTTCGAGGCCAATGCTGGGAAACGAAATATCATCACATAGAAACCAGACAGATGGATTCTCAGAAACTTCTTTGTGATGAGTGCGTTCCACTCACAGACTTGAACGTCCCTCTTGAGAGAACAGTTTTGAAACACTCCTTTTGTAGAATCTGCAAGTGTTTATTTGGAGCGCTTTGAGGCCTATGTTGGAAAAGGAAATATCTTCACATATAAACTAGACAGAAGCATTCTCAGAAACTTCTTTGCGATGAGGGCATTCAACGCACAGACTTGAAGCTTCCTTTGGAAAGAGCAGTTTTGAAACACTCTTTTTGTAGAATCTGCAAGTGGATATGTGGAGCGCTTTGAGGCCTCGGCTGGAAAAGGAAATATCTTCACAGAAAAGCTAGACAGAAGCATTCTCAGAAACGTCTTGGTCATGTGTGCATTGAACTCACAGAGTAGAACCTTCCTTTTGATAGAGAAGTTTGGAAACACTCTTTTAGTAGAATCTTCAGGTGGATGTATGGAGTGCTTTGGGGCCTATGCTGGAAAAGGAAATGTCTTCACGTAGAAAGGACACAAAGGCATTCTCAGAAAGTTCCCTGGGCTTTATGCATTCAACTCACAGAGTTCAGCCTTCTTTTTGCTAGAGCAGTTTGGAAACACTCTTTTTGTAGAGTCTGCAAGTGGATAATTGGAGCGCTTTGAGGCCTACGCTGCAAAAGGAAATAACATTGCATAAAAACTAGATGGAAGCATTCTCACAAACTTCTTTGTGGTGAGTGCATTCAACTCACAGAGTTGAACCTTCGTTTTGATAGACCAGTTTTGAAACACTGTTTTTGTAGTATTCGCAAGTGGATATTTGGAGCGCTTTGAGGCTGGAGTTGGAAAAGGAAATATCTTCACATACAAACTAGACGGAAGCATCCTCCGAAACTTCTTTGTCACGTGGGGATTGAACTCACAGTGTTGAACATTCCTTTTCGTAGAGCGGTTCTGCATGACTCTTTTTGTGGAAACTGCAAGTGGATATTTGGTGCGATTGCGGCATCTAGTGGAAAGGAACATACATTACGATGAAAACTAGATTGAACTCTTCTCAGAAACTTCTTTGCGATGAGTGCCTTCTACTCACAGAGTCGAACCTTCCTTTCGAGAGAAGAGTTTTGAGACACTCTTTTTGTGGGATCTGCAAGGGGATCACTAGGGCGCTTTGATGCCTATGCTGGAAAAGGAAATATCTTCACACGAAAATTAGACAGAAGCATTCTCAGGAACCTTTTCTGATGTGCGCATTCAACACACCGAGTTGAACCTTCCTTTTGATAGAGCAGTTTTGAAACACTCTTTTTGTAGAATCTGCAAGGGGAGATTTGGAGTGCTTTGAGTCCTACCCTGGAAAAGGAAATAACTTCACTTAGAACCTAGACGGAAGCATTCTCCGAGACTTCCCTGTGCTTTCTGCATTCAACTCACAGAGTTGAACCTTCCTTTTGATAGAACAGCTTTGAAACGCTCTTTTTGTAGAATCTGCAAGTCGATACTTGGAACGCTTTGAGGCCTATGCTGGAAAAGGAGATATCTTCACATAAAAACTAGAGAGAAGCATTCTCAGTAACTTCTCTGTGATCTACGCATTCAACTCACAGAGTTGAAGCTCCCCTTTGCTATAGCAGTTTTGAAACTCTCTTTGAGTAGAATCTTCAAGGGGATATTCGGTGTGCCGAGAGGCCAACACTGGAAAAGGAAATATCTTCCCTTAAAAACTAGACGGAAGCGTTCTCAGAAACTACCCTGTGCTTTATGCATTCAACTCACAGAGGGGACTCTTCCTTTGGAGAGCGCAGTTTTGAAACACTCTTTTTGCAGAATTTGCTAGGGGATGTTTGGAGCTTTTGGAGGCCTAGGCTGGAAGAGGAAATATCTTCACATACCAAGTAGACAGAAGCATTCTCACAAACTTCTTTGTGATGAGTGCCTTCAACTCACAGACTTGAACCTTCCTTTTGAAAGAGCAGTTTTGAAACACTCCTTTTGTAGAATCTGCAAGTGGATATTTGGAGCGTTTTGAGGCCTTTGCTGGGAAATGAAATATCTTCACCTAAAAACTAGACAGAAGCATTCTCAGAAACATCTTTGCGATGTGTGCATTCAACTCACACGGTTGAACCTTCCTTTTGATACAGCAGTTCTGAAACGCACTTTGTGTAGAATCTGCAAGTGGATATTTGGAGGGCTTTGAGGCCTATGCTGGAAAAGGGAATATCTTCACATAAACACTAGACAGAAGCATTCTCAGAAACTCCTTTGCGATGTGTGCATTCAACTCACAGAGTTGAACCGGCCTTTCGATAGAGCCGTTTGGAAACAGCCTTTTTGTAACATCTGCAAGTGGATATTTGGAGCGATTTGAGGCCTATGATGGAAAGGGAAATATCTTCACATAGAAACTAGACAGAAGCCTTCTCAGAAACTTCTGTGTGATGAGTGCATTCAACTCACAGGCTTGAACCTTCCTTTTGATAGAGAAGTTTTGAAACACTCTTTTAGAGGCATCTGAATGAGGATCTTGGGAGCGCTTCGAGGCCAATGCTGGGAAACGAAATATCATCACATAGAAACCAGACAGATGGATTCTCAGAAACTTCTTTGTGATGAGTGCGTTCCACTCACAGACTTGAACGTCCCTCTTGAGAGAACAGTTTTGAAACACTCCTTTTGTAGAATCTGCAAGTGTTTATTTGGAGCGCTTTGAGGCCTATGTTGGAAAAGGAAATATCTTCACATAGAAACTAGACAGAAGCATTCTCAGAAACTTCTTTGCGATGAGGGCATTCAACGCACAGACTTGAAGCTTCCTTTGGAAAGAGCAGTTTTGAAACACTCTTTTTGTAGAATCTGCAAGTGGATATGTGGAGCGCTTTGAGGCCTCGGCTGGAAAAGGAAATATCTTCACAGAAAAGCTAGACAGAAGCATTCTCAGAAACGTCTTGGTCATGTGTGCATTGAACTCACAGAGTAGAACCTTCCTTTTGATAGAGAAGTTTGGAAACACTCTTTTAGTAGAATCTTCAGGTGGATGTATGGAGTGCTTTGAGGCCTATGCTGGAAAAGGAAATGTCTTCACGTAGAAAGGACACAAAGGCATTCTCAGAAAGTTCCCTGGGCTTTGTGCATTCAACTCACAGAGTTCAGCCTTCTTTTTGCTAGAGCAGTTTGGAAACACTCTTTTTGTAGAGTCTGCAAGTGGATAATTGGAGCGCTTTGAGGCCTACGCTGCAAAAGGAAATAACATTGCATAAAAACTAGATGGAAGCATTCTCACAAACTTCTTTTTGGTGAGTGCATTCAACTCACAGAGTTGAACCTTCGTTTTGATAGACCAGTTTTGAAACACTGTTTTTGTAGTATTCGCAAGTGGATATTTGGAGCGCTTTGAGGCTGGAGTTGGAAAAGGAAATATCTTCACATACAAACTAGACGGAAGCATCCTCCGAAACTTCTTTGTCACGTGGGGATTGAACTCACAGTGTTGAACATTCCTTTTCGTAGAGCGGTTCTGCATGACTCTTTTTGTGGAAACTGCAAGTGGATATTTGGTGCGATTGCGGCATCTAGTGGAAAGGAACATACATTACGATGAAAACTAGATTGAACTCTTCTCAGAAACTTCTTTGCGATGAGTGCCTTCTACTCACAGAGTCGAACCTTCCTTTCGAGAGAAGAGTTTTGAGACACTCTTTTTGTGGGATCTGCAAGGGGATCACTAGGGCGCTTTGATGCCTATGCTGGAAAAGGAAATATCTTCACACGAAAACTAGACAGAAGCATTCTCAGGAACCTTTTCTGATGTGCGCATTCAACACACCGAGTTGAACCTTCCTTTTGATAGAGCAGTTTTGAAACACTCTTTTTGTAGAATCTGCAAGGGGAGATTTGGAGTGCTTTGAGTCCTACCCTGGAAAAGGAAATAACTTCACTTAGAACCTAGACGGAAGCATTCTCCGAGACTTCCCTGTGCTTTCTGCATTCAACTCACAGAGTTGAACCTTCCTTTTGATAGAACAGCTTTGAAACGCTCTTTTTGTAGAATCTGCAAGTCGATACTTGGAACGCTTTGAGGCCTATGCTGGAAAAGGAGATATCTTCACATAAAAACTAGAGAGAAGCATTCTCAGTAACTTCTCTGTGATCTACGCATTCAACTCACAGAGTTGAAGCTCCCCTTTGCTATAGCAGTTTTGAAACTCTCTTTGAGTAGAATCTTCAAGGGGATATTCGGTGTGCCGAGAGGCCAACACTGGAAAAGGAAATATCTTCCCTTAAAAACTAGACGGAAGCGTTCTCAGAAACTACCCTGTGCTTTATGCATTCAACTCACAGAGGGGACTCTTCCTTTGGAGAGCGCAGTTTTGAAACACTCTTTTTGCAGAATTTGCTAGGGGATGTTTGGAGCTTTTGGAGGCCTAGGCTGGAAGAGGAAATATCTTCACATACCAAGTAGACAGAAGCATTCTCACAAATTTCTTTGTGATGAGTGCCTTCAACTCACAGACTTGAACCTTCCTTTTGAAAGAGCAGTTTTGAAACACTCCTTTTGTAGAATCTGCAAGTGGATATTTGGAGCGTTTTGAGGCCTTTGCTGGGAAATGAAATATCTTCACCTAAAAACTAGACAGAAGCATTCTCAGAAACATCTTTGCGATGTGTGCATTCAACTCACACGGTTGAACCTTCCTTTTGCTAGAGCAGTTCTGAAACGCACTTTGTGTAGAATCTGCAAGTGGATATTTGGAGGGCTTTGAGGCCTATGCTGGAAAAGGGAATATCTTCACATAAACACTAGACAGAAGCATTCTCAGAAACTTCTTTGCGATGTGTGCATTCAACTCACAGAGTTGAACCGGCCTTTCGATAGAGCCGTTTGGAAACAGCCTTTTTGTAACATCTGCAAGTGGATATTTGGAGCGATTTCAGGCCTATGATGGAAAGGGAAATATCTTCACATAGAAACTAGACAGAAGCCTTCTCAGAAACTTCTGTGTGATGAGTGCATTCAACTCACAGGCTTGAACCTTCCTTTTGATAGAGAAGTTTTGAAACACTCTTTTACAGGCATCTGAATGAGGATCTTGGGAGCGCTTCGAGGCCAATGCTGGGAAACGAAATATCATCACATAGAAACCAGACAGATGGATTCTCAGAAACTTCTTTGTGATGAGTGCGTTCCACTCACAGACTTGAACGTCCCTCTTGAGAGAACAGTTTTGAAACACTCCTTTTGTAGAATCTGCAAGTGTTTATTTGGAGCGCTTTGAGGCCTATGTTGGAAAAGGAAATATCTTCACATATAAACTAGACAGAAGCATTCTCAGAAACTTCTTTGCGATGAGGGCATTCAACGCACAGACTTGAAGCTTCCTTTGGAAAGAGCAGTTTTGAAACACTCTTTTTGTAGAATCTGCAAGTGGATATGTGGAGCGCTTTGAGGCCTCGGCTGGAAAAGGAAATATCTTCACAGAAAAGCTAGACAGAAGCATTCTCAGAAACGTCTTGGTCATGTGTGCATTGAACTCACAGAGTAGAACCTTCCTTTTGATAGAGAAGTTTGGAAACACTCTTTTAGTAGAATCTTCAGGTGGATGTATGGAGTGCTTTGAGGCCTATGCTGGAAAAGGAAATGTCTTCACGTAGAAAGGACACAAAGGCATTCTCAGAAAGTTCCCTGGGCTTTGTGCATTCAACTCACAGAGTTCAGCCTTCTTTTTGCTAGAGCAGTTTGGAAACACTCTTTTTGTAGAGTCTGCAAGTGGATAATTGGAGCGCTTTGAGGCCTACGCTGCAAAAGGAAATAACATTGCATAAAAACTAGATGGAAGCATTCTCACAAACTTCTTTGTGGTGAGTGCATTCAACTCACAGAGTTGAACCTTCGTTTTGATAGACCAGTTTTGAAACACTGTTTTTGTAGTATTCGCAAGTGGATATTTGGAGCGCTTTGAGGCTGGAGTTGGAAAAGGAAATATCTTCACATACAAACTAGACGGAAGCATCCTCCGAAACTTCTTTGTCACGTGGGGATTGAACTCACAGTGTTGAACATTCCTTTTCGTAGAGCGGTTCTGCATGACTCTTTTTGTGGAAACTGCAAGTGGATATTTGGTGCGATTGCGGCATCTAGTGGAAAGGAACATACATTACGATGAAAACTAGATTGAACTCTTCTCAGAAACTTCTTTGCGATGAGTGCCTTCTACTCACAGAGTCGAACCTTCCTTTCGAGAGAAGAGTTTTGAGACACTCTTTTTGTGGGATCTGCAAGGGGATCACTAGGGCGCTTTGATGCCTATCCTGGAAAAGGAAATATCTTCACACGAAAATTAGACAGAAGCATTCTCAGGAACCTTTTCTGATGTGCGCATTCAACTCACCGAGTTGAACCTTCCTTTTGATAGAGCAGTTTTGAAACACTCTTTTTGTAGAATCTGCAAGGGGAGATTTGGAGTGCTTTGAGTCCTACCCTGGAAAAGGAAATAACTTCACTTAGAACCTAGACGGAAGCATTCTCCGAGACTTCCCTGTGCTTTCTGCATTCAACTCACAGAGTTGAACCTTCCTTTTGATAGAACAGCTTTGAAACGCTCTTTTTGTAGAATCGGCAAGTCGATACTTGGAACGCTTTGAGGCCTATGCTGGAAAAGGAGATATCTTCACATAAAAACTAGAGAGAAGCATTCTCAGTAACTTCTCTGTGATCTACGCATTCAACTCACAGAGTTGAAGCTCCCCTTTGCTATAGCAGTTTTGAAACTCTCTTTGAGTAGAATCTTCAAGGGGATATTCGGTGTGCCGAGAGGCCAACACTGGAAAAGGAAATATCTTCCCTTAAAAACTAGACGGAAGCGTTCTCAGAAACTACCCGGTGCTTTATGCATTTAACTCACAGAGGGGACTCTTCCTTTGGAGAGCGCAGTTTTGAAACACTCTTCTTGCAGAATTTGCTAGGGGATGTTTGGAGCTTTTGGAGGCCTAGGCTGGAAGAGGAAATATCTTCACATACCAAGTAGACAGAAGCATTCTCACAAACTTCTTTGTGATGAGTGCCTTCAACTCACAGACTTGAACCTTCCTTTTGAAAGAGCAGTTTTGAAACACTCCTTTTGTAGAATCTGCAAGTGGATATTTGGAGCGTTTTGAGGCCTTTGCTGGGAAATGAAATATCTTCACCTAAAAACTAGACAGAAGCATTCTCAGAAACATCTTTGCGATGTGTGCATTCAACTCACAGGGGTGAACCTTCCTTTTGATAGAGCAGTTCTGAAACGCACTTTGTGTAGAATCTGCAAGTGGATATTTGGAGGGCTTTGAGGCCTATGCTGGAAAAGGGAATATCTTCACATAAACACTAGACAGAAGCATTCTCAGAAACTTTTTGTGATGTGTGCATTCAACTCACAGAGTTGAACCGGCCTTTCGATAGAGCCGTTTGGAAACAGCCTTTTGTAACATCTGCAAGTGGATATTTGGAGCGATTTGAGGCCTATGATGGAAAGGGAAATATCTTCACATAGAAACTAGACAGAAGCCTTCTCAGAAACTTCTGTGTGATGAGTGCATTCAACTCACAGGCTTGAACCTTCCTTTTGATAGAGAAGTTTTGAAACACTCTTTTACAGGCATCTGAATGAGGATCTTGGGAGCGCTTCGAGGCCAATGCTGGGAAACGAAATATCATCACATAGAAACCAGACAGATGGATTCTCAGAAACTTCTTTGTGATGAGTGCGTTCCACTCACAGACTTGAACGTCCCTCTTGAGAGAACAGTTTTGAAACACTCCTTTTGTAGAATCTGCAAGTGTTTATTTGGAGCGCTTTGAGGCCTATGTTGGAAAAGGAAATATCTTCACATATAAACTAGACAGAAGCATTCTCAGAAACTTCTTTACGATGAGGGCATTCAACGCACAGACTTGAAGCTTCCTTTGGAAAGAGCAGTTTTGAAACACTCTTTTTGTAGAATCTGCAAGTGGATATGTGGAGCGCTTTGAGGCCTCGGCTGGAAAAGGAAATATCTTCACAGAAAAGCTAGACAGAAGCATTCTCAGAAACGTCTTGGTCATGTGTGCATTGAACTCACAGAGTAGAACCTTCCTTTTGATAGAGAAGTTTGGAAACACTCTCTTAGTAGAATCTTCAGGTGGATGTATGGAGTGCTTTGAGGCCTATGCTGGAAAAGGAAATGTCTTCACGTAGAAAGGACACAAAGGCATTCTCAGAAAGTTCCCTGGACTTTGTGCATTCAACTCACAGAGTTCAGCCTTCTTTTTGCTAGAGCAGTTTGGAAACACTCTTTTTGTAGAGTCTGCAAGTGGATAATTGGAGCGCTTTGAGGCCTACGCTGCAAAAGGAAATAACATTGCATAAAAACTAGATGGAAGCATTCTCACAAACTTCTTTGTGGTGAGTGCATTCAACTCACAGAGTTGAACCTTCGTTTTGATAGACCAGTTTTGAAACACTGTTTTTGTAGTATTCGCAAGTGGATATTTGGAGCGCTTTGAGGCTGGAGTTGGAAAAGGAAATATCTTCACATACAAACTAGACGGAAGCATCCTCCGAAACTTCTTTGTCACGTGGGGATTGAACTCACAGTGTTGAACATTCCTTTTCGTAGAGCGGTTCTGCATGACTCTTTTTGTGGAAACTGCAAGTGGATATTTGGTGCGATTGCGGCATCTAGTGGAAAGGAACATACATTACGATGAAAACTAGATTGAACTCTTCTCAGAAACTTCTTTGCGATGAGTGCCTTCTACTCACAGAGTCGAACCTTCCTTTCGAGAGAAGAGTTTTGAGACACTCTTTTTGTGGGATCTGCAAGGGGATCACTAGGGCGCTTTGATGCCTATGCTGGAAAAGGAAATATCTTCACACGAAAATTAGACAGAAGCATTCTCAGGAACCTTTTCTGATGTGCGCATTCAACACACCGAGTTGAACCTTCCTTTTGATAGAGCAGTTTTGAAACACTCTTTTTGTAGAATCTGCAAGGGGAGATTTGGAGTGCTTTGAGTCCTACCCTGGAAAAGGAAATAACTTCACTTAGAACCTAGACGGAAGCATTCTCCGAGACTTCCCTGTGCTTTCTGCATTCAACTCACAGAGTTGAACCTTCCTTTTGATAGAACAGCTTTGAAACGCTCTTTTTGTAGAATCTGCAAGTCGATACTTGGAACGCTTTGAGGCCTATGCTGGAAAAGGAGATATCTTCACATAAAAACTAGAGAGAAGCATTCTCAGTAACTTCTCTGTGATCTACGCATTCAACTCACAGAGTTGAAGCTCCCCTTTGCTATAGCAGTTTTGAAACTCTCTTTGAGTAGAATCTTCAAGGGGATATTCGGTGTGCCGAGAGGCCAACACTGGAAAAGGAAATATCTTCCCTTAAAAACTAGACGGAAGCGTTCTCAGAAACTACCCTGTGCTTTATGCATTCAACTCACAGAGGGGACTCTTCCTTTGGAGAGCGCAGTTTTGAAACACTCTTTTTGCAGAATTTGCTAGGGGATGTTTGGAGCTTTTGGAGGCCTAGGCTGGAAGAGGAAATATCTTCACATACCAAGTAGACAGAAGCATTCTCACAAACTTCTTTGTGATGAGTGCCTTCAACTCACAGACTTGAACCTTCCTTTTGAAAGAGCAGTTTTGAAACACTCCTTTTGTAGAATCTGCAAGTGGATATTTGGAGCGTTTTGAGGCCTTTGCTGGGAAATGAAATATCTTCACCTAAAAACTAGACAGAAGCATTCTCAGAAACATCTTTGCGATGTGTGCATTCAACTCACACGGTTGAACCTTCCTTTTGATAGAGCAGTTCTGAAACGCACTTTGTGTAGAATCTGCAAGTGGATATTTGGAGGGCTTTGAGGCCTATGCTGGAAAAGGGAATATCTTCACATAAACACTAGACAGAAGCATTCTCAGAAACTTCTTTGCGATGTGTGCATTCAACTCACAGAGTTGAACCGGCCTTTCGATAGAGCCGTTTGGAAACAGCCTTTTTGTAACATCTGCAAGTGGATATTTGGAGCGATTTCAGGCCTATGATGGAAAGGGAAATATCTTCACATAGAAACTAGACAGAAGCCTTCTCAGAAACTTCTGTGTGATGAGTGCATTCAACTCACAGGCTTGAACCTTCCTTTTGATAGAGAAGTTTTGAAACACTCTTTTACAGGCATCTGAATGAGGATCTTGGGAGCGCTTCGAGGCCAATGCTGGGAAACGAAATATCATCACATAGAAACCAGACAGATGGATTCTCAGAAACTTCTTTGTGATGAGTGCGTTCCACTCACAGACTTGAACGTCCCTCTTGAGAGAACAGTTTTGAAACACTCCTTTTGTAGAATCTGCAAGTGTTTATTTGGAGCGCTTTGAGGCCTATGTTGGAAAAGGAAATATCTTCACATATAAACTAGACAGAAGCATTCTCAGAAACTTCTTTGCGATGAGGGCATTCAACGCACAGACTTGAAGCTTCCTTTGGAAAGAGCAGTTTTGAAACACTCTTTTTGTAGAATCTGCAAGTGGATATGTGGAGCGCTTTGAGGCCTCGGCTGGAAAAGGAAATATCTTCACAGAAAAGCTAGACAGAAGCATTCTCAGAAACGTCTTGGTCATGTGTGCATTGAACTCACAGAGTAGAACCTTCCTTTTGATAGAGAAGTTTGGAAACACTCTCTTAGTAGAATCTTCAGGTGGATGTATGGAGTGCTTTGAGGCCTATGCTGGAAAAGGAAATGTCTTCACGTAGAAAGGACACAAAGGCATTCTCAGAAAGTTCCCTGGGCTTTGTGCATTCAACTCACAGAGTTCAGCCTTCTTTTTGCTAGAGCAGTTTGGAAACACTCTTTTTGTAGAGTCTGCAAGTGGATAATTGGAGCGCTTTGAGGCCTACGCTGCAAAAGGAAATAACATTGCATAAAAACTAGATGGAAGCATTCTCACAAACTTCTTTGTGGTGAGTGCATTCAACTCACAGAGTTGAACCTTCGTTTTGATAGACCAGTTTTGAAACACCGTTTTTGTAGTATTCGCAAGTGGATATTTGGAGCGCTTTGAGGCTGGAGTTGGAAAAGGAAATATCTTCACATACAAACTAGACGGAAGCATCCTCCGAAACTTCTTTGTCACGTGGGGATTGAACTCACAGTGTTGAACATTCCTTTTCGTAGAGCGGTTCTGCATGACTCTTTTTGTGGAAACTGCAAGTGGATATTTGGTGCGATTGCGGCATCTAGTGGAAAGGAACATACATTACGATGAAAACTAGATTGAACTCTTCTCAGAAACTTCTTTGCGATGAGTGCCTTCTACTCACAGAGTCGAACCTTCCTTTCGAGAGAAGAGTTTTGAGACACTCTTTTTGTGGGATCTGCAAGGGGATCACTAGGGCGCTTTGATGCCTATGCTGGAAAAGGAAATATCTTCACACGAAAATTAGACAGAAGCATTCTCAGGAACCTTTTCTGATGTGCGCATTCAACACACCGAGTTGAACCTTCCTTTTGATAGAGCAGTTTTGAAACACTCTTTTTGTAGAATCTGCAAGGGGAGATTTGGAGTGCTTTGAGTCCTACCCTGGAAAAGGAAATAACTTCACTTAGAACCTAGACGGAAGCATTCTCAGAGACTTCCCTGTGCTTTCTGCATTCAACTCACAGAGTTGAACCTTCCTTTTGATAGAACAGCTTTGAAACGCTCTTTTTGTAGAATCTGCAAGTCGATACTTGGAACGCTTTGAGGCCTATGCTGGAAAAGGAGATATCTTCACATAAAAACTAGAGAGAAGCATTCTCAGTAACTTCTCTGTGATCTACGCATTCAACTCACAGAGTTGAAGCTCCCCTTTGCTATAGCAGTTTTGAAACTCTCTTTGAGTAGAATCTTCAAGGGGATATTCGGTGTGCCGAGAGGCCAACACTGGAAAAGGAAATATCTTCCCTTAAAAACTAGACGGAAGCGTTCTCAGAAACTACCCTGTGCTTTATGCATTCAACTCACAGAGGGGACTCTTCCTTTGGAGAGCGCAGTTTTGAAACACTCTTTTTGCAGAATTTGCTAGGGGATGTTTGGAGCTTTTGGAGGCCTAGGCTGGAAGAGGAAATATCTTCACATACCAAGTAGACAGAAGCATTCTCACAAACTTCTTTGTGATGAGTGCCTTCAACTCACAGACTTGAACCTTCCTTTTGAAAGAGCAGTTTTGAAACACTCCTTTTGTAGAATCTGCAAGTGGATATTTGGAGCGTTTTGAGGCCTTTGCTGGGAAATGAAATATCTTCACCTAAAAACTGGACAGAAGCATTCTCAGAAACATCTTTGCGATGTGTGCATTCAACTCACACGGTTGAACCTTCCTTTTGATAGAGCAGTTCTGAAACGCACTTTGTGTAGAATCTGCAAGTGGATATTTGGAGGGCTTTGAGGCCTATGCTGGAAAAGGGAATATCTTCACATAAACACTAGACAGAAGCATTCTCAGAAACTTCTTTGCGATGTGTGCATTCAACTCACAGAGTTGAACCGGCCTTTCGATAGAGCCGTTTGGAAACAGCCTTTTTGTAACATCTGCAAGTGGATATTTGGAGCGATTTGAGGCCTATGATGGAAAGGGAAATATCTTCACATAGAAACTAGACAGAAGCCTTCTCAGAAACTTCTGTGTGATGAGTGCATTCAACTCACAGGCTTGAACCTTCCTTTTGATAGAGAAGTTTTGAAACACTCTTTTAGAGGCATCTGAATGAGGATCTTGGGAGCGCTTCGAGGCCAATGCTGGGAAACGAAATATCATCACATAGAAACCAGACAGATGGATTCTCAGAAACTTCTTTGTGATGAGTGCGTTCCACTCACAGACTTGAACGTCCCTCTTGAGAGAACAGTTTGGAAACACTCCTTTTGTAGAATCTGCAAGTGTTTATTTGGAGCGCTTTGAGGCCTATGTTGGAAAAGGAAATATCTTCACATATAAACTAGACAGAAGCATTCTCAGAAACTTCTTTGCGATGAGGGCATTCAACGCACAGACTTGAAGCTTCCTTTGGAAAGAGCAGTTTTGAAACACTCTTTTTGTAGAATCTGCAAGTGGATATGTGGAGCGCTTTGAGGCCTCGGCTGGAAAAGGAAATATCTTCACAGAAAAGCTAGACAGAAGCATTCTCAGAAACGTCTTGGTCATGTGTGCATTGAACTCACAGAGTAGAACCTTCCTTTTGATAGAGAAGTTTGGAAACACTCTTTTAGTAGAATCTTCAGGTGGATGTATGGAGTGCTTTGAGGCCTATGCTGGAAAAGGAAATGTCTTCACGTAGAAAGGACACAAAGGCATTCTCAGAAAGTTCCCTGGGCTTTGTGCATTCAACTCACAGAGTTCAGCCTTCTTTTTGCTAGAGCAGTTTGGAAACACTCTTTTTGTAGAGTCTGCAAGTAAATTGGAGCGCTTTGAGGCCTACGCTGCAAAAGGAAATAACATTGCATAAAAACTAGATGGAAGCATTCTCACAAACTTCTTTGTGGTGAGTGCTTTCAACTCACAGAGCTGAACCTTCGTTTTGATAGACCAGTTTTGAAACACCGTTTTGGTAGTATTCGCAAGTGGATATTTGGAGCGCTTTGAGGCTGGAGTTGGAAAAGGAAATATCTTCACATACAAACTAGACGGAAGCATCCTCCGAAACTTCTTTGTCACGTGGGGATTGAACTCACAGTGTTGAACATTCCTTTTCGTAGAGCGGTTCTGCATGACTCTTTTTGTGGAAACTGCAAGTGGATATTTGGTGCGATTGCGGCATCTAGTGGAAAGGAACATACATTACGATGAAAACTAGATTGAACTCTTCTCAGAAACTTCTTTGCGATGAGTGCCTTCTACTCACAGAGTCGAACCTTCCTTTCGAGAGAAGAGTTTTGAGACACTCTTTTTGTGGGATCTGCAAGGGGATCACTAGGGCGCTTTGATGCCTATGCTGGAAAAGGAAATATCTTCACACGAAAATTAGACAGAAGCATTCTCAGGAACATTTTCTGATGTGCGCATTCAACTCACCGAGTTGAACCTTCCTTTTGATAGAGCAGTTTTTAAACACTCTTTTTGTAGAATCTGCAAGGGGAGATTTGGAGTGCTTTGAGTCCTACCCTGGAAAAGGAAATAACTTCACTTAGAACCTAGACGGAAGCATTCTCCGAGACTTCCCTGTGCTTTCTGCATTCAACTCACAGAGTTGAACCTTCCTTTTGATAGAACAGCTTTGAAACGCTCTTTTTGTAGAATCTGCAAGTCGATACTTGGAACGCTTTGAGGCCTATGCTGGAAAAGGAAATAGCTTCACATAAAAACTAGGGAGAAGCATTCTCAGAAACTTCTCTGTGATCTACGCATTCAACTCACAGACTTGAAGCTCCCCTTTGCTATAGCAGTTTTGAAACTCTCTTTGAGTAGAATCTTCAAGGGGATATTCGGTGTGCCGAGAGGCCAACACTGGAAAAGGAAATATCTTCCCTTAAAAACTAGACGGAAGCGTTCTCAGAAACTACCCTGTGCTTTATGCATTCAACTCACGGAGGGGACTCTTCCTTTGGAGAGCGCAGTTTTGAAACACTCTTTTTGCAGAATTTGCTAGGGGATGTTTGGAGCTTTTGGAGGCCTAGGCTGGAAGAGGAAATATCTTCACATACCAAGTAGACAGAAGCATTCTCACAAACTTCTTTGTGATGAGTGCCTTCAACTCACAGACTTGAACCTTCCTTTTGAAAGAGCAGTGTTGAAACACTCCTTTTGTAGAATCTGCAAGTGGATATTTGGAGCGTTTTGAGGCCTTTGCTGGGAAATGATATATCTTCACCTAAAAACTAGACAGAAGCATTCTCAGAAACATCTTTGCGATGTGTGCATTCAACTCACACGGTTGAACCTTCCTTTTGATAGAGCAGTTCTGAAACGCACTTTGTGTAGAATCTGCAAGTGGATATTTGGAGGGCTTTGAGGCCTATGCTGGAAAAGGGAATATCTTCACATAAACACTAGACAGAAGCATTCTCAGAAACTTCTTTGCGATGTGTGCATTCAACTCACAGAGTTGAACCGGCCTTTCGATAGAGCCGTTTGGAAACAGCCTTTTTGTAACATCTGCAAGTGGATATTTGGAGCGATTTGAGGCCTATGATGGAAAGGGAAATATCTTCACATAGAAACTAGACAGAAGCCTTCTCAGAAACTTCTGTGTGATGAGTGCATTCAACTCACAGGCTTGAACCTTCCTTTTGATAGAGAAGTTTTGAAACACTCTTTTACAGGCATCTGAATGAGGATCTTGGGAGCGCTTCGAGGCCAATGCTGGGAAACGAAATATCATCACATAGAAACCAGACAGATGGATTCTCAGAAACTTCTTTGTGATGAGTGCGTTCCACTCACAGACTTGAACGTCCCTCTTGAGAGAACAGTTTGGAAACACTCCTTTTGTAGAATCTGCAAGTGTTTATTTGGAGCGCTTTGAGGCCTATGTTGGAAAAGGAAATATCTTCACATATAAACTAGACAGAAGCATTCTCAGAAACTTCTTTACGATGAGGGCATTCAACGCACAGACTTGAAGCTTCCTTTGGAAAGAGCAGTTTTGAAACACTCTTTTTGTAGAATCTGCAAGTGGATATGTGGAGCGCTTTGAGGCCTCGGCTGGAAAAGGAAATATCTTCACAGAAAAGCTAGACAGAAGCATTCTCAGAAACGTCTTGGTCATGTGTGCATTGAACTCACAGAGTAGAACCTTCCTTTTGATAGAGAAGTTTGGAAACACTCTCTTAGTAGAATCTTCAGGTGGATGTATGGAGTGCTTTGAGGCCTATGCTGGAAAAGGAAATGTCTTCACGTAGAAAGGACACAAAGGCATTCTCAGAAAGTTCCCTGGACTTTGTGCATTCAACTCACAGAGTTCAGCCTTCTTTTTGCTAGAGCAGTTTGGAAACACTCTTTTTGTAGAGTCTGCAAGTGGATAATTGGAGCGCTTTGAGGCCTACGCTGCAAAAGGAAATAACATTGCATAAAAACTAGATGGAAGCATTCTCACAAACTTCTTTGTGGTGAGTGCATTCAACTCACAGAGTTGAACCTTCGTTTTGATAGACCAGTTTTGAAACACTGTTTTTGTAGTATTCGCAAGTGGATATTTGGAGCGCTTTGAGGCTGGAGTTGGAAAAGGAAATATCTTCACATACAAACTAGACGGAAGCATCCTCCGAAACTTCTTTGTCACGTGGGGATTGAACTCACAGTGTTGAACATTCCTTTTCGTAGAGCGGTTCTGCATGACTCTTTTTGTGGAAACTGCAAGTGGATATTTGGTGCGATTGCGGCATCTAGTGGAAAGGAACATACATTACGATGAAAACTAGATTGAACTCTTCTCAGAAACTTCTTTGCGATGAGTGCCTTCTACTCACAGAGTCGAACCTTCCTTTCGAGAGAAGAGTTTTGAGACACTCTTTTTGTGGGATCTGCAAGGGGATCACTAGGGCGCTTTGATGCCTATGCTGGAAAAGGAAATATCTTCACACGAAAATTAGACAGAAGCATTCTCAGGAACCTTTTCTGATGTGCGCATTCAACACACCGAGTTGAACCTTCCTTTTGATAGAGCAGTTTTGAAACACTCTTTTTGTAGAATCTGCAAGGGGAGATTTGGAGTGCTTTGAGTCCTACCCTGGAAAAGGAAATAACTTCACTTAGAACCTAGACGGAAGCATTCTCCGAGACTTCCCTGTGCTTTCTGCATTCAACTCACAGAGTTGAACCTTCCTTTTGATAGAACAGCTTTGAAACGCTCTTTTTGTAGAATCTGCAAGTCGATACTTGGAACGCTTTGAGGCCTATGCTGGAAAAGGAGATATCTTCACATAAAAACTAGAGAGAAGCATTCTCAGTAACTTCTCTGTGATCTACGCATTCAACTCACAGAGTTGAAGCTCCCCTTTGCTATAGCAGTTTTGAAACTCTCTTTGAGTAGAATCTTCAAGGGGATATTCGGTGTGCCGAGAGGCCAACACTGGAAAAGGAAATATCTTCCCTTAAAAACTAGACGGAAGCGTTCTCAGAAACTACCCTGTGCTTTATGCATTCAACTCACAGAGGGGACTCTTCCTTTGGAGAGCGCAGTTTTGAAACACTCTTTTTGCAGAATTTGCTAGGGGATGTTTGGAGCTTTTGGAGGCCTAGGCTGGAAGAGGAAATATCTTCACATACCAAGTAGACAGAAGCATTCTCACAAACTTCTTTGTGATGAGTGCCTTCAACTCACAGACTTGAACCTTCCTTTTGAAAGAGCAGTTTTGAAACACTCCTTTTGTAGAATCTGCAAGTGGATATTTGGAGCGTTTTGAGGCCTTTGCTGGGAAATGAAATATCTTCACCTAAAAACTAGACAGAAGCATTCTCAGAAACATCTTTGCGATGTGTGCATTCAACTCACACGGTTGAACCTTCCTTTTGATAGAGCAGTTCTGAAACGCACTTTGTGTAGAATCTGCAAGTGGATATTTGGAGGGCTTTGAGGCCTATGCTGGAAAAGGGAATATCTTCACATAAACACTAGACAGAAGCATTCTCAGAAACTTCTTTGCGATGTGTGCATTCAACTCACAGAGTTGAACCGGCCTTTCGATAGAGCCGTTTGGAAACAGCCTTTTTGTAACATCTGCAAGTGGATATTTGGAGCGATTTGAGGCCTATGATGGAAAGGGAAATATCTTCACATAGAAACTAGACAGAAGCCTTCTCAGAAACTTCTGTGTGATGAGTGCATTCAACTCACAGGCTTGAACCTTCCTTTTGATAGAGAAGTTTTGAAACACTCTTTTACAGGCATCTGAATGAGGATCTTGGGAGCGCTTCGAGGCCAATGCTGGGAAACGAAATATCATCACATAGAAACCAGACAGATGGATTCTCAGAAACTTCTTTGTGATGAGTGCGTTCCACTCACAGACTTGAACGTCCCTCTTGAGAGAACAGTTTTGAAACACTCCTTTTGTAGAATCTGCAAGTGTTTATTTGGAGCGCTTTGAGGCCTATGTTGGAAAAGGAAATATCTTCACATATAAACTAGACAGAAGCATTCTCAGAAACTTCTTTGCGATGAGGGCATTCAACGCACAGACTTGAAGCTTCCTTTGGAAAGAGCAGTTTTGAAACACTCTTTTTGTAGAATCTGCAAGTGGATATGTGGAGCGCTTTGAGGCCTCGGCTGGAAAAGGAAATATCTTCACAGAAAAGCTAGACAGAAGCATTCTCAGAAACGTCTTGGTCATGTGTGCATTGAACTCACAGAGTAGAACCTTCCTTTTGATAGAGAAGTTTGGAAACACTCTCTTAGTAGAATCTTCAGGTGGATGTATGGAGTGCTTTGAGGCCTATGCTGGAAAAGGAAATGTCTTCACGTAGAAAGGACACAAAGGCATTCTCAGAAAGTTCCCTGGGCTTTGTGCATTCAACTCACAGAGTTCAGCCTTCTTTTTGCTAGAGCAGTTTGGAAACACTCTTTTTGTAGAGTCTGCAAGTGGATAATTGGAGCGCTTTGAGGCCTACGCTGCAAAAGGAAATAACATTGCATAAAAACTAGATGGAAGCATTCTCACAAACTTCTTTGTGGTGAGTGCATTCAACTCACAGAGTTGAACCTTCGTTTTGATAGACCAGTTTTGAAACACCGTTTTTGTAGTATTCGCAAGTGGATATTTGGAGCGCTTTGAGGCTGGAGTTGGAAAAGGAAATATCTTCACATACAAACTAGACGGAAGCATCCTCCGAAACTTCTTTGTCACGTGGGGATTGAACTCACAGTGTTGAACATTCCTTTTCGTAGAGCGGTTCTGCATGACTCTTTTTGTGGAAACTGCAAGTGGATATTTGGTGCGATTGCGGCATCTAGTGGAAAGGAACATACATTACGATGAAAACTAGATTGAACTCTTCTCAGAAACTTCTTTGCGATGAGTGCCTTCTACTCACAGAGTCGAACCTTCCTTTCGAGAGAAGAGTTTTGAGACACTCTTTTTGTGGGATCTGCAAGGGGATCACTAGGGCGCTTTGATGCCTATGCTGGAAAAGGAAATATCTTCACACGAAAATTAGACAGAAGCATTCTCAGGAACCTTTTCTGATGTGCGCATTCAACACACCGAGTTGAACCTTCCTTTTGATAGAGCAGTTTTGAAACACTCTTTTTGTAGAATCTGCAAGGGGAGATTTGGAGTGCTTTGAGTCCTACCCTGGAAAAGGAAATAACTTCACTTAGAACCTAGACGGAAGCATTCTCCGAGACTTCCCTGTGCTTTCTGCATTCAACTCACAGAGTTGAACCTTCCTTTTGATAGAACAGCTTTGAAACGCTCTTTTTGTAGAATCTGCAAGTCGATACTTGGAACGCTTTGAGGCCTATGCTGGAAAAGGAGATATCTTCACATAAAAACTAGAGAGAAGCATTCTCAGTAACTTCTCTGTGATCTACGCATTCAACTCACAGAGTTGAAGCTCCCCTTTGCTATAGCAGTTTTGAAACTCTCTTTGAGTAGAATCTTCAAGGGGATATTCGGTGTGCCGAGAGGCCAACACTGGAAAAGGAAATATCTTCCCTTAAAAACTAGACGGAAGCGTTCTCAGAAACTACCCTGTGCTTTATGCATTCAACTCACAGAGGGGACTCTTCCTTTGGAGAGCGCAGTTTTGAAACACTCTTTTTGCAGAATTTGCTAGGGGATGTTTGGAGCTTTTGGAGGCCTAGGCTGGAAGAGGAAATATCTTCACATACCAAGTAGACAGAAGCATTCTCACAAACTTCTTTGTGATGAGTGCCTTCAACTCACAGACTTGAACCTTCCTTTTGAAAGAGCAGTTTTGAAACACTCCTTTTGTAGAATCTGCAAGTGGATATTTGGAGCGTTTTGAGGCCTTTGCTGGGAAATGAAATATCTTCACCTAAAAACTGGACAGAAGCATTCTCAGAAACATCTTTGCGATGTGTGCATTCAACTCACACGGTTGAACCTTCCTTTTGATAGAGCAGTTCTGAAACGCACTTTGTGTAGAATCTGCAAGTGGATATTTGGAGGGCTTTGAGGCCTATGCTGGAAAAGGGAATATCTTCACATAAACACTAGACAGAAGCATTCTCAGAAACTTCTTTGCGATGTGTGCATTCAACTCACAGAGTTGAACCGGCCTTTCGATAGAGCCGTTTGGAAACAGCCTTTTTGTAACATCTGCAAGTGGATATTTGGAGCGATTTCAGGCCTATGATGGAAAGGGAAATATCTTCACATAGAAACTAGACAGAAGCCTTCTCAGAAACTTCTGTGTGATGAGTGCATTCAACTCACAGGCTTGAACCTTCCTTTTGATAGAGAAGTTTTGAAACACTCTTTTAGAGGCATCTGAATGAGGATCTTGGGAGCGCTTCGAGGCCAATGCTGGGAAACGAAATATCATCACATAGAAACCAGACAGATGGATTCTCAGAAACTTCTTTGTGATGAGTGCGTTCCACTCACAGACTTGAACGTCCCTCTTGAGAGAACAGTTTTGAAACACTCCTTTTGTAGAATCTGCAAGTGTTTATTTGGAGCGCTTTGAGGCCTATGTTGGAAAAGGAAATATCTTCACATATAAACTAGACAGAAGCATTCTCAGAAACTTCTTTGCGATGAGGGCATTCAACGCACAGACTTGAAGCTTCCTTTGGAAAGAGCAGTTTTGAAACACTCTTTTTGTAGAATCTGCAAGTGGATATGTGGAGCGCTTTGAGGCCTCGGCTGGAAAAGGAAATATCTTCACAGAAAAGCTAGACAGAAGCATTCTCAGAAACGTCTTGGTCATGTGTGCATTGAACTCACAGAGTAGAACCTTCCTTTTGATAGAGAAGTTTGGAAACACTCTTTTAGTAGAATCTTCAGGTGGATGTATGGAGTGCTTTGAGGCCTATGCTGGAAAAGGAAATGTCTTCACGTAGAAAGGACACAAAGGCATTCTCAGAAAGTTCCCTGGGCTTTGTGCATTCAACTCACGGTGTTCAGCCTTCTTTTTGCTAGAGCAGTTTGGAAACACTCTTTTTGTAGAGTCTGCAAGTGGATAATTGGAGCGCTTTGAGGCCTACGCTGCAAAAGGAAATAACATTGCATAAAAACTAGATGGAAGCATTCTCACAAACTTCTTTGTGGTGAGTGCATTCAACTCACAGAGTTGAACCTTCGTTTTGATAGACCAGTTTTGAAACACTGTTTTTGTAGTATTCGCAAGTGGATATTTGGAGCGCGTTGAGGCTGGAGTTGGAAAAGGAAATATCTTCACATATAAACTAGACAGAAGCATTCTCAGAAACTTCTTTGCGATGAGGGCATTCAACGCACAGACTTGAAGCTTCCTTTGGAAAGAGCAGTTTTGAAACACTCTTTTTGTAGAATCTGCAAGTGGATATGTGGAGCGCTTTGAGGCCTCTGCTGGAAAAGGAAATATCTTCACAGAAAAACTAGACAGAAGCATTCTCAGAAACGTCTTGGTCATGTGTGCATTGAACTCACAGAGTAGAACCTTCCTTTTGATAGAGAAGCTTGGAAACACTCTTTTAGTAGAATCTTCAGGTGGATGTATGGAGTGCTTTGAGGCCTATGCTGGAAAAGGAAATGTCTTCACGTAGAAACGAGACAAAGGCATTCTCGGAAAGTTCCCTGTGCTTTGTGCATTCAACTCACAGAGCTCAGCCTTCTTTTTGCTAGAGCAGTTTGGAAACACTCTTTTTGTAGAGTCTGCAAGTGGATAATTGGAGCG
This sequence comes from Pongo pygmaeus, assembly GCF_028885625.2. Lineage (NCBI taxonomy): Eukaryota > Metazoa > Chordata > Mammalia > Primates > Hominidae > Pongo > Pongo pygmaeus. The sequence goes on from NC_072376.2 coordinate 71,385,223, forward strand.
CTTTGAGGCCTACGCTGCAAAAGGAAATAACATTGCATAAAAACTAGATGGAAGCATTCTCACAAACTTCTTTGTGGTGAGTGCATTCAACTCACAGAGTTGAACCTTCGTTTTGATAGACCATTTTTGAAACACTGTTTTTGTAGTATTCGCAAGTGGATATTTGGAGCGCGTTGAGGCTGGAGTTGGAAAAGGAAATATCTTCACATACAAACTAGACGGAAGCATTCTCCGAAGCTTCTTTGTCACGTGGGGATTGAACTCACAGTGTTGAACATTCCTTTTCTTAGAGCGGTTCTGCATGACTCTTTTTGTGGAAACTGCAAGTGGATATTTGGTGCGATTGCGGCATCTAGTGGAAAGGAACATACATTACGATGAAAACTAGATTGAACTCTTCTCAGAAACTTCTTTGCGATGAGTGCCTTCTACTCACAGAGTCGAACCTTCCTTTCGAGAGAAGAGTTTTGAGACACTCTTTTTGTGGAATCTGCAAGGGGATCACTAGGGCGCTTTGATGCCTATGCTGGAAAAGGAAATATCTTCACACGAAAACTAGACAGAAGCATTCTCAGAAACCTTTTCTGATGTGCGCATTCAACTCACCGAGTTGAACCTTCCTTTTGATAGAGCAGTTTTGAAACACTCTTTTTGTAGAATCTGCAAGTGGAGATTTGGAGTGCTTTGAGTCCTACCCTGGAAAAGGAAATAACTTCACTTAGAACCTAGACGGAAGCATTCTCAGAGACTTCCCTGTGCTTTCTGCATTCAACTCACAGAGTTGAACCTTCCTTCTGATAGAACAGCTTTGAAACGCTCTTTTTGTAGAATCTGCAAGTCCATACTTGGAACGCTTTGAGGCCTATGCTGGAAAAGGAAATAGCTTCACATAAAAACTAGAGAGAAGCATTCTCAGAAACTTCTTTGTGATCTGCGCATTCAACCCACAGAGTTGAAGCTTCCCTTTGCTATAGCAGTTTTGAAACTCTCTTTGAGTAGAATCTTCAAGGGGATATTCGGTGTGCCGAGAGGCCAACACTGGAAAAGGAAATATCTTCACTTAAAAACTGGACGGAAGCGTTCTCAGAAACTACCCTGAGCTTTATGCATTCAACTCACAGAGAGGACTCTTCCTTTGGAGAGCGCAGTTTTGAAACACTCATTTTGCAGAATTTGCTAGGGGATGTTTGGAGCTTTTGGAGGCCTATGCTGGAAGAGGAAATATCTTCACATACCAAGTAGACAGAAGCATTCTCACAAGCTTCTTTGTGATGAGTGACTTCAACTCACAGACTTGAACCTTCCTTTTGAAAGAGCAGTCTTGAAACACTCCTTTTGTAGAATCTGCAAGTGGATATTTGGAGCGTTTTGAGGCCTTTGCTGGGAAATGAAATATCTTCACCTAAAAACTAGACAGAAGCATTCTCAGAAACATCTTTGCGATGTGTGCATTCAACTCACAGGGTTGAACCTTCCTTTTGATAGAGCAGTTTTGAAACGCACTTTGTGTAGAATCTGCAAGTGGATATTTGGAGGGCTTTGAGGCCTATGCTGGAAAAGGGAATATCTTCACATAAACACTAGACAGAAGCATTCTCAGAAACTTCTTTGTGATGTGTGCATTCAACTCACAGAGTTGAACCGGCCTTCTGATAGAGCCGTTTGGAAACAGCCTTTTTGTAACATCTGCAAGTGGATATTTGGAGCGATTTGAGGCCTATGATGGAAAGGGAAATATCTTCACATAGAAACTAGACAGAAGCCTTCTCAGAAACTTCTGTGTGATGAGTGCATTCAACTCACAGACTTGAACCTTCCTTTTGGTAGAGAAGTTTTGAAACACTCTTTTAGAGGCATCTGAATGGGGATCTTGGGAGCGCTTCGAGGCCAATGCTGGGAAACGAAATATCATCACATAGAAACTAGACAGATGGATTCTCAGAAACTTCTTTGTGATGAGTGCGTTCCACTCACAGACTTGAACGTCCCTCTTGAGAGAACAGTTTTGAAACACTCCTTTTGTAGAATCTGCAAGTGTTTATTTGGAGCGCTTTGAGGCCTATGTTGGAAAAGGAAATATCTTCACAGATAAACTAGACAGAAGCATTCTCAGAAACTTCTTTGCGATGAGTGCATTCAACGCACAGACTTGAAGCTTCCTTTGGAAAGAGCAGTTTTGAAACACTCTTTTTGTAGAATCTGCAAGTGGATATGTGGAGCGCTTTGAGGCCTCTGCTGGAAAAGGAAATATCTTCACAGAAAAACTAGACAGAAGCATTCTCAGAAACGTCTTGGTCATGTGTGCATTGAACTCACAGAGTAGAACCTTCCTTTTGATAGAGAAGCTTGGAAACACTCTTTTAGTAGAATCTTCAGGTGGATGTATGGAGTGCTTTGAGGCCTATGCTGGAAAAGGAAATGTCTTCACGTAGAAACGAGACAAAGGCATTCTCGGAAAGTTCCCTGTGCTTTGCGCATTCAACTCACAGAGTTCAGCCTTCTTTTTGCTAGAGCAGTTTGGAAACACTCTTTTTGTAGAGTCTGCAAGTGGATAATTGGAGCGCTTTGAGGCCTACGCTGCAAAAGGAAATAACATTGCATAAAAACTAGATGGAAGCATTCTCACAAACTTCTTTGTGGTGAGTGCATTCAACTCACAGAGTTGAACCTTCGTTTTGATAGACCAGTTTTGAAACACTGTTTTTGTAGTATTCGCAAGTGGATATTTGGAGCGCGTTGAGGCTGGAGTTGGAAAAGGAAATATCTTCACATACAAACTAGACGGAAGCATTCTCCGAAGCTTCTTTGTCACGTGGGGATTGAACTCACAGTGTTGAACATTCCTTTTCGTAGAGCGGTTCTGCATGACTCTTTTTGTGGAAACTGCAGGTGGATATTTGGTGCGATTGCGGCATCTAGTGGAAAGGAACATACATTACGATGAAAACTAGATTGAACTCTTCTCAGAAACTTCTTTGCGATGAGTGCCTTCTACTCACAGAGTCGAACCTTCCTTTCGAGAGAAGAGTTTTGAGACACTCTTTTTGTGGAATCTGCAAGGGGATCACTAGGGCGCTTTGATGCCTATGCTGGAAAAGGAAATATCTTCACACGAAAACTAGACAGAAGCATTCTCAGAAACCTTTTCTGATGTGCGCATTCAACTCACCGAGTTGAACCTTCCTTTTGATAGAGCAGTTTTGAAACACTCTTTTTGTAGAATCTGCAAGTGGAGATTTGGAGTGCTTTGAGCCCTACCCTGGAAAAGGAAATAACTTCACTTTGAACCTAGACGGAAGCATTCTCAGAGACTTCCCTGTGCTTTCTGCATTCAACTCACAGAGTTGAACCTTCCTTTTGATAGAACAGCTTTGAAACGCTCTTTTTGTAGAATCTGCAAGTCCATACTTGGAACGCTTTGAGGCCTATGCTGGAAAAGGAAATAGCTTCACATAAAAACTAGAGAGAAGCATTCTCAGAAACTTCTTTGTGATCTGCGCATTCAACCCACAGAGTTGAAGCTTCCCTTTGCTATAGCAGTTTTGAAACTCTCTTTGAGTAGAATCTTCAAGGGGATATTCGGTGTGCCGAGAGGCCAACACTGGAAAAGGAAATATCTTCACTTAAAAACTGGACGGAAGCGTTCTCAGAAACTACCCTGAGCTTTATGCATTCAACTCACAGAGAGGACTCTTCCTTTGGAGAGCGCAGTTTTGAAACACTCTTTTTGCAGAATTTGCTAGGGGATGTTTGGAGCTTTTGGAGGCCTATGCTGGAAGAGGAAATATCTTCACATACCAAGTAGACAGAAGCATTCTCACAAGCTTCTTTGTGATGAGTGCCTTCAACTCACAGACTTGAACCTTCCTTTTGAAAGAGCAGTCTTGAAACACTCCTTTTGTAGAATCTGCAAGTGGATATTTGGAGCGTTTTGAGGCCTTTGCTGGGAAATGAAATATCTTCACCTAAAAACTAGACAGAAGCATTCTCAGAAACATCTTTTTGATGTGTGCATTCATCTCACAGGGTTGTACCTTCCTTTTGATAGAGCAGTTTTGAAACGCACTTTGTGTAGAATCTGCAAGTGGATATTTGGAGGGCTTTGAGGCCTATGCTGGAAAAGGGAATATCTTCACATATATACTAGACAGAAGCATTCTCAGAAACTTCTTTGTGATGTGTGCATTCAACTCACAGAGTTGAACCGGCCTTCTGATAGAGCCGTTTGGAAACAGCCTTTTTGTAACATCTGCAAGTGGATATTTGGAGCGATTTGAGGCCTATGATGGAAAGGGAAATATCTTCCCATAGAAACTAGACAGAAGCCTTCTCAGAAACTTCTGTGTGATGAGTGCATTCAACTCACAGACTTGAACCTTCCTTTTGATAGAGAAGTTTTGAAACACTCTTTTAGAGGCATCTGAATGAGGATCTTGGGAGCGCTTCGAGGCCAATGCTGGGAAACGAAATATCATCACATAGAAACTAGACAGATGGATTCTCAGAAACTTCTTTGTGATGAGTGCGTTCCACTCACAGACTTGAACGTCCCTCTTGAGAGAACAGTTTGGAAACACTCCTTTTGTAGAATCTGCAAGTGTTTATTTGGAGCGCTTTGAGGCCTATGTTGGAAAAGGAAATATCTTCACATAGAAACTAGACAGAAGCATTCTCAGAAACTTCTTTGCGATGAGTGCATTCAACGCACAGACTTGAAGCTTCCTTTGGAAAGAGCAGTTTTGAAACACTCTTTTTGTAGAATCTGCAAGTGGATATGTGGAGCGCTTTGAGGCCTCTGCTGGAAAAGGAAATATCTTCACAGAAAAACTAGACAGAAGCATTCTCAGAAACGTCTTGGTCATGTGTGCATTGAACTCACAGAGTAGAACCTTCCTTTTGATAGAGAAGCTTGGAAACACTCTTTTAGTAGAATCTTCAGGTGGATGTAAGGAGGGCTTTGAGGAATATGCTGGAAAAGGAAATGTCTTCACGTAGAAACGAGACAAAGGCATTCTCGGAAAGTTCCCTGGGCTTTGTGCATTCAACTCACAGAGTTCAGCCTTCTTTTTGCTAGAGCAGTTTGGAAACACTCTTTTTGTAGAGTCTGCAAGTGGATAATTGGAGCGCTTTGAGGCCTACGCTGCAAAAGGAAATAACATTGCATAAAAACTAGATGGAAGCATTCTCACAAACTTCTTTGTGGTGAGTGCATTCAACTCACAGAGTTGAACCTTCGTTTTGATAGACCAGTTTTGAAACACTGTTTTTGTAGTATTCGCAAGTGGATATTTGGAGCGCGTTGAGGCTGGAGTTGGAAAAGGAAATATCTTCACATACAAACTAGACGGAAGCATTCTCCGAAGCTTCTTTGTCACGTGGGGATTGAACTCACAGTGTTGAACATTCCTTTTCGTAGAGCGGTTCTGCATGACTCTTTTTGTGTAAACTGCAAGTGGATATTTGGTGCGATTGCGGCATCTAATGGAAAGGAACATACATTACGATGAAAACTAGATTGAACTCTTCTCAGAAACTTCTTTGCGATGAGTGCCTTCTACTCACAGAGTCGAACCTTCCTTTCGAGAGAAGAGTTTTGAGACACTCTTTTTGTGGAATCTGCAAGGGGATCACTAGGGCGCTTTGATGCCTATGCTGGAAAAGGAAATATCTTCACACGAAAACTAGACAGAAGCATTCTCAGAAACCTTTTCTGATGTGCGCATTCAACTCACCGAGTTGAACCTTCCTTTTGATAGAGCAGTTTTGAAACACTCTTTTTGTAGAATCTGCAAGTGGAGATTTGGAGTGCTTTGAGTCCTACCCTGGAAAAGGAAATAACTTCACTTAGAACCTAGACGGAAGCATTCTCAGAGACTTCCCTGTGCTTTCTGCATTCAACTCACAGAGTTGAACCTTCCTTTTGATAGAACAGCTTTGAAACGCTCTTTTTGTAGAATCTGCAAGTCCATACTTGGAACGCTTTGAGGCCTATGCTGGAAAAGGAAATAGCTTCACATAAAAACTAGAGAGAAGCATTCTCAGAAACTTCTTTGTGATCTGCGCATTCAACCCACAGAGTTGAAGCTTCCCTTTGCTATAGCAGTTTTGAAACTCTCTTTGAGTAGAATCTTCAAGGGGATATTCGGTGTGCCGAGAGGCCAACACTGGAAAAGGAGATATCTTCCCTTAAAAACTGGACGGAAGCGTTCTCAGAAACTACCCTGAGCTTTATGCATTCAACTCACAGAGAGGACTCTTCCTTTGGAGAGCGCAGTTTTGAAACACTCTTTTTGCAGAATTTGCTAGGGGATGTTTGGAGCTTTTGGAGGCCTATGCTGGAAGAGGAAATATCTTCACATACCAAGTAGACAGAAGCATTCTCACAAGCTTCTTTGTGATGAGTGCCTTCAACTCACAGACTTGAACCTTCCTTTTGAAAGAGCAGTCTTGAAACACTCCTTTTGTAGAATCTGCAAGTGGATATTTGGAGCGTTTTGAGGCCTTTGCTGGGAAATGAAATATCTTCACCTAAAAACTAGACAGAAGCATTCTCAGAAACATCTTTGCGATGTGTGCATTCAACTCACAGGGTTGAACCTTCCTTTTGATAGAGCAGTTTTGAAACGCACTTTGTGTAGTATCTGCAAGTGGATATTTGGAGGGCTTTGAGGCCTATGCTGGAAAAGGGAATATCTTCACATAAACACTAGACAGAAGCATTCTCAGAAACTTCTTTGTGATGTGTGCATTCAACTCACAGAGTTGAACCGGCCTTCTGATAGAGCCGTTTGGAAACAGCCTTTTTGTAACATCTGCAAGTGGATATTTGGAGCGATTTGAGGCCTATGATGGAAAGGGAAATATCTTCCCATAGAAACTAGACAGAAGCCTTCTCAGAAACTTCTGTGTGATGAGTGCATTCAACTCACAGACTTGAACCTTCCTTTTGATAGAGAAGTTTTGAAACACTCTTTTAGAGGCATCTGAATGAGGATCTTGGGAGCGCTTCGAGGCCAATGCTGGGAAACGAAATATCATCACATAGAAACTAGACAGATGGATTCTCAGAATCTTCTTTGTGATGAGTGCGTTCCACTCACAGACTTGAACGTCCCTCTTGAGAGAACAGTTTGGAAACACTCCTTTTGTAGAATCTGCAAGTGTTTATTTGGAGCGCTTTGAGGCCTATGTTGGAAAAGGAAATATCTTCACATATAAACTAGACAGAAGCATTCTCAGAAACTTCTTTGCGATGAGTGCATTCAACGCACAGACTTGAAGCTTCCTTTGGAAAGAGCAGTTTTGAAACATTCTTTTTGTAGAATCTGCAAGTGGATATGTGGAGCGCTTTGAGGCCTCTGCTGGAAAGGAAATATCTTCACAGAAAAACTAGACAGAAGCATTCTCAGAAACGTCTTGGTCATGTGTGCATTGAACTCACAGAGTAGAACCTTCCTTTTGATAGAGAAGCTTGGAAACACTCTTTTAGTAGAATCTTCAGGTGGATGTATGGAGTGCTTTGAGGCCTATGCTGGAAAAGGAAATGTCTTCACGTAGAAACGAGACAAAGGCATTCTCGGAAAGTTCCCTGTGCTTTGTGCATTCAACTCACAGAGTTCAGCCTTCTTTTTGCTAGAGCAGTTTGGAAACACTCTTTTTGTAGAGTCTGCAAGTGGATAATTGGAGCGCTTTGAGGCCTACGCTGCAAAAGGAAATAACATTGCATAAAAACTAGATGGAAGCATTCTCACAAACTTCTTTGTGGTGAGTGCATTCAACTCACAGAGTTGAACCTTCGTTTTGATAGACCAGTTTTGAAACACTGTTTTTGTAGTATTCGCAAGTGGATATTTGGAGCGCGTTGAGGCTGGAGATGGAAAAGGAAATATCTTCACATACAAACTAGACGGAAGCATTCTCCGAAGCTTCTTTGTCACGTGGGGATTGAACTCACAGTGTTGAACATTCCTTTTCGTAGAGCGGTTCTGCATGACTCTTTTTGTGGAAACTGCAAGTGGATATTTGGTGCGATTGCGGCATCTAGTGGAAAGGAACATACATTACGATGAAAACTAGATTGAACTCTTCTCAGAAACTTCTTTGCGATGAGTGCCTTCTACTCACAGAGTCGAACCTTCCTTTCGAGAGAAGAGTTTTGAGACACTCTTTTTGTGGAATCTGCAAGGGGATCACTAGGGCGCTTTGATGCCTATGCTGGAAAAGGAAATATCTTCACACGAAAACTAGACAGAAGCATTCTCAGAAACCTTTTCTGATGTGCGCATTCAACTCACCGAGTTGAACCTTCCTTTTGATAGAGCAGTTTTGAAACACTCTTTTTGTAGAATCTGCAAGTGGAGATTTGGAGTGCTTTGAGTCCTACCCTGGAAAAGGAAATAACTTCACTTAGAACCTAGACGGAAGCATTCTCAGAGACTTCCCTGTGCTTTCTGCATTCAACTCACAGAGTTGAACCTTCCTTCTGATAGAACAGCTTTGAAACGCTCTTTTTGTAGAATCTGCAAGTCCATACTTGGAACGCTTTGAGGCCTATGCTGGAAAAGGAAATAGCTTCACATAAAAACTAGAGAGAAGCATTCTCAGAAACTTCTTTGTGATCTGCGCATTCAACCCACAGAGTTGAAGCTTCCCTTTGCTATAGCAGTTTTGAAACTCTCTTTGAGTAGAATCTTCAAGGGGATATTCGGTGTGCCGAGAGGCCAACACTGGAAAAGGAAATATCTTCACTTAAAAACTGGACGGAAGCGTTCTCAGAAACTACCCTGAGCTTTATGCATTCAACTCACAGAGAGGACTCTTCCTTTAGAGAGCGCAGTTTTGAAACACTCTTTTTGCAGAATTTGCTAGGGGATGCTTGGAGCTTTTGGAGGCCTATGCTGGAAGAGGAAATATCTTCACATACCAAGTAGACAGAAGCATTCTCACAAGCTTCTTTGTGATGAGTGACTTCAACTCACAGACTTGAACCTTCCTTTTGAAAGAGCAGTCTTGAAACACTCCTTTAGTAGAATCTGCAAGTGGATATTTGGAGCGTTTTGAGGCCTTTGCTGGGAAATGAAATATCTTCACCTAAAAACTAGACAGAAGCATTCTCAGAAACATCTTTGCGATGTGTGCATTCAACTCACAGGGTTGAACCTTCCTTTTGTTAGAACAGCTTTGAAACGCTCTTTGTGTAGAATCTGCAAGTCGATACTTGGAACGCTTTGAGGCCTCTGCTGGAAAAGGGAATATCTTCACATAAACACTAGACAGAAGCATTCTCAGAAACTTCTTTGTGATGTGTGCATTCAACTCACAGAGTTGAACCGGCCTTCTGATAGAGCCGTTTGGAAACAGCCTTTTTGTAACATCTGCAAGTGGATATTTGGAGCGATTTGAGGCCTATGATGGAAAGGGAAATATCTTCACGTAGAAACTAGACAGAAGCCTTCTCAGAAACTTCTGTGTGATGAGTGCATTCAACTCACAGACTTGAACCTTCCTTTTGATAGAGAAGTTTTGAAACACTCTTTTAGAGGCATCTGAATGGGGATCTTGGGAGCGCTTCGAGGCCAATGCTGGGAAACGAAATATCATCACATAGAAACTAGACAGATGGATTCTCAGAAACTTCTTTGTGATGAGTGCGTTCCACTCACAGACTTGAACGTCTCTCTTGAGAGAACAGTTTGGAAACACTCCTTTTGTAGAATCTGCAAGTGTTTATTTGGAGCGCTTTGAGGCCTATGTTGGAAAAGGAAATATCTTCACATATAAACTAGACAGAAGCATTCTTAGAAACTTCTTTGCGATGAGTGCATTCAACGCACAGACTTGAAGCTTCCTTTGGAAAGAGCAGTTTTGAAACACTCTTTTTGTAGAATCTGCAAGTGGATATGTGGAGCGCTTTGAGGCCTCTGCTGGAAAAGGAAATATCTTCACAGAAAAACTAGACAGAAGCATTCTCAGAAACGTCTTGGTCATGTGTGCATTGAACTCACAGAGTAGAACCTTCCTTTTGATAGAGAAGCTTGGAAACACTCTTTTAGTTGAATCTTCAGGTGGATGTATGGAGTGCTTTGAGGCCTATGCTGGAAAAGGAAATGTCTTCACGTAGAAACGAGACAAAGGCATTCTCGGAAAGTTCCCTGTGCTTTGTGCATTCAACTCACAGAGCTCAGCCTTCTTTTTGCTAGAGCAGTTTGGAAACACTCTTTTTGTAGAGTCTGCAAGTGGATAATTGGAGCGCTTTGAGGCCTACGCTGCAAAAGGAAATAACATTGCATAAAAACTAGATGGAAGCATTCTCACAAACTTCTTTGTGGTGAGTGCATTCAACTCACAGAGTTGAACCTTCGTTTTGATAGACCAGTTTTGAAACACTGTTTTTGTAGTATTCGCAAGTGGATATTTGGAGCGCGTTGAGGCTGGAGTTGGAAAAGGAAATATCTTCACATACAAACTAGACGGAAGCATTCTCCGAAGCTTCTTTGTCACGTGGGGATTGAACTCACAGTGTTGAACATTCCTTTTCTTAGAGCGGTTCTGCATGACTCTTTTTGTGGAAACTGCAAGTGGATATTTGGTGCGATTGCGGCATCTAGTGGAAAGGAACATACATTACGATGAAAACTAGATTGAACTCTTCTCAGAAACTTCTTTGCGATGAGTGCCTTCTACTCACAGAGTCGAACCTTCCTTTCGAGAGAAGAGTTTTGAGACACTCTTTTTGTGGAATCTGCAAGGGGATCACTAGGGCGCTTTGATGCCTATGCTGGAAAAGGAAATATCTTCACACGAAAACTAGACAGAAGCATTCTCAGAAACCTTTTCTGATGTGCGCATTCAACTCACCGAGTTGAACCTTCCTTTTGATAGAGCAGTTTTGAAACACTCTTTTTGTAGAATCTGCAAGTGGAGATTTGGAGTGCTTTGAGTCCTACCCTGGAAAAGGAAATAACTTCACTTAGAACCTAGACGGAAGCATTCTCAGAGACTTCCCTGTGCTTTCTGCATTCAACTCACAGAGTTGAACCTTCCTTCTGATAGAACAGCTTTGAAACGCTCTTTTTGTAGAATCTGCAAGTCGATACTTGGAACGCTTTGAGGCCTATGCTGGAAAAGGAAATAGCTTCACATAAAAACTAGAGAGAAGCATTCTCAGAAACTTCTTTGTGATCTGCGCATTCAACCCACAGAGTTGAAGCTTCCCTTTGCTATAGCAGTTTTGAAACTCTCTTTGAGTAGAATCTTCAAGGGGATATTCGGTGTGCCGAGAGGCCAACACTGGAAAAGGAAATATCTTCACTTAAAAACTGGACGGAAGCGTTCTCAGAAACTACCCAGAGCTTTATGCATTCAACTCACAGAGAGGACTCTTCCTTTGGAGAGCGCAGTTTTGAAACACTCTTTTTGCAGAATTTGCTAGGGGATGTTTGGAGCTTTTGGAGGCCTATGCTGGAAGAGGAAATATCTTCACATACCAAGTAGACAGAAGCATTCTCACAAGCTTCTTTGTGATGAGTGACTTCAACTCACAGACTTGAACCTTCCTTTTGAAAGAGCAGTCTTGAAACACTCCTTTTGTAGAATCTGCAAGTGGATATTTGGAGCGTTTTGAGGCCTTTGCTGGGAAACGAAATATCTTCACCTAAAAACTAGACAGAAGCATTCTCAGAAACATCTTTGCGATGTGTGCATTCAACTCACAGGGTTGAACCTTCCTTTTGATAGAGCAGTTTTGAAACGCACTTTGTGTAGAATCTGCAAGTGGATATTTGGAGGGCTTTGAGGCCTATGCTGGAAAAGGGAATATCTTCACATAAACACTAGACAGAAGCATTCTCAGAAACTTCTTTGTGATGTGTGCATTCAACTCACAGAGTTGAACCGGCCTTCTGATAGAGCCGTTTGGAAACAGCCTTTTTGTAACATCTGCAAGTGGATATTTGGAGCGATTTGAGGCCTATGATGGAAAGGGAAATATCTTCACATAGAAACTAGACAGAAGCCTTCTCAGAAACTTCTGTGTGATGAGTGCATTCAACTCACAGACTTGAACCTTCCTTTTGGTAGAGAAGTTTTGAAACACTCTTTTAGAGGCATCTGAATGGGGATCTTGGGAGCGCTTCGAGGCCAATGCTGGGAAACGAAATATCATCACATAGAAACTAGACAGATGGATTCTCAGAAACTTCTTTGTGATGAGTGCGTTCCACTCACAGACTTGAACGTCCCTCTTGAGAGAACAGTTTTGAAACACTCCTTTTGTAGAATCTGCAAGTGTTTATTTGGAGCGCTTTGAGGCCTATGTTGGAAAAGGAAATATCTTCACATAGAAACTAGACAGAAGCATTCTCAGAAACTTCTTTGCGATGAGTGCATTCAACGCACAGACTTGAAGCTTCCTTTGGAAAGAGCAGTTTTGAAACACTCTTTTTGTAGAATCTGCAAGTGGATATGTGGAGCGCTTTGAGGCCTCTGCTGGAAAAGGAAATATCTTCACAGAAAAACTAGACAGAAGCATTCTCAGAAACGTCTTGGTCATGTGTGCATTGAACTCACAGAGTAGAACCTTCCTTTTGATAGAGAAGCTTGGAAACACTCTTTTAGTAGAATCTTCAGGTGGATGTATGGAGGGCTTTGAGGCCTATGCTGGAAAAGGAAATGTCTTCACGTAGAAACGAGACAAAGGCATTCTCGGAAAGTTCCCTGGGCTTTGTGCATTCAACTCACAGAGTTCAGCCTTCTTTTTGCTAGAGCAGTTTGGAAACACTCTTTTTGTAGAGTCTGCAAGTGGATAATTGGAGCGCTTTGAGGCCTACGCTGCAAAAGGAAATAACATTGCATAAAAACTAGATGGAAGCATTCTCACAAACTTCTTTGTGGTGACTGCATTCAACTCACAGAGTTGAACCTTCGTTTTGATAGACCAGTTTTGAAACACTGTTTTTGTAGTATTCGCAAGTGGATATTTGGAGCGCGTTGAGGCTGGAGTTGGAAAAGGAAATATCTTCACATACAAACTAGACGGAAGCATTCTCCGAAGCTTCTTTGTCACGTGGGGATTGAACTCACAGTGTTGAACATTCCTTTTCGTAGAGCGGTTCTGCATGACTCTTTTGTGGAAACTGCAAGTGGATATTTGGTGCGATTGCGGCATCTAGTGGAAAGGAACATACATTACGATGAAAACTAGATTGAACTCTTCTCAGAAACTTCTTTGCGATGAGTGCCTTCTACTCACAGAGTCGAACCTTCCTTTCGAGAGAAGAGTTTTGAGACACTCTTTTTGTGGAATCTGCAAGGGGATCACTAGGGCGCTTTGATGCCTATGCTGGAAAAGGAAATATCTTCACACGAAAACTAGACAGAAGCATTCTCAGAAACCTTTTCTGATGTGCGCATTCAACTCACCGAGTTGAACCTTCCTTTTGATAGAGCAGTTTTGAAACACTCTTTTTGTAGAATCTGCAAGTGGAGATTTGGAGTGCTTTGAGTCCTACCCTGGAAAAGGAAATAACTTCACTTAGAACCTAGACGGAAGCATTCTCAGAGACTTCCCTGTGCTTTCTGCATTCAACTCACAGAGTTGAACCTTCCTTCTGATAGAACAGCTTTGAAACGCTCTTTTTGTAGAATCTGCAAGTCGATACTTGGAACGCTTTGAGGCCTATGCTGGAAAAGGAAATAGCTTCACATAAAAACTAGAGAGAAGCATTCTCAGAAACTTCTTTGTGATCTGCGCATTCAACCCACAGAGTTGAAGCTTCCCTTTGCTATAGCAGTTTTGAAACTCTCTTTGAGTAGAATCTTCAAGGGGATATTCGGTGTGCCGAGAGGCCAACACTGGAAAAGGAAATATCTTCACTTAAAAACTGGACGGAAGCGTTCTCAGAAACTACCCAGAGCTTTATGCATTCAACTCACAGAGAGGACTCTTCCTTTGGAGAGCGCAGTTTTGAAACACTCTTTTTGCAGAATTTGCTAGGGGATGTTTGGAGCTTTTGGAGGCCTATGCTGGAAGAGGAAATATCTTCACATACCAAGTAGACAGAAGCATTCTCACAAGCTTCTTTGTGATGAGTGACTTCAACTCACAGACTTGAACCTTCCTTTTGAAAGAGCAGTCTTGAAACACTCCTTTTGTAGAATCTGCAAGTGGATATTTGGAGCGTTTTGAGGCCTTTGCTGGGAAACGAAATATCTTCACCTAAAAACTAGACAGAAGCATTCTCAGAAACATCTTTGCGATGTGTGCATTCAACTCACAGGGTTGAACCTTCCTTTTGATAGAGCAGTTTTGAAACGCACTTTGTGTAGAATCTGCAAGTGGATATTTGGAGGGCTTTGAGGCCTATGCTGGAAAAGGGAATATCTTCACATAAACACTAGACAGAAGCATTCTCAGAAACTTCTTTGTGATGTGTGCATTCAACTCACAGAGTTGAACCGGCCTTCTGATAGAGCCGTTTGGAAACAGCCTTTTTGTAACATCTGCAAGTGGATATTTGGAGCGATTTGAGGCCTATGATGGAAAGGGAAATATCTTCACATAGAAACTAGACAGAAGCCTTCTCAGAAACTTCTGTGTGATGAGTGCATTCAACTCACAGACTTGAACCTTCCTTTTGGTAGAGAAGTTTTGAAACACTCTTTTAGAGGCATCTGAATGGGGATCTTGGGAGCGCTTCGAGGCCAATGCTGGGAAACGAAATATCATCACATAGAAACTAGACAGATGGATTCTCAGAAACTTCTTTGTGATGAGTGCGTTCCACTCACAGACTTGAACGTCCCTCTTGAGAGAACAGTTTTGAAACACTCCTTTTGTAGAATCTGCAAGTGTTTATTTGGAGCGCTTTGAGGCCTACGTTGGAAAAGGAAATATCTTCACATAGAAACTAGACAGAAGCATTCTCAGAAACTTCTTTGCGATGAGTGCATTCAACGCACAGACTTGAAGCTTCCTTTGGAAAGAGCAGTTTTGAAACACTCTTTTTGTAGAATCTGCAAGTGGATATGTGGAGCGCTTTGAGGCCTCTGCTGGAAAAGGAAATATCTTCACAGAAAAACTAGACAGAAGCATTCTCAGAAACGTCTTGGTCATGTGTGCATTGAACTCACAGAGTAGAACCTTCCTTTTGATAGAGAAGCTTGGAAACACTCTTTTAGTAGAATCTTCAGGTGGATGTATGGAGGGCTTTGAGGCCTATGCTGGAAAAGGAAATGTCTTCACGTAGAAACGAGACAAAGGCATTCTCGGAAAGTTCCCTGGGCTTTGTGCATTCAACTCACAGAGTTCAGCCTTCTTTTTGCTAGAGCAGTTTGGAAACACTCTTTTTGTAGAGTCTGCAAGTGGATAATTGGAGCGCTTTGAGGCCTACGCTGCAAAAGGAAATAACATTGCATAAAAACTAGATGGAAGCATTCTCACAAACTTCTTTGTGGTGACTGCATTCAACTCACAGAGTTGAACCTTCGTTTTGATAGACCAGTTTTGAAACACTGTTTTTGTAGTATTCGCAAGTGGATATTTGGAGCGCGTTGAGGCTGGAGTTGGAAAAGGAAATATCTTCACATACAAACTAGACGGAAGCATTCTCCGAAGCTTCTTTGTCACGTGGGGATTGAACTCACAGTGTTGAACATTCCTTTTCGTAGAGCGGTTCTGCATGACTCTTTTTGTGGAAACTGCAAGTGGATATTTGGTGCGATTGCGGCATCTAGTGGAAAGGAACATACATTACGATGAAAACTAGATTGAACTCTTCTCAGAAACTTCTTTGCGATGAGTGCCTTCTACTCACAGAGTCGAACCTTCCTTTCGAGAGAAGAGTTTTGAGACACTCTTTTTGTGGAATCTGCAAGGGGATCACTAGGGCGCTTTGATGCCTATGCTGGAAAAGGAAATATCTTCACACGAAAACTAGACAGAAGCATTCTCAGAAACCTTTTCTGATGTGCGCATTCAACTCACCGAGTTGAACCTTCCTTTTGATAGAGCAGTTTTGAAACACTCTTTTTGTAGAATCTGCAAGTGGAGATTTGGAGTGCTTTGAGTCCTACCCTGGAAAAGGAAATAACTTCACTTAGAACCTAGACGGAAGCATTCTCAGAGACTTCCCTGTGCTTTCTGCATTCAACTCACAGAGTTGAACCTTCCTTCTGATAGAACAGCTTTGAAACGCTCTTTTTGTAGAATCTGCAAGTCCATACTTGGAACGCTTTGAGGCCTATGCTGGAAAAGGAAATAGCTTCACATAAAAACTAGAGAGAAGCATTCTCAGAAACTTCTTTGTGATCTGCGCATTCAACCCACAGAGTTGAAGCTTCCCTTTGCTATAGCAGTTTTGAAACTCTCTTTGAGTAGAATCTTCAAGGAGATATTCTGTGTGCCGAGAGGCCAACACTGGAAAAGGAAATATCTTCACTTAAAAACTGGACGGAAGCGTTCTCAGAAACTACCCTGAGCTTTATGCATTCAACTCACAGAGAGGACTCTTCCTTTGGAGAGCGCAGTTTTGAAACACTCTTTTTGCAGAATTTGCTAGGGGATGTTTGGAGCTTTTGGAGGCCTATGCTGGAAGAGGAAATATCTTCACATACCAAGTAGACAGAAGCATTCTCACAAGCTTCTTTGTGATGAGTGACTTCAACTCACAGACTTGAACCTTCCTTTTGAAAGAGCAGTCTTGAAACACTCCTTTTGTAGAATCTGCAAGTGGATATTTGGAGCGTTTTGAGGCCTTTGCTGGGAAATGAAATATCTTCACCTAAAAACTAGACAGAAGCATTCTCAGAAACATCTTTGCGATGTGTGCATTCAACTCACAGGGTTGAACCTTCCTTTTGATAGAGCAGTTTTGAAACGCACTTTGTGTAGAATCTGCAAGTGGATATTTGGAGGGCTTTGAGGCCTATGCTGGAAAAGGGAATATCTTCACATAAACACTAGACAGAAGCATTCTCAGAAACTTCTTTGTGATGTGTGCATTCAACTCACAGAGTTGAACCGGCCTTCTGATAGAGCCGTTTGGAAACAGCCTTTTTGTAACATCTGCAAGTGGATATTTGGAGCGATTTGAGGCCTATGATGGAAAGGGAAATATCTTCACATAGAAACTAGACAGAAGCCTTCTCAGAAACTTCTGTGTGATGAGTGCATTCAACTCACAGACTTGAACCTTCCTTTTGGTAGAGAAGTTTTGAAACACTCTTTTAGAGGCATCTGAATGGGGATCTTGGGAGCGCTTCGAGGCCAATGCTGGGAAACGAAATATCATCGCATAGAAACTAGACAGATGGATTCTCAGAAACTTCTTTGTGATGAGTGCGTTCCACTCACAGACTTGAACGTCCCTCTTGAGAGAACAGTTTTGAAACACTCCTTTTGTAGAATCTGCAAGTGTTTATTTGGAGCGCTTTGAGGCCTATGTTGGAAAAGGAAATATCTTCACATATAAACTAGACAGAAGCATTCTCAGAAACTTCTTTGCGATGAGTGCATTCAACGCACAGACTTGAAGCTTCCTTTGGAAAGAGCAGTTTTGAAACACTCTTTTTGTAGAATCTGCAAGTGGATATGTGGAGCGCTTTGAGGCCTCTGCTGGAAAAGGGAATATCTTCACAGAAAAACTAGACAGAAGCATTCTCAGAAACGTCTTGGTCATGTGTGCATTGAACTCACAGAGTAGAACCTTCCTTTTGATAGAGAAGCTTGGAAACACTCTTTTAGTAGAATCTTCAGGTGGATGTATGGAGTGCTTTGAGGCCTATGCTGGAAAAGGAAATGTCTTCACGTAGAAACGAGACAAAGGCATTCTCGGAAAGTTCCCTGTGCTTTGTGCATTCAACTCACAGAGTTCAGCCTTCTTTTTGCTAGAGCAGTTTGGAAACACTCTTTTTGTAGAGTCTGCAAGTGGATAATTGGAGCGCTTTGAGGCCTACGCTGCAAAAGGAAATAACATTGCATAAAAACTAGATGGAAGCATTCTCACAAACTTCTTTGTGGTGAGTGCATTCAACTCACAGAGTTGAACCTTCGTTTTGATAGACCAGTTTTGAAACACTGTTTTTGTAGTATTCGCAAGTGGATATTTGGAGCGCGTTGAGGCTGGAGTTGGAAAAGGAAATATCTTCACATACAAACTAGACGGAAGCATTCTCCGAAGCTTCTTTGTCACGTGGGGATTGAAGTCACAGTGTTGAACATTCCTTTTCGTAGAGCGGTTCTGCATGACTCTTTTTGTGGAAACTGCAAGTGGATATTTGGTGCGATTGCGGAATCTAGTGGAAAGGAACATACATTACGATGAAATCTAGATTGAACTCTTCTCAGAAACTTCTTTGCGATGAGTGCCTTCTACTCACAGAGTCGAACCTTCCTTTCGAGAGAAGAGTTTTGAGACACTCTTTTTCTGGAATCTGCAAGGGGATCACTAGGGCGCTTTGATGCCTATGCTGGAAAAGGAAATATCTTCACACGAAAACTAGACAGAAGCATTCTCAGAAACCTTTTCTGATGTGCGCATTCAACTCACCGAGTTGAACCTTCCTTTTGATAGAGCAGTTTTGAAACACTCTTTTTGTAGAATCTGCAAGTGGAGATTTGGAGTGCTTTGAGTCCTACCCTGGAAAAGGAAATAACTTCACTTAGAACCTAGACGGAAGCATTCTCAGAGACTTCCCTGTGCTTTCTGCATTCAACTCACAGAGTTGAACCTTCCTTTTGATAGAACAGCTTTGAAACGCTCTTTTTGTAGAATCTGCAAGTCGATACTTGGAACGCTTTGAGGCCTATGCTGGAAAAGGAAATAGCTTCACATAAAAACTAGAGAGAAGCATTCTCAGAAACTTCTTTGTGATCTGCGCATTCAACCCACAGAGTTGAAGCTTCCCTTTGCTATAGCAGTTTTGAAACTCTCTTTGAGTAGAATCTTCAAGGGGATATTCGGTGTGCCGAGAGGCCAACACTGGAAAAGGAGATATCTTCACTTAAAAACTGGACGGAAGCGTTCTCAGAAACTACCCTGAGCTTTATGCATTCAACTCACAGAGAGGACTCTTCCTTTGGAGAGCGCAGTTTTGAAACACTCTTTTTGCAGAATTTGCTAGGGGATGTTTGGAGCTTTTGGAGGCCTAGGCTGGAAGAGGAAATATCTTCACATACCAAGTAGACAGAAGCATTCTCACAAGCTTCTTTGTGATGAGTGCCTTCAACTCACAGACTTGAACCTTCCTTTTGAAAGAGCAGTCTTGAAACACTCCTTTTGTAGAATCTGCAAGTGGATATTTGGAGCGTTTTGAGGCCTTTGCTGGGAAATGAAATATCTTCACCTAAAAACTAGACAGAAGCATTCTCAGAAACATCTTTGCGATGTGTGCATTCAACTCACAGGGTTGAACCTTCCTTTTGATAGAGCAGTTTTGAAACGCACTTTGTGTAGAATCTGCAAGTGGATATTTGGAGGGCTTTGAGGCCTATGCTGGAAAAGGGAATATCTTCACATAAACACTAGACAGAAGCATTCTCAGAAACTTCTTTGTGATGTGTGCATTCAACTCACAGAGTTGAACCGGCCTTCTGATAGAGCCGTTTGGAAACAGCCTTTTTGTAACATCTGCAAGTGGATATTTGGAGCGATTTGAGGCCTATGATGGAAAGGGAAATATCTTCCCATAGAAACTAGACAGAAGCCTTCTCAGAAACTTCTGTGTGATGAGTGCATTCAACTCACAGACTTGAACCTTCCTTTTGATAGAGAAGTTTTGAAACACTCTTTTAGAGGCATCTGAATGAGGATCTTGGGAGCGCTTCGAGGCCAATGCTGGGAAACGAAATATCATCACATAGAAACTAGACAGATGGATTCTCAGAAACTTCTTTGTGATGAGTGCGTTCCACTCACAGACTTGAACGTCCCTCTTGAGAGAACAGTTTGGAAACACTCCTTTTGTAGAATCTGCAAGTGTTTATTTGGAGCGCTTTGAGGCCTATGTTGGAAAAGGAAATATCTTCACATATAAACTAGACAGAAGCATTCTCAGAAACTTCTTTGCGATGAGTGCACTCAACGCACAAACTTGAAGCTTCCTTTGGAAAGAGCAGTTTTGAAACACTCTTTTTGTAGAATCTGCAAGTGGATATGTGGAGCGCTTTGAGGCCTCTGCTGGAAAAGGAAATATCTTCACAGAAAAACTAGACAGAAGCATTCTCAGAAACGTCTTGGTCATGTGTGCATTGAACTCACAGAATAGAACCTTCCTTTTGATAGAGAAGCTTGGAAACACTCTTTTAGTAGAATCTTCAGGTGGATGTATGGAGGGCTTTGAGGAATATGCTGGAAAAGGAAATGTCTTCACGTAGAAACGAGCCAAAGGCATTCTCGGAAAGTTCCCTGTGCTTTGTGCATTCAACTCACAGAGTTCAGCCTTCTTTTTGCTAGAGCAGTTTGGAAACACTCTTTTTGTAGAGTCTGCAAGTGGATAATTGGAGCGCTTTGAGGCCTACGCTGCAAAAGGAAATAACATTGCATAAAAACTAGATGGAAGCATTCTCACAAACTTCTTTGTGGTGAGTGCATTCAACTCACAGAGTTGAACCTTCGTTTTGATAGACCAGTTTTGAAACACTGTTTTTGTAGTATTCGCAAGTGGATATTTGGAGCGCGTTGAGGCTGGAGTTGGAAAAGGAAATATCTTCACATACAAACTAGACGGAAGCATTCTCCGAAGCTTCTTTGTCACGTGGGGATTGAACTCACAGTGTTGAACATTCCTTTTCGTAGAGCGGTTCTGCATGACTCTTTTTGTGGAAACTGCAAGTGGATATTTGGTGCGATTGCGGCATCTAGTGGAAATGAACATACATTACGATGAAAACTAGATTGAACTCTTCTCAGAAACTTCTTTGCGATGAGTGCCTTCTACTCACAGAGTCGAACCTTCCTTTCGAGAGAAGAGTTTTGAGACACTCTTTTTGTGGAATCTGCAAGGGGATCACTAGGGCGCTTTGATGCCTATGCTGGAAAAGGAAATATCTTCACACGAAAACTAGACAGAAGCATTCTCAGAAACCTTTTCTGATGTGCGCATTCAACTCACCGAGTTGAACCTTCCTTTTGATAGAGCAGTTTTGAAACACTCTTTTTGTAGAATCTGCAAGTGGAGATTTGGAGTGCTTTGAGTCCTACCCTGGAAAAGGAAATAACTTCACTTAGAACCTAGACGGAAGCATTCTCAGAGACTTCCCTGTGCTTTCTGCATTCAACTCACAGAGTTGAACCTTCCTTTTGATAGAACAGCTTTGAAACGCTCTTTTTGTAGAATCTGCAAGTCGATACTTGGAACGCTTTGAGGCCTATGCTGGAAAAGGAAATAGCTTCACATAAAAACTAGAGAGAAGCATTCTCAGAAACTTCTTTGTGATCTGCGCATTCAACCCACAGAGTTGAAGCTTCCCTTTGCTATAGCAGTTTTGAAACTCTCTTTGAGTAGAATCTTCAAGGGGATATTCGGTGTGCCGAGAGGCCAACACTGGAAAAGGAAATATCTTCACTTAAAAACTGGACGGAAGCGTTCTCAGAAACTACCCTGAGCTTTATGCATTCAACTCACAGAGAGGACTCTTCCTTTAGAGAGCGCAGTTTTGAAACACTCTTTTTGCAGAATTTGCTAGGGGATGTTTGGAGCTTTTGGAGGCCTATGCTGGAAGAGGAAATATCTTCACATACCAAGTAGACAGAAGCATTCTCACAAGCTTCTTTGTGATGAGTGACTTCAACTCACAGACTTGAACCTTCCTTTTGAAAGAGCAGTCTTGAAACACTCCTTTAGTAGAATCTGCAAGTGGATATTTGGAGCGTTTTGAGGCCTTTGCTGGGAAATGAAATATCTTCACCTAAAAACTAGACAGAAGCATTCTCAGAAACATCTTTGCGATGTGTGCATTCAACTCACAGGGTTGAACCTTCCTTTTGTTAGAACAGCTTTGAAACGCTCTTTTTGTAGAATCTGCAAGTCGATACTTGGAACGCTTTGAGGCCTATGCTGGAAAAGGGAATATCTTCACATAAACACTAGACAGAAGCATTCTCAGAAACTTCTTTGTGATGTGTGCATTCAACTCACAGAGTTGAACCGGCCTTCTGATAGAGCCGTTTGGAAACAGCCTTTTTGTAACATCTGCAAGTGGATATTTGGAGCGATTTGAGGCCTATGATGGAAAGGGAAATATCTTCCCATAGAAACTAGACAGAAGCCTTCTCAGAAACTTCTGTGTGATGAGTGCATTCAACTCACAGACTTGAACCTTCCTTTTGATAGAGAAGTTTTGAAACACTCTTTTAGAGGCATCTGAATGGGGATCTTGGGAGCGCTTCGAGGCCAATGCTGGGAAACGAAATATCATCACATAGAAACTAGACAGATGGATTCTCAGAAACTTCTTTGTGATGAGTGCGTTCCACTCACCGACTTGAACGTCCCTCTTGAGAGAACAGTTTTGAAACACTCCTTTTGTAGAATCTGCAAGTGTTTATTTGGAGCGCTTTGAGGCCTATGTTGGAAAAGGAAATATCTTCACATATAAACTAGACAGAAGCATTCTCAGAAACTTCTTTGCGATGAGTGCATTCAACGCACAGACTTGAAGCTTCCTTTGGAAAGAGCAGTTTTGAAACACTCTTTTTGTAGAATCTGCAAGTGGATATGTGGAGCGCTTTGAGGCCTCTGCTGGAAAAGGAAATATCTTCACAGAAAAACTAGACAGAAGCATTCTCAGAAACGTCTTGGCCATGTGTGCCTTGAACTCACAGAGTAGAACCTTCCTTTTGATAGAGAAGCTTGGAAACACTCTTTTAGTAGAATCTTCAGGTGGATGTATGGAGCGCTTTGAGGCCTATGCTGGAAAAGGAAATGTCTTCACGTAGAAACGAGACAAAGGCATTCTCGGAAAGTTCCCTGGGCTTTGTGCATTCAACTCACAGAGTTCAGCCTTCTTTTTGCTAGAGCAGTTTGGAAACACTCTTTTTGTAGAGTCTGCAAGTGGATAATTGGAGCGCTTTGAGGCCTACGCTGCAAAAGGAAATAACATTGCATAAAAACTAGATGGAAGCATTCTCACAAACTTCTTTGTGGTGAGTGCATTCAACTCACAGAGTTGAACCTTCGTTTTGATAGACCAGTTTTGAAACACTGTTTTTGTAGTATTCGCAAGTGGATATTTGGAGCGCGTTGAGGCTGGAGTTGGAAAAGGAAATATCTTCACATACAAACTAGACGGAAGCATCCTCCGAAACTTCTTTGTCACGTGGGGATTGAACTCACAGTGTTGAACATTCCTTTTCGTAGAGCGGTTCTGCATGACTCTTTTTGTGGAAACTGCAAGTGGATATTTGGTGCGATTGCGGCATCTAGTGGAAAGGAACATACATTACGATGAAAACTAGATTGAACTCTTCTCAGAAACTTCTTTGCGATGAGTGCCTTCTACTCACAGAGTCGAACCTTCCTTTCGAGAGAAGAGTTTTGAGACACTCTTTTTGTGGAATCTGCAAGGGGATCACTAGGGGGCTTTGATGCCTATGCTGGAAAAGGAAATATCTTCACACGAAAACTAGACAGAAGCATTCTCAGAAACCTTTTCTGATGTGCGCATTCAACTCACCGAGTTGAACCTTCCTTTTGATAGAGCAGTTTTGAAACACTCTTTTTGTAGAATCTGCAAGTGGAGATTTGGAGTGCTTTGAGTCCTACCCTGGAAAAGGAAATAACTTCACTTAGAACCTAGACGGAAGCATTCTCAGAGACTTCCCTGTGCTTTCTGCATTCAACTCACAGAGTTGAACCTTCCTTTTGATAGAACAGCTTTGAAACGCTCTTTTTGTAGAATCTGCAAGTCGATACTTGGAACGCTTTGAGGCCTATGCTGGAAAAGGAAATAGCTTCACATAAAAACTAGAGAGAAGCATTCTCAGAAACTTCTTTGTGATCTGCGCATTCAACCCACAGAGTTGAAGCTTCCCTTTGCTATAGCAGTTTTGAAACTCTCTTTGAGTAGAATCTTCAAGGGGATATTCGGTGTGCCGAGAGGCCAACACTGGAAAAGGAAATATCTTCACTTAAAAACTGGACGGAAGCGTTCTCAGAAACTACCCTGAGCTTTATGCATTCAACTCACAGAGAGGACTCTTCCTTTGGAGAGCGCAGTTTTGAAACACTCTTTTTGCAGAATTTGCTAGGGGATGTTTGGAACTTTTGGAGGCCTATGCTGGAAGAGGAAATATCTTCACATACCAAGTAGACAGAAGCATTCTCACAAACTTCTTTGTGATGAGTGACTTCAACTCACAGACTTGAACCTTCCTTTTGAAAGAGCAGTCTTGAAACACTCCCTTTATAGAATCTGCAAGTGGATATTTGGAGCGTTTTGAGGCCTTTGCTGGGAAATGATATATCTTCACCTAAAAACTAGACAGAAGCATTCTCAGAAACATCTTTGCGATGTGTGCATTCAACTCACAGGGTTGAACCTTCCTTTTGATAGAGCAGTTTTGAAACGCACTTTGTGTAGAATCTGCAAGTGGATATTTGGAGGGCTTTGAGGCCTATGCTGGAAAAGGGAATATCTTCACATAAACACTAGACAGAAGCATTCTCAGAAACTTCTTTGTGATGTGTGCATTCAACTCACAGAGTTGAACCGGCCTTCTGATAGAGCCGTTTGGAAACAGCCTTTTTGTAACATCTGCAAGTGGATATTTGGAGCGATTTGAGGCCTATGATGGAAAGGGAAATATCTTCCCATAGAAACTAGACAGAAGCCTTCTCAGAAACTTCGGTGTGATGAGTGCATTCAACTCACAGACTTGAACCTTCCTTTTCATAGAGAAGTTTTGAAACACTCTTTTAGAGGCATCTGAATGAGGATCTTGGGAGCGCTTCGAGGCCAATGCTGGGAAACGAAATATCATCACATAGAAACTAGACAGATGGATTCTCAGAAACTTCTTTGTGATGAGTGCGTTCCACTCACAGACTTGAACGTCCCTCTTGAGAGAACAGTTTGGAAACACTCCTTTTGTAGAATCTGCAAGTGTTTATTTGGAGCGCTTGGAGGCCTATTTTGGAAAAGGAAATATCTTCACATATAAACTAGACAGAAGCATTCTCAGAAACTTCTTTGCGATGAGTGCATTCAACGCACAGACTTGAAGCTTCCTTTGGAAAGAGCAGTTTTGAAACACTCTTTTTGTAGAATCTGCAAGTGGATATGTGGAGCGCTTTGAGGCCTCTGCTGGAAAAGGAAATATCTTCACAGAAAAACTAGACAGAAGCATTCTCAGAAACGTCTTGGTCATGTGTGCATTGAACTCACAGAGTAGAACCTTCCTTTTGATAGAGAAGCTTGGAAACACTCTTTTGTAGAATCTTCAGGTGGATGTATGGAGGGCTTTGAGGCCTATGCTGGAAAAGGAAATGTCTTCACGTAGAAACGAGACAAAGGCATTCTCGGAAAGTTCCCTGGGCTTTGTGCATTCAACTCACAGAGTTCAGCCTTCTTTTTGCTAGAGCAGTTTGGAAACACTCTTTTTGTAGAGTCTGCAAGTGGATAATTGGAGCGCTTTGAGGCCTACGCTGCAAAAGGAAATAACATTGCATAAAAACTAGATGGAAGCATTCTCACAAACTTCTTTGTGGTGACTGCATTCAACTCACAGAGTTGAACCTTCGTTTTGATAGACCAGTTTTGAAACACTGTTTTTGTAGTATTCGCAAGTGGATATTTGGAGCGCGTTGAGGCTGGAGTTGGAAAAGGAAATATCTTCACATACAAACTAGACGGAAGCATTCTCCGAAGCTTCTTTGTCACGTGGGGATTGAACTCACAGTGTTGAACATTCCTTTTCGTAGAGCGGTTCTGCATGACTCTTTTTGTGGAAACTGCAAGTGGATATTTGGTGCGATTGCGGCATCTAGTGGAAAGGAACATACATTACGATGAAAACTAGATTGAACTCTTCTCAGAAACTTCTTTGCGATGAGTGCCTTCTACTCACAGAGTCGAACCTTCCTTTCGAGAGAAGAGTTTTGAGACACTCTTTTTGTGGAATCTGCAAGGGGATCACTAGGGCGCTTTGATGCCTATGCTGGAAAAGGAAATATCTTCACACGAAAACTAGACAGAAGCATTCTCAGAAACCTTTTCTGATGTGCGCATTCAACTCACCGAGTTGAACCTTCCTTTTGATAGAGCAGTTTTGAAACACTCTTTTTGTAGAATCTGCAAGTGGAGATTTGGAGTGCTTTGAGTCCTACCCTGGAAAAGGAAATAACTTCACTTAGAACCTAGACGGAAGCATTCTCAGAGACTTCCCTGTGCTTTCTGCATTCAACTCACAGAGTTGAACCTTCCTTCTGATAGAACAGCTTTGAAACGCTCTTTTTGTAGAATCTGCAAGTCCATACTTGGAACGCTTTGAGGCCTATGCTGGAAAAGGAAATAGCTTCACATAAAAACTAGAGAGAAGCATTCTCAGAAACTTCTTTGTGATCTGCGCATTCAACCCACAGAGTTGAAGCTTCCCTTTGCTATAGCAGTTTTGAAACTCTCTTTGAGTAGAATCTTCAAGGAGATATTCGGTGTGCCGAGAGGCCAACACTGGAAAAGGAAATATCTTCACTTAAAAACTGGACGGAAGCGTTCTCAGAAACTACCCTGAGCTTTATGCATTCAACTCACAGAGAGGACTCTTCCTTTGGAGAGCGCAGTTTTGAAACACTCTTTTTGCAGAATTTGCTAGGGGATGTTTGGAGCTTTTGGAGGCCTATGCTGGAAGAGGAAATATCTTCACATACCAAGTAGACAGAAGCATTCTCACAAGCTTCTTTGTGATGAGTGACTTCAACTCACAGACTTGAACCTTCCTTTTGAAAGAGCAGTCTTGAAACACTCCTTTTGTAGAATCTGCAAGTGGATATTTGGAGCGTTTTGAGGCCTTTGCTGGGAAATGAAATATCTTCACCTAAAAACTAGACAGAAGCATTCTCAGAAACATCTTTGCGATGTGTGCATTCAACTCACAGGGTTGAACCTTCCTTTTGATAGAGCAGTTTTGAAACGCACTTTGTGTAGAATCTGCAAGTGGATATTTGGAGGGCTTTGAGGCCTATGCTGGAAAAGGGAATATCTTCACATAAACACTAGACAGAAGCATTCTCAGAAACTTCTTTGTGATGTGTGCATTCAACTCACAGAGTTGAACCGGCCTTCTGATAGAGCCGTTTGGAAACAGCCTTTTTGTAACATCTGCAAGTGGATATTTGGAGCGATTTGAGGCCTATGATGGAAAGGGAAATATCTTCACATAGAAACTAGACAGAAGCCTTCTCAGAAACTTCTGTGTGATGAGTGCATTCAACTCACAGACTTGAACCTTCCTTTTGGTAGAGAAGTTTTGAAACACTCTTTTAGAGGCATCTGAATGGGGATCTTGGGAGCGCTTCGAGGCCAATGCTGGGAAACGAAATATCATCACATAGAAACTAGACAGATGGATTCTCAGAAACTTCTTTGTGATGAGTGCGTTCCACTCACAGACTTGAACGTCCCTCTTGAGAGAACAGTTTTGAAACACTCCTTTTGTAGAATCTGCAAGTGTTTATTTGGAGCGCTTTGAGGCCTATGTTGGAAAAGGAAATATCTTCACATATAAACTAGACAGAAGCATTCTCAGAAACTTCTTTGCGATGAGTGCATTCAACGCACAGACTTGAAGCTTCCTTTGGAAAGAGCAGTTTTGAAACACTCTTTTTGTAGAATCTGCAAGTGGATATGTGGAGCGCTTTGAGGCCTCTGCTGGAAAAGGGAATATCTTCACAGAAAAACTAGACAGAAGCATTCTCAGAAACGTCTTGGTCATGTGTGCATTGAACTCACAGAGTAGAACCTTCCTTTTGATAGAGAAGCTTGGAAACACTCTTTTAGTAGAATCTTCAGGTGGATGTATGGAGTGCTTTGAGGCCTATGCTGGAAAAGGAAATGTCTTCACGTAGAAACGAGACAAAGGCATTCTCGGAAAGTTCCCTGTGCTTTGTGCATTCAACTCACAGAGTTCAGCCTTCTTTTTGCTAGAGCAGTTTGGAAACACTCTTTTTGTAGAGTCTGCAAGTGGATAATTGGAGCGCTTTGAGGCCTACGCTGCAAAAGGAAATAACATTGCATAAAAACTAGATGGAAGCATTCTCACAAACTTCTTTGTGGTGAGTGCATTCAACTCACAGAGTTGAACCTTCGTTTTGATAGACCAGTTTTGAAACACTGTTTTTGTAGTATTCGCAAGTGGATATTTGGAGCGCGTTGAGGCTGGAGTTGGAAAAGGAAATATCTTCACATACAAACTAGACGGAAGCATTCTCCGAAGCTTCTTTGTCACGTGGGGATTGAAGTCACAGTGTTGAACATTCCTTTTCGTAGAGCGGTTCTGCATGACTCTTTTTGTGGAAACTGCAAGTGGATATTTGGTGCGATTGCGGAATCTAGTGGAAAGGAACATACATTACGATGAAATCTAGATTGAACTCTTCTCAGAAACTTCTTTGCGATGAGTGCCTTCTACTCACAGAGTCGAACCTTCCTTTCGAGAGAAGAGTTTTGAGACACTCTTTTTCTGGAATCTGCAAGGGGATCACTAGGGCGCTTTGATGCCTATGCTGGAAAAGGAAATATCTTCACACGAAAACTAGACAGAAGCATTCTCAGAAACCTTTTCTGATGTGCGCATTCAACTCACCGAGTTGAACCTTCCTTTTGATAGAGCAGTTTTGAAACACTCTTTTTGTAGAATCTGCAAGTGGAGATTTGGAGTGCTTTGAGTCCTACCCTGGAAAAGGAAATAACTTCACTTAGAACCTAGACGGAAGCATTCTCAGAGACTTCCCTGTGCTTTCTGCATTCAACTCACAGAGTTGAACCTTCCTTTTGATAGAACAGCTTTGAAACGCTCTTTTTGTAGAATCTGCAAGTCGATACTTGGAACGCTTTGAGGCCTATGCTGGAAAAGGAAATAGCTTCACATAAAAACTAGAGAGAAGCATTCTCAGAAACTTCTTTGTGATCTGCGCATTCAACCCACAGAGTTGAAGCTTCCCTTTGCTATAGCAGTTTTGAAACTCTCTTTGAGTAGAATCTTCAAGGGGATATTCGGTGTGCCGAGAGGCCAACACTGGAAAAGGAGATATCTTCACTTAAAAACTGGACGGAAGCGTTCTCAGAAACTACCCTGAGCTTTATGCATTCAACTCACAGAGAGGACTCTTCCTTTGGAGAGCGCAGTTTTGAAACACTCTTTTTGCAGAATTTGCTAGGGGATGTTTGGAGCTTTTGGAGGCCTAGGCTGGAAGAGGAAATATCTTCACATACCAAGTAGACAGAAGCATTCTCACAAGCTTCTTTGTGATGAGTGCCTTCAACTCACAGACTTGAACCTTCCTTTTGAAAGAGCAGTCTTGAAACACTCCTTTTGTAGAATCTGCAAGTGGATATTTGGAGCGTTTTGAGGCCTTTGCTGGGAAATGAAATATCTTCACCTAAAAACTAGACAGAAGCATTCTCAGAAACATCTTTGCGATGTGTGCATTCAACTCACAGGGTTGAACCTTCCTTTTGATAGAGCAGTTTTGAATCGCACTTTGTGTAGAATCTGCAAGTGGATATTTGGAGGGCTTTGAGGCCTATGCTGGAAAAGGGAATATCTTCACATAATCACTAGACAGAAGCATTCTCAGAAACTTCTTTGTGATGTGTGCATTCAACTCACAGAGTTGAACCGGCCTTCTGATAGAGCCGTTTGGAAACAGCCTTTTTGTAACATCTGCAAGTGGATATTTGGAGCGATTTGAGGCCTATGATGGAAAGGGAAATATCTTCCCATAGAAACTAGACAGAAGCCTTCTCAGAAACTTCTGTGTGATGAGTGCATTCAACTCACAGACTTGAACCTTCCTTTTGATAGAGAAGTTTTGAAACACTCTTTTAGAGGCATCTGAATGAGGATCTTGGGAGCGCTTCGAGGCCAATGCTGGGAAACGAAATATCATCACATAGAAACTAGACAGATGGATTCTCAGAAACTTCTTTGTGATGAGTGCGTTCCACTCACAGACTTGAACGTCCCTCTTGAGAGAACAGTTTGGAAACACTCCTTTTGTAGAATCTGCAAGTGTTTATTTGGAGCGCTTTGAGGCCTATGTTGGAAAAGGAAATATCTTCACATATAAACTAGACAGAAGCATTCTCAGAAACTTCTTTGCGATGAGTGCACTCAACGCACAAACTTGAAGCTTCCTTTGGAAAGAGCAGTTTTGAAACACTCTTTTTGTAGAATCTGCAAGTGGATATGTGGAGCGCTTTGAGGCCTCTGCTGGAAAAGGAAATATCTTCACAGAAAAACTAGACAGAAGCATTCTCAGAAACGTCTTGGTCATGTGTGCATTGAACTCACAGAGTAGAACCTTCCTTTTGATAGAGAAGCTTGGAAACACTCTTTTAGTAGAATCTTCAGGTGGATGTATGGAGGGCTTTGAGGAATATGCTGGAAAAGGAAATGTCTTCACGTAGAAACGAGCCAAAGGCATTCTCGGAAAGTTCCCTGTGCTTTGTGCATTCAACTCACAGAGTTCAGCCTTCTTTTTGCTAGAGCAGTTTGGAAACACTCTTTTTGTAGAGTCTGCAAGTGGATAATTGGAGCGCTTTGAGGCCTACGCTGCAAAAGGAAATAACATTGCATAAAAACTAGATGGAAGCATTCTCACAAACTTCTTTGTGGTGAGTGCATTCAACTCACAGAGTTGAACCTTCGTTTTGATAGACCAGTTTTGAAACACTGTTTTTGTAGTATTCGCAAGTGGATATTTGGAGCGCGTTGAGGCTGGAGTTGGAAAAGGAAATATCTTCACATACAAACTAGACGGAAGCATTCTCCGAAGCTTCTTTGTCACGTGGGGATTGAACTCACAGTGTTGAACATTCCTTTTCGTAGAGCGGTTCTGCATGACTCTTTTTGTGGAAACTGCAAGTGGATATTTGGTGCGATTGCGGCATCTAGTGGAAATGAACATACATTACGATGAAAACTAGATTGAACTCTTCTCAGAAACTTCTTTGCGATGAGTGCCTTCTACTCACAGAGTCGAACCTTCCTTTCGAGAGAAGAGTTTTGAGACACTCTTTTTGTGGAATCTGCAAGGGGATCACTAGGGCGCTTTGATGCCTATGCTGGAAAAGGAAATATCTTCACACGAAAACTAGACAGAAGCATTCTCAGAAACCTTTTCTGATGTGCGCATTCAACTCACCGAGTTGAACCTTCCTTTTGATAGAGCAGTTTTGAAACACTCTTTTTGTAGAATCTGCAAGTGGAGATTTGGAGTGCTTTGAGTCCTACCCTGGAAAAGGAAATAACTTCACTTAGAACCTAGACGGAAGCATTCTCAGAGACTTCCCTGTGCTTTCTGCATTCAACTCACAGAGTTGAACCTTCCTTTTGATAGAACAGCTTTGAAACGCTCTTTTTGTAGAATCTGCAAGTCGATACTTGGAACGCTTTGAGGCCTATGCTGGAAAAGGAAATAGCTTCACATAAAAACTAGAGAGAAGCATTCTCAGAAACTTCTTTGTGATCTGCGCATTCAACCCACAGAGTTGAAGCTTCCCTTTGCTATAGCAGTTTTGAAACTCTCTTTGAGTAGAATCTTCAAGGGGATATTCGGTGTGCCGAGAGGCCAACACTGGAAAAGGAAATATCTTCACTTAAAAACTGGACGGAAGCGTTCTCAGAAACTACCCTGAGCTTTATGCATTCAACTCACAGAGAGGACTCTTCCTTTAGAGAGCGCAGTTTTGAAACACTCTTTTTGCAGAATTTGCTAGGGGATGTTTGGAGCTTTTGGAGGCCTATGCTGGAAGAGGAAATATCTTCACATACCAAGTAGACAGAAGCATTCTCACAAGCTTCTTTGTGATGAGTGACTTCAACTCACAGACTTGAACCTTCCTTTTGAAAGAGCAGTCTTGAAACACTCCTTTAGTAGAATCTGCAAGTGGATATTTGGAGCGTTTTGAGGCCTTTGCTGGGAAATGAAATATCTTCACCTAAAAACTAGACAGAAGCATTCTCAGAAACATCTTTGCGATGTGTGCATTCAACTCACAGGGTTGAACCTTCCTTTTGTTAGAACAGCTTTGAAACGCTCTTTTTGTAGAATCTGCAAGTCGATACTTGGAACGCTTTGAGGCCTATGCTGGAAAAGGGAATATCTTCACATAAACACTAGACAGAAGCATTCTCAGAAACTTCTTTGTGATGTGTGCATTCAACTCACAGAGTTGAACTGGCCTTCTGATAGAGCCGTTTGGAAACAGCCTTTTTGTAACATCTGCAAGTGGATATTTGGAGCGATTTGAGGCCTATGATGGAAAGGGAAATATCTTCACATAGAAACTAGACAGAAGCCTTCTCAGAAACTTCTGTGTGATGAGTGCATTCAACTCACAGACTTGAACCTTCCTTTTGATAGAGAAGTTTTGAAACACTCTTTTAGAGGCATCTGAATGGGGATCTTGGGAGCGCTTCGAGGCCAATGCTGGGAAACGAAATATCATCACATAGAAACTAGACAGATGGATTCTCAGAAACTTCTTTGTGATGAGTGCGTTCCACTCACAGACTTGAGCGTCCCTCTTGAGAGAACAGTTTGGAAACACTCCTTTTGTAGAATCTGCAAGTGTTTATTTGGAGCGCTTTGAGGCCTATGTTGGAAAAGGAAATATCTTCACATATAAACTAGACAGAAGCATTCTTAGAAACTTCTTTGCGATGAGTGCATTCAACGCACAGACTTGAAGCTTCCTTTGGAAATAGCAGTTTTGAAACACTCTTTTTGTAGAATCTGCAAGTGGATATGTGGAGCGCTTTGAGGCCTCTGCTGGAAAAGGAAATATCTTCACAGAAAAACTAGACAGAAGCATTCTCAGAAACGTCTTGGTCATGTGTGCATTGAACTCACAGAGTAGAACCTTCCTTTTGATAGAGAAGCTTGGAAACACTCTTTTAGTAGAATCTTCAGGTGAATGTATGGAGTGCTTTGAGGCCTATGCTGGAAAAGGAAATGTCTTCACGTAGAAACGAGACAAAGGCATTCTCGGAAAGTTCCCTGTGCTTTGTGCATTCAACTCACAGAGCTCAGCCTTCTTTTTGCCAGAGCAGTTTGGAAACACTCTTTTTGTAGAGTCTGCAAGTGGATAATTGGAGCGCTTTGAGGCCTACGCTGCAAAAGGAAATAACATTGCATAAAAACTAGATGGAAGCATTCTCACAAACTTCTTTGTGGTGAGTGCATTCAACTCACAGAGTTGAACCTTCGTTTTGATAGACCAGTTTTGAAACACTGTTTTTGTAGTATTCGCAAGTGGATATTTGGAGCGCGTTGAGGCTGGAGTTGGAAAAGGAAATATCTTCACATACAAACTAGACGGAAGCATTCTCCGAAGCTTCTTTGTCACGTGGGGATTGAACTCACAGTGTTGAACATTCCTTTTCGTAGAGCGGTTCTGCATGACTCTTTTTGTGGAAACTGCAAGTGGATATTTGGTGCGATTGCGGCATCTAGTGGAAAGGAACATACATTACGATGAAAACTAGATTGAACTCTTCTCAGAAACTTCTTTGCGATGAGTGCCTTCTACTCACAGAGTCGAACCTTCCTTTCGAGAGAAGAGTTTTGAGACACTCTTTTTGTGGAATCTGCAAGGGGATCACTAGGGCGCTTTGATGCCTATGCTGGAAAAGGAAATATCTTCACACGAAAACTAGACAGAAGCATTCTCAGAAACCTTTTCTGATGTGCGCATTCAACTCACCGAGTTGAACCTTCCTTTTGATAGAGCAGTTTTGAAACACTCTTTTTGTAGAATCTGCAAGTGGAGATTTGGAGTGCTTTGAGTCCTACCCTGGAAAAGGAAATAACTTCACTTAGAACCTAGACGGAAGCATTCTCAGAGACTTCCCTGTGCTTTCTGCATTCAACTCACAGAGTTGAACCTTCCTTTTGATAGAACAGCTTTGAAACGCTCTTTTTGTAGAATCTGCAAGTCGATACTTGGAACGCTTTGAGGCCTATGCTGGAAAAGGAAATAGCTTCACATAAAAACTAGAGAGAAGCATTCTCAGAAACTTCTTTGTGATCTGCGCATTCAACCCACAGAGTTGAAGCTTCCCTTTGCTATAGCAGTTTTGAAACTCTCTTTGAGTAGAATCTTCAAGGGGATATTCGGTGTGCCGAGAGGCCAACACTGGAAAAGGAAATATCTTCACTTAAAAACTGGACGGAAGCGTTCTCAGAAACTACCCTGAGCTTTATGCATTCAACTCACAGAGAGGACTCTTCCTTTAGAGAGCGCAGTTTTGAAACACTCTTTTTGCAGAATTTGCTAGGGGATGTTTGGAGCTTTTGGAGGCCTATGCTGGAAGAGGAAATATCTTCACATACCAAGTAGACAGAAGCATTCTCACAAGCTTCTTTGTGATGAGTGACTTCAACTCACAGACTTGAACCTTCCTTTTGAAAGAGCAGTCTTGAAACACTCCTTTAGTAGAATCTGCAAGTGGATATTTGGAGCGTTTTGAGGCCTTTGCTGGGAAATGAAATATCTTCACCTAAAAACTAGACAGAAGCATTCTCAGAAACATCTTTGCGATGTGTGCATTCAACTCACAGGGTTGAACATTCCTTTTGTTAGAACAGCTTTGAAACGCTCTTTTTGTAGAATCTGCAAGTCGATACTTGGAACGCTTTGAGGCCTATGCTGGAAAAGGGAATATCTTCACATAAACACTAGACAGAAGCATTCTCAGAAACTTCTTTGTGATGTGTGCATTCAACTCACAGAGTTGAACTGGCCTTCTGATAGAGCCGTTTGGAAACAGCCTTTTTGTAACATCTGCAAGTGGATATTTGGAGCGATTTGAGGCCTATGATGGAAAGGGAAATATCTTCACATAGAAACTAGACAGAAGCCTTCTCAGAAACTTCTGTGTGATGAGTGCATTCAACTCACAGACTTGAACCTTCCTTTTGGTAGAGAAGTTTTGAAACACTCTTTTAGAGGCATCTGAATGGGGATCTTGGGAGCGCTTCGAGGCCAATGCTGGGAAACGAAATATCATCACATAGAAACTAGACAGATGGATTCTCAGAAACTTCTTTGTGATGAGTGCGTTCCACTCACAGACTTGAACGTCCCTCTTGAGAGAACAGTTTTGAAACACTCCTTTTGTAGAATCTGCAAGTGTTTATTTGGAGCGCTTTGAGGCCTATGTTGGAAAAGGAAATATCTTCACATATAAACTAGACAGAAGCATTCTCAGAAACTTCTTTGCGATGAGTGCATTCAACGCACAGACTTGAAGCTTCCTTTGGAAAGAGCAGTTTTGAAACACTCTTTTTGTAGAATCTGCAAGTGGATATGTGGAGCGCTTTGAGGCCTCTGCTGGAAAAGGAAATATCTTCACAGAAAAACTAGACAGAAGCATTCTCAGAAACGTCTTGGTCATGTGTGCATTGAACTCACAGAGTAGAACCTTCCTTTTGATAGAGAAGCTTGGAAACACTCTTTTAGTAGAATCTTCAGGTGGATGTATGGAGTGCTTTGAGGCCTATGCTGGAAAAGGAAATGTCTTCACGTAGAAACGAGACAAAGGCATTCTCGGAAAGTTCCCTGTGCTTTGTGCATTCAACTCACAGAGCTCAGCCTTCTTTTTGCTAGAGTAGTTTGGAAACACTCTTTTTGTAGAGTCTGCAAGTGGATAATTGGAGCGCTTTGAGGCCTACGCTGCAAAAGGAAATAACATTGCATAAAAACTAGATGGAAGCATTCTCACAAACTTCTTTGTGGTGAGTGCATTCAACTCACAGAGTTGAACCTTCGTTTTGATAGACCAGTTTTGAAACACTGTTTTTGTAGTATTCGCAAGTGGATATTTGGAGCGCGTTGAGGCTGGAGTTGGAAAAGGAAATATCTTCACATACAAACTAGACGGAAGCATTCTCCGAAGCTTCTTTGTCACGTGGGGATTGAACTCACAGTGTTGAACATTCGTTTTCGTAGAGCGGTTCTGCATGACTCTTTTTGTGGAAACTGCAAGTGGATATTTGGTGCGATTGCGGCATCTTGTGGAAAGGAACATACATTACGATGAAAACTAGATTGAACTCCTCTCAGAAACTTCTTTGCGATGAGTGCCTTCTACTCACAGAGTCGAACCTTCCTTTCGAGAGAAGAGTTTTGAGACACTCTTTTTGTGGAATCTGCAAGGGGATCACTAGGGCGCTTTGATGCCTATGCTGGAAAAGGAAATATCTTCACACGAAAACTAGACAGAAGCATTCTCAGAAACCTTTTCTGATGTGCGCATTCAACTCACCGAGTTGAACCTTCCTTTTGATAGAGCAGTTTTGAAACACTCTTTTTGTAGAATCTGCAAGTGGAGATTTGGAGTGCTTTGAGTCCTACCCTGGAAATGGGAATAACTTCACTTAGAACCTAGACGGAAGCATTCTCAGAGACTTCCCTGTGCTTTCTGCATTCAACTCACAGAGTTGAACCTTCCTTTTGATAGAACAGCTTTGAAACGCTCTTTTTGTAGAATCTGCAAGTCGATACTTGGAACGCTTTGAGGCCTATGCTGGAAAAGGAAATAGCTTCACATAAAAACTAGAGAGAAGCATTCTCAGAAACTTCTTTGTGATCTGCGCATTCAACCCACAGAGTTGAAGCTTCCCTTTGCTATAGCAGTTTTGAAACTCTCTTTGAGTAGAATCTTCAAGGGGATATTCGGTGTGCCGAGAGGCCAACACTGGAAAAGGAAATATCTTCACTTAAAAACTGGACGGAAGCGTTCTCAGAAACTACCCTGAGCTTTATGCATTCAACTCACAGAGAGGACTCTTCCTTTAGAGAGCGCAGTTTTGAAACACTCTTTTTGCAGAATTTGCTAGGGGATGTTTGGAGCTTTTGGAGGCCTATGCTGGAAGAGGAAATATCTTCACATACCAAGTAGACAGAAGCATTCTCACAAGCTTCTTTGTGATGAGTGACTTCAACTCACAGACTTGAACCTTCCTTTTGAAAGAGCAGTCTTGAAACACTCCTTTAGTAGAATCTGCAAGTGGATATTTGGAGCGTTTTGAGGCCTTTGCTGGGAAATGAAATATCTTCACCTAAAAACTAGACAGAAGCATTCTCAGAAACATCTTTGCGATGTGTGCATTCAACTCACAGGGTTGAACCTTCCTTTTGTTAGAACAGCTTTGAAACGCTCTTTTTGTAGAATCTGCAAGTCGATACTTGGAACGCTTTGAGGCCTATGCTGGAAAAGGGAATATCTTCACATAAACACTAGACAGAAGCATTCTCAGAAACTTCTTTGTGATGTGTGCATTCAACTCACAGAGTTGAACCGGCCTTCTGATAGAGCCGTTTGGAAACAGCCTTTTTGTAACATCTGCAAGTGGATATTTGGAGCGATTTGAGGCCTATGATGGAAAGGGAAATATCTTCCCATAGAAACTAGACAGAAGCCTTCTCAGAAACTTCTGTGTGATGAGTGCATTCAACTCACAGACTTGAACCTTCCTTTTGATAGAGAAGTTTTGAAACACTCTTTTAGAGGCATCTGAATGAGGATCTTGGGAGCGCTTCGAGGCCAATGCTGGGAAACGAAATATCATCACATAGAAACTAGACAGATGGATTCTCAGAAACTTCTTTGTGATGAGTGCGTTCCACTCACCGACTTGAACGTCCCTCTTGAGAGAACAGTTTTGAAACACTCCTTTTGTAGAATCTGCAAGTGTTTATTTGGAGCGCTTTGAGGCCTATGTTGGAAAAGGAAATATCTTCACATATAAACTAGACAGAAGCATTCTCAGAAACTTCTTTGCGATGAGTGCATTCAACGCACAGACTTGAAGCTTCCTTTGGAAAGAGCAGTTTTGAAACACTCTTTTTGTAGAATCTGCAAGTGGATATGTGGAGCGCTTTGAGGCCTCTGCTGGAAAAGGAAATATCTTCACAGAAAAACTAGACAGAAGCATTCTCAGAAACGTCTTGGCCATGTGTGCCTTGAACTCACAGAGTAGAACCTTCCTTTTGATAGAGAAGCTTGGAAACACTCTTTTAGTAGAATCTTCAGGTGGATGTATGCAGCGCTTTGAGGCCTATGCTGGAAAAGGAAATGTCTTCACGTAGAAACGAGACAAAGGCATTCTCAGAAAGTTCCCCGTGCTTTGTGCATTCAACTCACAGAGTTCAGCCTTCTTTTTGCTAGAGCAGTTTGGAAACACTCTTTTTGTAGAGTCTGCAAGTGGATAATTGGAGCGCCTTGAGGCCTACGCTGCAAAAGGAAATAACATTGCATAAAAACTAGATGGAAGCATTCTCACAAACTTCTTTGTGGTGAGTGCATTCAACTCACAGAGTTGAACCTTCGTTTTGATAGACCAGTTTTGAAACACTGTTTTTGTAGTATTCGCAAGTGGATATTTGGAGCGCGTTGAGGCTGGAGTTGGAAAAGGAAATATCTTCACATACAAACTAGACGGAAGCATCCTCCGAAACTTCTTTGTCACGTGGGGATTGAACTCACAGTGTTGAACATTCCTTTTCGTAGAGCGGTTCTGCATGACTCTTTTTGTGGAAACTGCAAGTGGATATTTGGTGCGATTGCGGCATCTAGTGGAAAGGAACATACATTACGATGAAAACTAGATTGAACTCTTCTCAGAAACTTCTTTGCGATGAGTGCCTTCTACTCACAGAGTCGAACCTTCCTTTCGAGAGAAGAGTTTTGAGACACTCTTTTTGTGGAATCTGCAAGGGGATCACTAGGGGGCTTTGATGCCTATGCTGGAAAAGGAAATATCTTCACACGAAAACTAGACAGAAGCATTCTCAGAAACCTTTTCTGATGTGCGCATTCAACTCACCGAGTTGAACCTTCCTTTTGATAGAGCAGTTTTGAAACACTCTTTTTGTAGAATCTGCAAGTGGAGATTTGGAGTGCTTTGAGTCCTACCCTGGAAAAGGAAATAACTTCACTTAGAACCTAGACGGAAGCATTCTCAGAGACTTCCCTGTGCTTTCTGCATTCAACTCACAGAGTTGAACCTTCCTTTTGATAGAACAGCTTTGAAACGCTCTTTTTGTAGAATCTGCAAGTCGATACTTGGAACGCTTTGAGGCCTATGCTGGAAAAGGAAATAGCTTCACATAAAAACTAGAGAGAAGCATTCTCAGAAACTTCTTTGTGATCTGCGCATTCAACCCACAGAGTTGAAGCTTCCCTTTGCTATAGCAGTTTTGAAACTCTCTTTGAGTAGAATCTTCAAGGGGATATTCGGTGTGCCGAGAGGCCAACACTGGAAAAGGAAATATCTTCACTTAAAAACTGGATGGAAGCGTTCTCAGAAACTACCCTGAGCTTTATGCATTCAACTCACAGAGAGGACTCTTCCTTTGGAGAGCGCAGTTTTGAAACACTCTTTTTGCAGAATTTGCTAGGGGATGTTTGGAACTTTTGGAGGCCTATGCTGGAAGAGGAAATATCTTCACATACCAAGTAGACAGAAGCATTCTCACAAACTTCTTTGTGATGAGTGACTTCAACTCACAGACTTGAACCTTCCTTTTGAAAGAGCAGTCTTGAAACACTCCCTTTATAGAATCTGCAAGTGGATATTTGGAGCGTTTTGAGGCCTTTGCTGGGAAATGATATATCTTCACCTAAAAACTAGACAGAAGCATTCTCAGAAACATCTTTGCGATGTGTGCATTCAACTCACAGGGTTGAACCTTCCTTTTGATAGAGCAGTTTTGAAACGCACTTTGTGTAGAATCTGCAAGTGGATATTTGGAGGGCTTTGAGGCCTATGCTGGAAAAGGGAATATCTTCACATAAACACTAGACAGAAGCATTCTCAGAAACTTCTTTGTGATGTGTGCATTCAACTCACAGAGTTGAACCGGCCTTCTGATAGAGCCGTTTGGAAACAGCCTTTTTGTAACATCTGCAAGTGGATATTTGGAGCGATTTGAGGCCTATGATGGAAAGGGAAATATCTTCCCATAGAAACTAGACAGAAGCCTTCTCAGAAACTTCGGTGTGATGAGTGCATTCAACTCACAGACTTGAACCTTCCTTTTCATAGAGAAGTTTTGAAACACTCTTTTAGAGGCATCTGAATGAGGATCTTGGGAGCGCTTCGAGGCCAATGCTGGGAAACGAAATATCATCACATAGAAACTAGACAGATGGATTCTCAGAAACTTCTTTGTGATGAGTGCGTTCCACTCACAGACTTGAACGTCCCTCTTGAGAGAACAGTTTGGAAACACTCCTTTTGTAGAATCTGCAAGTGTTTATTTGGAGCGCTTGGAGGCCTATGTTGGAAAAGGAAATATCTTCACATATAAACTAGACAGAAGCATTCTCAGAAACTTCTTTGCGATGAGTGCATTCAACGCACAGACTTGAAGCTTCCTTTGGAAAGAGCAGTTTTGAAACACTCTTTTTGTAGAATCTGCAAGTGGATATGTGGAGCGCTTTGAGGCCTCTGCTGGAAAAGGAAATATCTTCACAGAAAAACTAGACAGAAGCATTCTCAGAAACGTCTTGGTCATGTGTGTATTGAACTCACAGAGTAGAACCTTCCTTTTGATAGAGAAGCTTAGAAACACTCTTTTAGTAGAATCTTCAGGTGGATGTATGGAGTGCTTTGAGGCCTATGCTGGAAAAGGAAATGTCTTCACGTAGAAACGAGACAAAGGCATTCTCAGAAAGTTCCCCGTGCTTTGTGCATTCAACTCACAGAGTTCAGCCTTCTTTTTGCTAGAGCAGTTTGGAAACACTCTTTTTGTAGAGTCTGCAGGTGGATAATTGGAGCGCCTTGAGGCCTACGCTGCAAAAGGAAATAACATTGCATAAAAACTAGATGGAAGCATTCTCACAAACTTCTTTGTGGTGAGTGCATTCAACTCACAGAGTTGAACCTTCGTTTTGATAGACCAGTTTTGAAACACTGTTTTTGTAGTATTCGCAAGTGGATATTTGGAGCGCCTTGAGGCTGGAGTTGGAAAAGGAAATATCTTCACATACAAACTAGACGGAAGCATTCTCCGAAGCTTCTTTGTCACGTGGGGATTGAACTCACAGTGTTGAAAATTCCTTTTCGTAGAGCGGTTCTGCATGACTCTTTTTGTGGAAACTGCAAGTGGATATTTGGTGCGATTGCGGCATCTAGTGGAAAGGAACATACATTACGATGAAAACTAGATTGAACTCTTCTCAGAAACTTCTTTGCGATGAGTGCCTTCTACTCACAGAGTCGAACCTTCCTTTCGAGAGAAGAGTTTTGAGACACTCTTTTTGTGGAATCTGCAAGGGGATCACTAGGGCGCTTTGATGCCTATGCTGGAAAAGGAAATATCTTCACACGAAAACTAGACAGAAGCATTCTCAGAAACCTTTTCTGATGTGCGCATTCAACTCACCGAGTTGAACCTTCCTTTTGATAGAGCAGTTTTGAAACACTCTTTTTGTAGAATCTGCAAGTGGAGATTTGGAGTGCTTTGAGTCCTACCCTGGAAAAGGAAATAACTTCACTTAGAACCTAGACGGAAGCATTCTCAGAGACTTCCCTGTGCTTTCTGCATTCAACTCACAGAGTTGAACCTTCCTTTTGATAGAACAGCTTTGAAACGCTCTTTTTGTAGAATCTGCAAGTCCATACTTGGAACGCTTTGAGGCCTATGCTGGAAAAGGAAATAGCTTCACATAAAAACTAGAGAGAAGCATTCTCAGAAACTTCTTTGTGATCTGCGCATTCAACCCACAGAGTTGAAGCTTCCCTTTGCTATAGCAGTTTTGAAACTCTCTTTGAGTAGAATCTTCAAGGGGATATTCGGTGTGCCGAGAGGCCAACACTGGAAAAGGAAATATCTTCACTTAAAAACTGGACGGAAGCGTTCTCAGAAACTTCCCTGAGCTTTATGCATTCAACTCACAGAGAGGACTCTTCCTTTGGAGAGCGCAGTTTTGAAACACTCTTTTTGCAGAATTTGCTAGGGGATGTTTGGAGCTTTTGGAGGCCTATGCTGGAAGAGGAAATATCTTCACATACCAAGTAGACAGAAGCATTCTCACAAGCTTCTTTGTGATGAGTGACTTCAACTCACAGACTTGAACCTTCCTTTTGAAAGAGCAGTCTTGAAACACTCCTTTTGTAGAATCTGCAAGTGGATATTTGGAGCGTTTTGAGGCCTTTGCTGGGAAATGAAATATCTTCACCTAAAACTAGACAGAAGCATTCTCAGAAACATCTTTGCGATGTGTGCATTCAACTCACAGGGTTGAACCTTCCTTTTGATAGAGCAGTTTTGAAACGCACTTTGTGTAGAATCTGCAAGTGGATATTTGGAGGGCTTTGAGGCCTATGCTGGAAAAGGGAATATCTTCACATAAACACTAGACAGAAGCATTCTCAGAAACTTCTTTGTGATGTGTGCATTCAACTCACAGAGTTGAACCGGCCTTCTGATAGAGCCGTTTGGAAACAGCCTTTTTGTAACATCCGCAAGTGGATATTTGGAGCGATTTGAGGCCTATGATGGAAAGGGAAATATCTTCACATAGAAACTAGACAGAAGCCTTCTCAGAAACTTCTGTGTGATGAGTGCATTCAACTCACAGACTTGAACCTTCCTTTTGATAGAGAAGTTTTGAAACACTCTTTTAGAGGCATCTGAATGGGGATCTTGGGAGCGCTTCGAGGCCAATGCTGGGAAACGAAATATCATCACATAGAAACTAGACAGATGGATTCTCAGAAACTTCTTTGTGATGAGTGCGTTCCACTCACAGACTTGAACGTCCCTCTTGAGAGAACAGTTTGGAAACACTCCTTTTGTAGAATCTGCAAGTGTTTATTTGGAGCGCTTTGAGGCCTATGTTGGAAAAGGAAATATCTTCACATAGAAACTAGACAGAAGCATTCTCAGAAACTTCTTTGCGATGAGTGCATTCAACGCACAGACTTGAAGCTTCCTTTGGAAAGAGCAGTTTTGAAACACTCTTTTTGTAGAATCTGCAAGTGGATATGTGGAGCGCTTTGAGGCCCCTGCTGGAAAAGGAAATATCTTCACAGAAAAACTAGACAGAAGCATTCTCAGAAACGTCTTGGTCATGTGTGCATTGAACTCACAGAGTAGAACCTTCC
This sequence comes from Pongo pygmaeus, assembly GCF_028885625.2. Classification (NCBI taxonomy): domain Eukaryota; kingdom Metazoa; phylum Chordata; class Mammalia; order Primates; family Hominidae; genus Pongo; species Pongo pygmaeus. The sequence goes on from NC_072376.2 coordinate 71,428,558, forward strand.
TTTTGATAGAGAAGCTTGGAAACACTCTTTTAGTAGAATCTTCAGGTGGATGTATGGAGTGCTTTGAGGCCTATGCTGGAAAAGGAAATGTCTTCACGTAGAAACGAGACAAAGGCATTCTCGGAAAGTTCCCTGTGCTTTGTGCATTCAACTCACAGAGCTCAGCCTTCTTTTTGCTAGAGCAGTTTGGAAACACTCTTTTTGTAGAGTCTGCAAGTGGATAATTGGAGCGCTTTGAGGCCTACGCTGCAAAAGGAAATAACATTGCATAAAAACTAGATGGAAGCATTCTCACAAACTTCTTTGTGGTGAGTGCATTCAACTCACAGAGTTGAACCTTCGTTTTGATAGACCAGTTTTGAAACACTGTTTTTGTAGTATTCGCAAGTGGATATTTGGAGCGCGTTGAGGCTGGAGTTGGAAAAGGAAATATCTTCACATACAAACTAGACGGAAGCATTCTCCGAAGCTTCTTTGTCACGTGGGGATTGAACTCACAGTGTTGAACATTCCTTTTCGTAGAGCGGTTCTGCATGACTCTTTTTGTGGAAACTGCAAGTGGATATTTGGTGCGATTGCGGCATCTAGTGGAAAGGAACATACATTACGATGAAAACTAGATTGAACTCTTCTCAGAAACTACTTTGCGATGAGTGCCTTCTACTCACAGAGTCGAACCTTCCTTTCGAGAGAAGAGTTTTGAGACACTCTTTTTGTGGAATCTGCAAGGGGATCACTAGGGCGCTTTGATGCCTATGCTGGAAAAGGAAACATCTTCACACGAAAACTAGACAGAAGCATTCTCAGAAACCTTTTCTGATGTGCGCATTCAACTCACCGAGTTGAACCTTCCTTTTGATAGAGCAGTTTTGAAACACTCTTTTTGTAGAATCTGCAAGTGGAGATTTGGAGTGCTTTGAGTCCTACCCTGGAAAAGGAAATAACTTCACTTAGAACCTAGACGGAAGCATTCTCAGAGACTTCCCTGTGCTTTCTGCATTCAACTCACAGAGTTGAACCTTCCTTCTGATAGAACAGGTTTGAAACGCTCTTTTTGTAGAATCTGCAAGTCGATACTTGGAACGCTTTGAGGCCTATGCTGGAAAAGGAAATAGCTTCACATAAAAACTAGAGAGAAGCATTCTCAGAAACTTCTTTGTGATCTGCGCATTCAACCCACAGAGTTGAAGCTTCCCTTTGCTATAGCAGTTTTGAAACTCTCTTTGAGTAGAATCTTCAAGGGGATATTCGGTGTGCCGAGAGGCCAACACTGGAAAAGGAAATATCTTCACTTAAAAACTGGACGGAAGCGTTCTCAGAAACTACCCTGAGCTTTATGCATTCAACTCACAGAGAGGACTCTTCCTTTGGAGAGCGCAGTTTTGAAACACTCTTTTTGCAGAATTTGCTAGGGGATGTTTGGAACTTTTGGAGGCCTATGCTGGAAGAGGAAATATCTTCACATACCAAGTAGACAGAAGCATTCTCACAAGCTTCTTTGTGATGAGTGACTTCAACTCACAGACTTGAACCTTCCTTTTGAAAGAGCAGTCTTGAAACACTCCTTTAGTAGAATCTGCAAGTGGATATTTGGAGCGTTTTGAGGCCTTTGCTGGGAAATGAAATATCTTCACCTAAAAAATAGACAGAAGCATTCTCAGAAACATCTTTGCGATGTGTGCATTCAACTCACAGGGTTGAACCTTCCTTTTGATAGAGCAGTTTTGAAACGCACTTTGTGTAGAATCTGCAAGTGGATATTTGGAGGGCTTTGAGGCCTATGCTGGAAAAGGGAATATCTTCACATAAACACTAGACAGAAGCATTCTCAGAAACTTCTTTGTGATGTGTGCATTCAACTCACAGAGTTGAACCGGCCTTCTGATAGAGCCGTTTGGAAACAGCCTTTTTGTAACATCTGCAAGTGGATATTTGGAGCGATTTGAGGCCTATGATGGAAAGGGAAATATCTTCACATAGAAACTAGACAGAAGCCTTCTCAGAAACTTCTGTGTGATGAGTGCATTCAACTCACAGACTTGAACCTTCCTTTTGATAGAGAAGTTTTGAAACACTCTTTTAGAGGCATCTGAATGAGGATCTTGGGAGTGCTTCGTGGCCAATGCTGGGAAACGAAATATCATCACATAGAAACTAGACAGATGGATTCTCAGAAACTTCTTTGTGATGAGTGCGTTCCACTCACAGACTTGAACGTCCCTCTTGAGAGAACAGTTTGGAAACACTCCTTTTGTAGAATCTGCAAGTGTTTATTTGGAGCGCTTTGAGGCCTATGTTGGAAAAGGAAATATCTTCACATAGAAACTAGACAGAAGCATTCTCAGAAACTTCTTTGCGATGAGTGCATTCAACGCACAGACTTGAAGCTTCCTTTGGAAAGAGCAGTTTTGAAACACTCTTTTTGTAGAATCTGCAAGTGGATATGTGGAGCGCTTTGAGGCCTCTGCTGGAAAAGGAAATATCTTCACAGAAAAACTAGACAGAAGCATTCTCAGAAACGTCTTGGTCATGTGTACATTGAACTCACAGAGTAGAACCTTCCTTTTGATAGAGAAGCTTGGAAACACTCTTTTAGTAGAATCTTCAGGTGGATGTATGGAGTGCTTTGAGGCCTATGCTGGAAAAGGAAATGTCTTCACGTAGCAACGAGACAAAGGCATTCTCGGAAAGTTCCCTGTGCTTTGTGCATTCAACTCACAGAGTTCAGCCTTCTTTTTGCTAGAGCAGTTTGGAAACACTCTTTTTGTAGAGTCTGCAAGTGGATAATTGGAGCGCTTTGAGGCCTACGCTGCAAAAGGAAATAACATTGCATAAAAACTAGATGGAAGCATTCTCACAAACTTCTTTGTGGTGAGTGCATTCAACTCACAGAGTTGAACCTTCGTTTTGATAGACCAGTTTTGAAACACTGTTTTTGTAGTATTCGCAAGTGGATATTTGGAGCGCGTTGAGGCTGGAGTTGGAAAAGGAAATATCTTCACATACAAACTAGACGGAAGCATTCTCCGAAGCTTCTTTGTCACGTGGGGATTGAACTCACAGTGTTGAACATTCCTTTTCGTAGAGCGGTTCTGCATGACTCTTTTTGTGGAAACTGCAAGTGGATATTTGGTGCGATTGCGGCATCTAGTGGAAAGGAACATACATTACGATGAAAACTAGATTGAACTCTTCTCAGAAACTTCTTTGCGATGAGTGCCTTCTACTCACAGAGTCGAACCTTCCTTTCGAGAGAAGAGTTTTGAGACACTCTTTTTGTGGAATCTGCAAGGGGATCACTAGGGAGCTTTGATGCCTATGCTGGAAAAGGAAATATCTTCACACGAAAACTAGACAGAAGCATTCTCAGAAACATTTTCTGATGTGCGCATTCAACTCACCGAGTTGAACCTTCCTTTTGATAGAGCAGTTTTGAAACACTCTTTTTGTAGAATCTGCAAGTGGAGATTTGGAGTGCTTTGAGTCCTACCCTGGAAAAGGAAATAACTTCACTTAGAACCTAGACGGAAGCATTCTCAGAGACTTCCCTGTGCTTTCTGCATTCAACTCACAGACTTGAACCTTCCTTTTGATAGAACAGCTTTGAAACGCTCTTTTTGTAGAATCTGCAACTCGATACTTGGAAAGCTTTGAGGCCTATGCTGGAAAAGGGAATATCTTCACATAAACACTAGACAGAAGCATTCTCAGAAACTTCTTTGTGATGTGTGCATTCAACTCACAGAGTTGAACCGGCCTTCTGATAGAGCCGTTTGGAAACAGCCTTTTTGTAACATCTGCAAGTGGATATTTGGAGCGATTTGAGGCCTATGATGAAAAGGGAAATATCTTCACATAGAAACTAGACAGAAGCCTTCTCAGAAACTTCTGTGTGATGAGTGCATTCAACTCACAGACTTGAACCTTCCTTTTGATAGAGAAGTTTTGAAACACTCTTTTAGAGGCATCTGAATGAGGATCTTGGGAGCGCTTCGAGGCCAATGCTGGGAAACGAAATATCATCACATAGAAACTAGACAGATGGATTCTCAGAAACCTCTTTGTGATGAGTGCGTTCCACTCACAGACTTGAACGTCCCTCTTGAGAGAATAGTTTTGAAACACTCCTTTTGTAGAATCTGCAAGTGTTTATTTGGAGCGCTTTGAGGCCTATGTTGGAAAAGGAAATATCTTCACATAGAAACTAGACAGAAGCATTCTCAGAAACTTCTTTGCGATGAGTGCATTCAACGCACAGACTTGAAGCTTCCTTTGGAAAGAGCAGTTTTGAAACACTCTTTTTGTAGAATCTGCAAGTGGATATGTGGAGCGCTTTGAGGCCTCTGCTGGAAAAGGAAATATCTTCACAGAAAAACTAGACAGAAGCATTCTCAGAAACGTCTTGGTCATGTGTGCATTGAACTCACAGAGTAGAACCTTCCTTTTGATAGAGAAGCTTGGAAACACTCTTTTAGTAGAATCTTCAGGTGGATGTATGGAGTGCTTTGAGGCCTATGCTGGAAAAGGAAATGTCTTCACGTAGAAACGAGACAAAGGCATTCTCGGAAAGTTCCCTGTGCTTTGTGCATTCAACTCACAGAGTTCAGCCTTCTTTTTGCTAGAGCAGTTTGGAAACACTCTTTTTGTAGAGTCTGCAAGTGGATAATTGGAGCGCTTTGAGGCCTACGCTGCAAAAGGAAATAACATTGCATAAAAACTAGATGGAAGCATTCTCACAAACTTCTTTGTGGTGAGTGCATTCAACTCACAGAGTTGAACCTTCGTTTTGATAGACCAGTTTTGAAACACTGTTTTTGTAGTATTCGCAAGTGGATATTTGGAGCGCGTTGAGGCTGGAGTTGGAAAAGGGAATATCTTCACATACAAACTAGACGGAAGCATTCTCCGAAGCTTCTTTGTCACGTGGGGATTGAACTCACAGTGTTGAACATTCCTTTTCGTAGAGCGGTTCTGCATGACTCTTTTTGTGGAAACTGCAAGTGGATATTTGGTGCGATTGCGGCATCTAGTGGAAAGGAACATACATTACGATGAAAACTAGATTGAACTCTTCTCAGAAACTTCTTTGCGATGAGTGCCTTCTACTCACAGAGTCGAACCTTCCTTTCGAGAGAAGAGTTTTGAGACACTCTTTTTGTGGAATCTGCAAGGGGATCACTAGGGCGCTTTGATGCCTATGCTGGAAAAGGAAATATCTTCACACGAAAACTAGACAGAAGCATTCTCAGAAACCTTTTCTGATGTGCGCATTCAACTCACCGAGTTGAACCTTCCTTTTGATAGAGCAGTTTTGAAACACTCTTTTTGTAGAATCTGCAAGTGGAGATTTGGAGTGCTTTGAGTCCTACCCTGGAAAAGGAAATAACTTCACTTAGAACCTAGACGGAAGCATTCTCAGAGACTTCCCTGTGCTTTCTGCATTCAACTCACAGAGTTGAACCTTCCTTTTGATAGAACAGCTTTGAAACGCTCTTTTTGTAGAATCTGCAAGTCGATACTTGGAACGCTTTGAGGCCTATGCTGGAAAAGGAAATAGCTTCACATAAAAACTAGAGAGAAGCATTCTCAGAAACTTCTTTGTGATCTGCGCATTCAACCCACAGAGTTGAAGCTTCCCTTTGCTATAGCAGTTTTGAAACTCTCTTTGAGTAGAATCTTCAAGGGGATATTCGGTGTGCCGAGAGGCCAACACTGGAAAAGGAAATATCTTCACTTAAAAACTGGACGGAAGCGTTCTCAGAAACTACCCTGAGCTTTATGCATTCAACTCACAGAGAGGACTCTTCCTTTGGAGAGCGCAGTTTTGAAACACTCTTTTTGCAGAATTTGCTAGAGGATGTTTGGAGCTTTTGGAGGCCTATGCTGGAAGAGGAAATATCTTCACATACCAAGTAGACAGAAGCATTCTCACAAGCTTCTTTGTGATGAGTGACTTCAACTCACAGACTTGAACCTTCCTTTTGAAAGAGCAGTCTTGAAACACTCCTTTTGTAGAATCTGCAAGTGGATATTTGGAGCGTTTTGAGGCCTTTGCTGGGAAATGAAATATCTTCACCTAAAAACTAGACAGAAGCATTCTCAGAAACATCTTTGCGATGTGTGCATTCAACTCACAGGGTTGAACCTTCCTTTTGATAGAGCAGTTTTGAAACGCACTTTGTGTAGAATCTGCAAGTGGATATTTGGAGGGCTTTGAGGCCTATGCTGGAAAAGGGAATATCTTCACATAAACACTAGACAGAAGCATTCTCAGAAACTTCTTTGTGATGTGTGCATTCAACTCACAGAGTTGAACCGGCCTTCTGATAGAGCCGTTTGGAAACAGCCTTTTTGTAACATCTGCAAGTGGATATTTGGAGCGATTTGAGGCCTATGATGGAAAGGGAAATATCTTCACATAGAAACTAGACAGAAGCCTTCTCAGAAACTTCTGTGTGATGAGTGCATTCAACTCACAGACTTGAACCTTCCTTTTCGTAGAGAAGTTTTGAAACACTCTTTTAGAGGCATCTGAATGGGGATCTTGGGAGCGCTTCGAGGCCAAAGCTGGGAAACGAAATATCATCACATAGAAACTAGACAGATGGATTCTCAGAAACTTCTTTGTGATGAGTGCGTTCCACTCACAGACTTGAACGTCCCTCTTGAGAGAACAGTTTTGAAACACTCCTTTTGTAGAATCTGCAAGTGTTTATTTGGAGCGCTTTGAGGCCTATGTTGGAAAAGGAAATATCTTCACATAGAAACTAGACAGAAGCATTCTCAGAAACTTCTTTGCGATGAGTGCATTCAACGCACAGACTTAAAGCTTCCTTTGGAAAGAGCAGTTTTGAAACACTCTTTTTGTAGAATCTGCAAGTGGATATGTGGAGCGCTTTGAGGCCTCTGCTGGAAAAGGAAATATCTTCACAGAAAAACTAGACAGAAGCATTCTCAGAAACGTCTTGGTCATGTGTGCATTGAACTCACAGAGTAGAACCTTCCTTTTGATAGAGAAGCTTGGAAACACTCTTTTAGTAGAATCTTCAGGTGGATGTATGGAGTGCTTTGAGGCCTATGCTGGAAAAGGAAATGTCTTCACGTAGAAACGAGACAAAGGCATTCTCGGAAAGTTCCCTGTGCTTTGTGCATTCAACTCACAGAGTTCAGCCTTCTTTTTGCTAGAGCAGTTTGGAAACACTCTTTTTGTAGAGTCTGCAAGTGGATAATTGGAGCGCTTTGAGGCCTACGCTGCAAAAGGAAATAACATTGCATAAAAACTAGATGGAAGCATTCTCACAAACTTCTTTGTGGTGAGTGCATTCAACTCACAGAGTTGAACCTTCGTTTTGATAGACCAGTTTTGAAACACTGTTTTTGTAGTATTCGCAAGTGGATATTTGGAGCGCCTTGAGGCTGGAGTTGGAAAAGGAAATATCTTCACATACAAACTAGACGGAAGCATTCTCCGAAGCTTCTTTGTCACGTGGGGATTGAACTCACAGTGTTGAACATTCCTTTTCGTAGAGCGGTTCTGCATGACTCTTTTTGTGGAAACTGCAAGTGGATATTTGGTGCGATTGCGGCATCTAGTGGAAAGGAACATACATTACGATGAAAACTAGATTGAACTCTTCTCAGAAACTTCTTTGCGATGAGTGCCTTCTACTCACAGAGTCGAACCTTCCTTTCGAGAGAAGAGTTTTGAGACACTCTTTTTGTGGAATCTGCAAGGGGATCACTAGGGCGCTTTGATGCCTATGCTGGAAAAGGAAATATCTTCACACGAAAACTAGACAGAAGCATTCTCAGAAACCTTTTCTGATGTGCGCATTCAACTCACCGAGTTGAACCTTCCTTTTGATAGAGCAGTTTTGAAACACTCTTTTTGTAGAATCTGCAAGTGGAGATTTGGAGTGCTTTGAGTCCTACCCTGGAAAAGGAAATAACTTCACTTAGAACCTAGACGGAAGCATTCTCAGAGACTTCCCTGTGCTTTCTGCATTCAACTCACAGAGTTGAACCTTCCTTTTGATAGAACAGCTTTGAAACGCTCGTTTTGTAGAATCTGCAAGTCGATACTTGGAACGCTTTGAGGCCTATGCTGGAAAAGGAAATAGCTTCACTTAAAAACTGGACGGAAGCGTTCTCAGAAACTACCCTGAGCTTTACGCATTCAAATCACAGAGAGGACTCTTCCTTTGGAGAGCGGAGTTTTGAAACACTCTTTTTGCAGAATTTGCTAGGGGATGTTTGGAGCTTTTGGAGGCCTATGCTGGAAGAGGAAATATCTTCACATACCAAGTAGACAGAAGCATTCTCACAAACTTCTTTGTGATGAGTGACTTCAACTCACAGACTTGAACCTTCCTTTTGAAAGAGCAGTCTTGAAACACCCCTTTTGTAGAATCTGCAAGTGGATATTTGGAGCGTTTTGAGGCCTTTGCTGGGAAATGAAATATCTTCACCTAAAAACTAGACAGAAGCATTCTCAGAAACATCTTTGCGATGTGTGCATTCAACTCACAGGGTTGAACCTTCCTTTTGATAGAGCAGTTTTGAAACGCACTTTGTGTAGAATCTGCAAGTGGATATTTGGAGGGCTTTGAGGCCTATGCTGGAAAAGGGAATATCTTCACATAAACACTAGACAGAAGCATTCTCAGAAACTTCTTTGTGATGTGTGCATTCAACTCACAGAGTTGAACCGGCCTTCTGATAGAGCCGTTTGGAAACAGCCTTTTTGTAACATCTGCAAGTGGATATTTGGAGCGATTTGAGGCCTATGATGGAAAGGGAAATATCTTCCCATAGAAACTAGACAGAAGCCTTCTCAGAAACTTCTGTGTGATGAGTGCATTCAACTCACAGACTTGAACCTTCCTTTTGATAGAAAAGTTTTGAAACACTCTTTTACAGGCATCTGAATGAGGATCTTGGGAGCGCTTCGAGGCCAATGCTGGGAAACGAAGTATCATCACATAGAAACTAGACAGATGGATTCTCAGAAACTTCTTTGTGATGAGTGCGTTCCACTCACAGACTTGAACGTCCCTCTTGAGAGAACAGTTTTTAAACACTCCTTTTGTAGAATCTGCAAGTGTTTATTTGGAGCGCTTTGAGGCCTATGTTGGAAAAGGAAATATCTTCACATAGAAACTAGACAGAAGCATTCTCAGAAACTTCTTTGCGATGAGTGCATTCAACGCACAGACTTGAAGCTTCCTTTGGAAAGAGCAGTTTTGAAACACTCTTTTTGTAGAATCTGCAAGTGGATATGTGGAGCGCTTTGAGGCCTCTGCTGGAAAAGGAAATATCTTCACAGAAAAACTAGACAGAAGCATTCTCAGAAACGTCTTGGTCATGTGTGCATTGAACTCACAGAGTAGAACCTTCCTTTTGATAGAGAAGCTTGGAAACACTCTTTTAGTAGAATCTTCAGGTGGATGTATGGAGTGCTTTGAGGCCTATGCTGGAAAAGGAAATGTCTTCACGTAGAAACGAGACAAAGGCATTCTCGGAAAGTTCCCCGTGCTTTGTGCATTGAACTCACAGAGTTCAGCCTTGTTTTTGCTAGAGCAGTTTGGAAACACTCTTTTTGTAGAGTCTGCAAGTGGATAATTGGAGCGCTTTGAGGCCTACGCTGCAAAAGGAAATAACATTGCATAAAAACTAGACGGAAGCATTCTCACAAACTTCTTTGTGGTGAGTGCATTCAACTCACAGAGTTGAACCTTCGTTTTGATAGACCAGTTTTGAAACACTGTTTTTGTAGTATTCGCAAGTGGATATTTGGAGCGCGTTGAGGCTGGAGTTGGAAAAGGAAATATCTTCACATACAAACTAGACGGAAGCATCCTCCCAAGCTTCTTTGTCACGTGGGGATTGAACTCATAGTGTTGAACATTCCTTTTCGTAGAGCGGTTCTGCATGACTCTTTTTGTGGAAACTGCAAGTGGATATTTGGTGCGATTGCGGCATCTAGTGGAAAGGAACATACATTACGATGAAAACTAGATTGAACTCTTCTCAGAAACTTCTTTGCGATGAGTGCCTTCTACTCACAGAGTCGAACCTTCCTTTCGAGAGAAGAGTTTTGAGACACTCTTTTTGTGGAATCTGCAAGGGGATCACTAGGGCGCTTTGATGCCTATGCTGGAAAAGGAAATATCTTCACACGAAAACTAGACAGAAGCATTCTCAGAAACCTTTTCTGATGTGCGCATTCAACTCACCGAGTTGAACCTTCCTTTTGATAGAGCAGTTTTGAAACACTCTTTTTGTAGAATCTGCAAGTGGAGATTTGGAGTGCTTTGAGTCCTACCCTGGAAAAGGAAATAACTTCACTTAGAACCTAGACGGAAGCATTCTCAGAGACTTCCCTGTGCTTTCTGCATTCAACTCACAGAGTTGAACCTTCCTTTTGATAGAACAGCTTTGAAACGCTCTTTTTGTAGAATCTGCAAGTCGATACTTGGAACGCTTTGAGGCCTATGATGGAAAAGGAAATAGCTTCACATAAAAACTAGAGAGAAGCGTTCTCAGAAACTTCTTTGTGATCTGCGCATTCAACCCAGAGAGTTGAAGCTTCCCTTTGCTATAGCAGTTTTGAAACTCTCTTTGAGTAGAATCTTCAAGGGGATATTCGGTGTGCCGGAAGGCCAACACTGGAAAAGGAAATATCTTCACTTAAAAACTTGACGGAAGCGTTCTCAGAAACTACCCTGAGCTTTATGCATTCAACTCACAGAGAGGACTCTTCCTTTGGAGAGCGCAGTTTTGAAACACTCTTTTTGCAGAATTTGCTAGGGGATGTTTGGAGCTTTTGGAGGCCTATGCTGGAAGAGGAACTATCTTCACATACCAAGTAGACAGAAGCATTCTCACAAGCTTCTTTGTGATGAGTGCCTTCAACTCACAGACTTGAACCTTCCTTTTGAAAGAGCAGTCTTGAAACACTCCTTTTGTAGAATCTGCAAGTGGATATTTGGAGCGTTTTGAGGCCTTTGCTGGGAAATGAAATATCTTCACCTAAAAACTAGACAGAAGCATTCTCAGAAACATCTTTGCGATGTGTGCATTCAACTCACAGGGTTGAACCTTCCTTTTGATAGAGCAGTTTTGAAACGCACTTTGTGTAGAATCTGCAAGTGGATATTTGGAGGGCTTTGAGGCCTATGCTGGAAAAGGGAATATCTTCACATAAACACTAGACAGAAGCATTCTCAGAAACTTCTTTGTGATGTGTGCATTCAACTCACAGAGTTGAAGCGGCCTTCTGATAGAGCCGTTTGGAAACAGCCTTTTTGTAACATCTGCAAGTGGATATTTGGAGCGATTTGAGGCCTATGATGGAAAGGGAAATATCTTCCCATAGAAACTAGACAGAAGCCTTCTCAGAAACTTCTGTGTGATGAGTGCATTCAACTCACAGACTTGAACCTTCCTTTTGATAGAGAAGTTTTGAAACACTCTTTTAGAGGCATCTGAATGAGGATCTTGGGAGCGCTTCGAGGCCAATGCTGGGAAACGAAATATCATCACATAGAAACTAGACAGATGGATTCTCAGAAACTTCTTTGTGATGAGTGCGTTCCACTCACAGACTTGAACGTCCCTCTTGAGAGAACAGTTTGGAAACACTCCTTTTGTAGAATCTGCAAGTGTTTATTTGGAGCGCTTTGAGGCCTATGTTGGAAAAGGAAATATCTTCACATAGAAACTAGACAGAAGCATTCTCAGAAACTTCTTTGCGATGAGTGCATTCAACGCACAGACTTGAAGCTTCCTTTGGAAAGAGCAGTTTTGAAACACTCTTTTTGTAGAATCTGCAAGTGGATATGTGGAGCGCTTTGAGGCCTCTGCTGGAAAAGGAAATATCTTCACAGAAAAACTAGACAGAAGCATTCTCAGAAACGTCTTGGTCATGTGTGCATTGAACTCACAGAGCAGAACCTTCCTTTTGATAGAGAAGCTTGGAAACACTCTTTTAGTAGAATCTTCAGGTGGATGTATGGAGTGCTTTGAGGCCTATGCTGGAAAAGGAAATGTCTTCACGTAGAAACGAGACAAAGGCATTCTCGGAAAGTTCCCCGTGCTTTGTGCATTCAACTCACAGAGTTCAGCCTTCTTTTTGCTAGAGCAGTTTGGAAACACTCTTTTTGTAGAGTCTGCAAGTGGATAATTGGAGCGCCTTGAGGCCTACGCTGCAAAAGGAAATAACATTGCATAAAAACTGGATGGAAGCATTCTCACAAACTTCTTTGTGGTGAGTGCATTCAACTCACAGAGTTGAACCTTCGTTTTGATAGACCAGTTTTGAAACACTGTTTTTGTAGTATTCGCAAGTGGATATTTGGAGCGCGTTGAGGCTGGAGTTGGAAAAGGAAATATCTTCACATACAAACTAGACGGAAGCATCCTCCCAAGCTTCTTTGTCACGTGGGGATTGAACTCACAGTGTTGAACATTCCTTTTCGTAGAGCGGTTCTGCATGACTCTTTTTGTGGAAACTGCAAGTGGATGTTTGGTGCGATTGCGGCATCTAGTGGAAAGGAACATACATTACGATGAAAACTAGATTGAACTCTTCTCAGAAACTTCTTTGCGATGAGTGCCTTCTACTCACAGAGTCGAACCTTCCTTTCGAGAGAAGAGTTTTGAGACACTCTTTTTGTGGAATCTGCAAGGGGATCACTAGGGCGCTTTGATGCCTATGCTGGAAAAGGAAATATCTTCACACGAAAACTAGACAGAAGCATTCTCAGAAACCTTTTCTGATGTGCGCATTCAACTCACCGAGTTGAACCTTCCTTTTGATAGAGCAGTTTTGAAACACTCTTTTTGTAGAATCTGCAAGTGGAGATTTGGAGTGCTTTGAGTCCTACCCTGGAAAAGGAAATAACTTCACTTAGAACCTAGACGGAAGCATTCTCAGAGACTTCCCTGTGCTTTCTGCATTCAACTCACAGAGTTGAACCTTCCTTTTGATAGAACAGCTTTGAAACGCTCTTTTTGTAGAATCTGCAAGTCGATACTTGGAACGCTTTGAGGCCTATGCTGGAAAAGGAAATAGCTTCACTTAAAAACTTGACGGAAGCGTTCTCAGAAACTACCCTGAGCTTTATGCATTCAACTCACAGAGAGGACTCTTCCTTTGGAGAGCGCAGTTTTGAAACACTCTTTTTGCAGAATTTGCTAGGGGATGTTTGGAGCTTTTGGAGGCCTATGCTGGAAGAGGAAATATCTTCACATACCAAGTAGACAGAAGCATTCTCACAAACTTCTTTGTGATGAGTGACTTCAACTCACAGACATGAACCTTCCTTTTGAAAGAGCAGTCTTCAAACACCCCTTTTGTAGAATCTGCAAGTGGATATTTGGAGCGTTTTGAGGCCTTTGCTGGGAAATGAAATATCTTCACCTAAAAACTAGACAGAAGCATTCTCAGAAACATCTTTGCGATGTGTGCATTCAACTCACAGGGTTGAACCTTCCTTTTGATAGAGCAGTTTTGAAACGCACTTTGTGTAGAATCTGCAAGTGGATATTTGGAGGGCTTTCAGGCCTATGCTGGAAAAGGGAATATCTTCACATAAACACTAGACAGAAGCATTCTCAGAAACTTCTTTGTGATGTGTGCATTCAACTCACAGAGTTGAACCGGCCTTCTGATAGAGCCGTTTGGAAACAGCCTTTTTGTAACATCTGCAAGTGGATATTTGGAGCGATTTGAGGCCTATGATGGAAAGGGAAATATCTTCCCATAGAAACTAGACAGAAGCCTTCTCAGAAACTTCTGTGTGATGAGTGCATTCAACTCACAGACTTGAACCTTCCTTTTGATAGAGAAGTTTTGAAACACTCTTTTAGAGGCATCTGAATGAGGATCTTGGGAGCGCTTCGAGGCCAATGCTGGGAAACGAAATATCATCACATAGAAACTAGACAGATGGATTCTCAGAAACTTCTTTGTGATGAGTGCGTTCCACTCACAGACTTGAACGTCCCTCTTGAGAGAACAGTTTGGAAACACTCCTTTTGTAGAATCTGCAAGTGTTTATTTGGAGCGCTTTGAGGCCTATGTTGGAAAAGGAAATATCTTCACATAGAAACTAGACAGAAGCATTCTCAGAAACTTCTTTGCGATGAGTGCATTCAACGCACAGACTTGAAGCTTCCTTTGGAAAGAGCAGTTTTGAAACACTCTTTTTGTAGAATCTGCAAGTGGATATGTGGAGCGCTTTGAGGCCTCTGCTGGAAAAGGAAATATCTTCACAGAAAAACTAGACAGAAGCATTCTCAGAAACGTCTTGGTCATGTGTGCATTGAACTCACAGAGTAGAACCTTCCTTTTGATAGAGAAGCTTGGAAACACTCTTTTAGTAGAATCTTCAGGTGGATGTATGGAGTGCTTTGAGGCCTATGCTGGAAAAGGAAATGTCTTCACGTAGAAACGAGACAAAGGCATTCTCGGAAAGTTCCCCGTGCTTTGTGCATTCAACTCACAGAGTTCAGCCTTCTTTTTGCTAGAGCAGTTTGGAAACACTCTTTTTGTAGAGTCTGCAAGTGGATAATTGGAGCGCTTTGAGGCCTACGCTGCAAAAGGAAATAACATTGCATAAAAACTAGATGGAAGCATTCTCACAAACTTCTTTGTGGTGAGTGCATTCAACTCACAGAGTTGAACCTTCGTTTTGATAGACCAGTTTTGAAACACTGTTTTTGTAGTATTCGCAAGTGGATATTTGGAGCGCCTTGAGGCTGGAGTTGGAAAAGGAAATATCTTCACATACAAGCTAGACGGAAGCATTCTCCGAAGCTTCTTTGTCACGTGGGGATTGAACTCACAGTGTTGAACATTCCTTTTCGTAGAGCGGTTCTGCATGACTCTTTTTGTGGAAACTGCAAGTGGATATTTGGTGCGATTGCGGCATCTAGTGGAAAGGAACATACATTACGATGAAAACTAGATTGAACTCTTCTCAGAAACTTCTTTGCGATGAGTGCCTTCTACTCACAGAGTCGAACCTTCCTTTCGAGAGAAGAGTTTTGAGACACTCTTTTTGTGGAATCTGCAAGGGGATCACTAGGGCGCTTTGATGCCTATGCTGGAAAAGGAAATATCTTCACACGAAAACTAGACAGAAGCATTCTCAGAAACCTTTTCTGATGTGCGCATTCAACTCACCGAGTTGAACCTTCCTTTTGATAGAGCAGTTTTGAAACACTCTTTTTGTAGAATCTGCAAGTGGAGATTTGGAGTGCTTTGAGTCCTACCCTGGAAAAGGAAATAACTTCACTTAGAACCTAGACGGAAGCATTCTCAGAGACTTCCCTGTGCTTTCTGCATTCAACTCACAGAGTTGAACCTTCCTTTTGATAGAACAGCTTTGAAACGCTCTTTTTGTAGAATCTGCAAGTCGATACTTGGAACGCTTTGAGGCCTATGCTGGAAAAGGAAATAGCTTCACATAAAAACTAGAGAGAAGCATTCTCAGAAACTTCTTTGTGATCTGCGCATTCAACCCACAGAGTTGAAGCTTCCCTTTGCTATAGCAGTTTTGAAACTCTCTTTGAGTAGAATCTTCAAGGGGATATTCGGTGTGCCGAGAGGCCAACACTGGAAAAGGAAATATCTTCACTTAAAAACTGGACGGAAGCGTTCTCAGAAACTACCTTGAGCTTTATGCATTCAACTCACAGAGAGGACTCTTCCTTTGGAGAGCGCAGTTTTGAAACACTCTTTTTGCAGAATTTGCTAGGGGATGTTTGGAGCTTTTGGAGCCCTATGCTGGAAGAGGAAATATCTTCACATACCAAGCAGACAGAAGCATTCTCACAAACTTGAACCTTTCTTTTGAAAGAGCAGTCTTGAAACACTCCTTTTGTAGAATCTGCAAGTGGATATTTGGAGCGTTTTGAGGCCTTTGCTGGGAAATGAAATATCTTCACCTAAAAACTAGACAGAAGCATTCTCAGAAACATCTTTGCGATGTGTGCATTCAACTCACAGGGTTGAACCTTCCTTTTGATAGAGCAGTTTTGAAACGCACTTTGTGTAGAATCTGCAAGTGGATATTTGGAGGGCTTTGAGGCCTATGCTGGAAAAGGGAATATCTTCACATAAACACTAGACAGAAGCATTCTCAGAAACTTCTTTGTGATGTGTGCATTCAACTCACAGAGTTGAAGCGGCCTTCTGATAGAGCCGTTTGGAAACAGCCTTTTTGTAACATCTGCAAGTGGATATTTGGAGCGATTTGAGGCCTATGATGGAAAGGGAAATATCTTCCCATAGAAACTAGACAGAAGCCTTCTCAGAAACTTCTGTGTGATGAGTGCATTCAACTCACAGACTTGAACCTTCCTTTTGATAGAGAAGTTTTGAAACACTCTTTTAGAGGCATCTGAATGAGGATCTTGGGAGCGCTTCGAGGCCAATGCTGGGAAACGAAATATCATCACATAGAAACTAGACAGATGGATTCTCAGAAACTTCTTTGTGATGAGTGCGTTCCACTCACAGACTTGAACGTCCCTCTTGAGAGAACAGTTTGGAAACACTCCTTTTGTAGAATCTGCAAGTGTTTATTTGGAGCGCTTTGAGGCCTATGTTGGAAAAGGAAATATCTTCACATAGAAACTAGACAGAAGCATTCTTAGAAACTTCTTTGTGATGAGTGCATTCAACGCACAGACTTGAAGCTTCCTTTGGAAAGAGCAGTTTTGAAACACTCTTTTTGTAGAATCTGCAAGTGGATATGTGGAGCGCTTTGAGGCCTCTGCTGGAAAAGGAAATATCTTCACAGAAAAACTAGACAGAAGCATTCTCAGAAACGTCTTGGTCATGTGTGCATTGAACTCACAGAGCAGAACCTTCCTTTTGATAGAGAAGCTTGGAAACACTCTTTTAGTAGAATCTTCAGGTGGATGTATGGAGTGCTTTGAGGCCTATGCTGGAAAAGGAAATGTCTTCACGTAGAAACGAGCCAAAGGCATTCTCGGAAAGTTCCCCGTGCTTTGTGCATTCAACTCACAGAGTTCAGCCTTCTTTTTGCTAGAGCAGTTTGGAAACACTCTTTTTGTAGAGTCTGCAAGTGGATAATTGGAGCGCCTTGAGGCCTACGCTGCAAAAGGAAATAACATTGCATAAAAACTAGATGGAAGCATTCTCACAAACTTCTTTGTGGTGAGTGCATTCAACTCACAGAGTTGAACCTTCGTTTTGATAGACCAGTTTTGAAACACTGTTTTTGTAGTATTCGCAAGTGGATATTTGGAGCGCGTTGAGGCTGGAGTTGGAAAAGGAAATATCTTCACATACAAACTAGACGTAAGCATCCTCCCAAGCTTCTTTGTCACGTGGGGATTGAACTCACAGTGTTGAACATTCCTTTTCGTAGAGCGGTTCTGCATGACTCTTTTTGTGGAAACTGCAAGTGCATGTTTGGTGCGATTGCGGCATCTAGTGGAAAGGAACATACATTACGATGAAAACTAGATTGAACTCTTCTCAGAAACTTCTTTGCGATGAGTGCCTTCTACTCACAGAGTCGAACCTTCCTTTCGAGAGAAGAGTTTTGAGACACTCTTTTTGTGGAATCTGCAAGGGGATCACTAGGGCGCTTTGATGCCTATGCTGGAAAAGGAAATATCTTCACACGAAAACTAGACAGAAGCATTCTCAGAAACCTTTTCTGATGTGCGCATTCAACTCACCGAGTTGAACCTTCCTTTTGATAGAGCAGTTTTGAAACACTCTTTTTGTAGAATCTGCAAGTGGAGATTTGGAGTGCTTTGAGTCCTACCCTGGAAAAGGAAATAACTTCACTTAGAACCTAGACGGAAGCATTCTCAGAGACTTCCCTGTGCTTTCTGCATTCAACTCACAGAGTTGAACCTTCCTTTTGATAGAACAGCTTTGAAACGCTCTTTTTGTAGAATCTGCAAGTCGATACTTGGAACGCTTTGAGGCCTATGCTGGAAAAGGAAATACCTTCACATAAAAACTAGAGAGAAGCATTCTCAGAAACTTCTTTGTGATCTGCGCATTCAACCCACAGAGTTGAAGCTTCCCTTTGCTATAGCAGTTTTGAAACTCTCTTTGAGTAGAATCTTCAAGGGGATATTCGGTGTGCCGAGAGGTCAACACTGGAAAAGGAAATATCTTCACTTAAAAACTGGACGGAAGCGTTCTCAGAAACTACCCTGAGCTTTATGCATTCAACTCACAGAGAGGACTCTTCCTTTGGAGAGCGCAGTTTTGAAACACTCTTTTTGCAGAATTTGCTAGGGGATGTTTGGAGCTTTTGGAGGCCTATGCTGGAAGAGGAAATATCTTCACATACCAAGTAGACAGAAGCATTCTCACAAACTTCTTTGTGATGAGTGCCTTCAACTCACAGACTTGAACCTTCCTTTTGAAAGAGCAGTCTTGAAACACTCCTTTTGTAGAATCTGCAAGTGGATATTTGGAGCGTTTTGAGGCCATTGCTGGGAAATGAAGTATCTTCACCTAAAAACTAGACAGAAGCATTCTCAGAAACATCTTTGCGATGTGTGCATTCAACTCACAGGGTTGAACCTTCCTTTTGATAGAGCAGTTTTGAAACGCACTTTGTGTAGAATCTGCAAGTGGATATTTGGAGGCTTTCAGGCCTATGCTGGAAAAGGGAATATCTTCACATAAACACTAGACAGAAGCATTCTCAGAAACTTCTTTGTGATGTGTGCATTTAACTCACAGAGTTGAACAGGCCTTCTGATAGAGCCGTTTGGAAACAGCCTTTTTGTAACATCTGCAAGTGGATATTTGGAGCGATTTGTGGCCTATGATGGAAAGGGAAATATCTTCACATAGAAACTAGACAGAAGCCTTCTCAGAAACTTCTGTGTGATGAGTGCATTCAACTCACAGACTTGAACCTTCCTTTTGATAGAGAAGTTTTGAAACACTCTTTTAGAGGCATCTGAATGAGGATCTTGGGAGCGCTTCGAGGCCAATGCTGGGAAACGAAATATCATCACATAGAAACTAGACAGATGGATTCTCAGAAACTTCTTTGTGATGAGTGCGTTCCACTCACAGACTTGAACGTCCCTCTTGAGAGAACAGTTTGGAAACACTCCTTTTGTAGAATCTGCAAGTGTTTATTTGGAGCGCTTTGAGGCCTATGTTGGAAAAGGAAATATCTTCACATAGAAACTAGACAGAAGCATTCTCAGAAACTTCTTTGCGATGAGTGCATTCAACGCACAGACTTGAAGCTTCCTTTGGAAAGAGCAGTTTTGAAACACTCTTTTTGTAGAATCTGCAAGTGGATATGTGGAGCGCTTTGAGGCCTCTGCTGGAAAAGGAAATATCTTCACAGAAAAACTAGACAGAAGCATTCTCAGAAACGTCTTGGTCATGTGTGCATTGAACTCACAGAGTAGAACCTTCCTTTTGATAGAGAAGCTTGGAAACACTCTTTTAGTAGAATCTTCAGGTGGATGTATGGAGTGCTTTGAGGCCTATGCTGGAAAAGGAAATGTCTTCACGTAGAAACGAGACAAAGGCATTCTCGGAAAGTTCCCTGTGCTTTGTGCATTCAACTCACAGAGTTCAGCCTTCTTTTTGCTAGAGCAGTTTGGAAACACTCTTTTTGTAGAGTCTGCAAGTGGATAATTGGAGCGCTTTGAGGCCTACGCTGCAAAAGGAAATAACATTGCATAAAAACTAGATGGAAGCATTCTCACAAACTTCTTTGTGGTGAGTGCATTCAACTCACAGAGTTGAACCTTCGTTTTGATAGACCAGTTTTGAAACACTGTTTTTGTAGTATTCGCAAGTGGATATTTGGAGCGCCTTGAGGCTGGAGTTGGAAAAGGAAATATCTTCACATACAAACTAGACGGAAGCATCCTCCGAAGCTTCTTTGTCACGTGGGGATTGAACTCACAGTGTTGAACATTCCTTTTCGTAGAGCGGTTCTGCATGACTCTTTTTGTGGAAACTGCAAGTGGATATTTGGTGCGATTGCGGCATCTAGTGGAAAGGAACATACATTACGATGAAAACTAGATTGAACTCTTCTCAGAAACTTCTTTGCGATGAGTGCCTTCTACTCACAGAGTCGAACCTTCCTTTCGAGAGAAGAGTTTTGAGACACTCTTTTTGTGGAATCTGCAAGGGGATCACTAGGGCGCTTTGATGCCTATGCTGGAAAAGGAAATATCTTCACACGAAAACTAGACAGAAGCATTCTCAGAAACCTTTTCTGATGTGCGCATTCAACTCACCGAGTTGAACCTTCCTTTTGATAGAGCAGTTTTGAAACACTCTTTTTGTAGAATCTGCAAGTGGAGATTTGGAGTGCTTTGAGTCCTACCCTGGAAAAGGAAATAACTTCACTTAGAACCTAGACGGAAGCATTCTCAGAGACTTCCCTGTGCTTTCTGCATTCAACTCACAGAGTTGAACCTTCCTTTTGATAGAACAGCTTTGAAACGCTCTTTTTGTAGAATCTGCAAGTCGATACTTGGAACGCTTTGAGGCCTATGCTGGAAAAGGAAATACCTTCACATAAAAACTAGAGAGAAGCATTCTCAGAAACTTCTTTGTGATCTGCGCATTCAACCCACAGAGTTGAAGCTTCCCTTTGCTATAGCAGTTTTGAAACTCTCTTTGAGTAGAATCTTCAAGGGGATATTCGGTGTGCCGAGAGGCCAACACTGGAAAAGGAAATATCTTCACTTAAAAACTGGACGGAAGCGTTCTCAGAAACTACCTTGAGCTTTATGCATTCAACTCACAGAGAGGACTCTTCCTTTGGAGAGCGCAGTTTTGAAACACTCTTTTTGCAGAATTTGCTAGGGGATGTTTGGAGCTTTTGGAGGCCTATGCTGGAAGAGGAAATATCTTCACATACCAAGTAGACAGAAGCATTCTCACAAACTTCTTTGTGATGAGTGCCTTCAACTCACAGACTTGAACCTTCCTTTTGAAAGAGCAGTCTTGAAACACTCCTTTTGTAGAATCTGCAAGTGGATATTTGGAGCGTTTTGAGGCCTTTGCTGGGAAATGAAATATCTTCACCTAAAAACTAGACAGAAGCATTCTCAGAAACATCTTTGCGATGTGTGCATTCAACTCACAGGGTTGAACCTTCCTTTTGATAGAGCAGTTTTGAAACGCACTTTGTGTAGAATCTGCAAGTGGATATTTGGAGGGCTTTCAGGCCTATGCTGGAAAAGGGAATATCTTCACGTAAACACTAGACAGAAGCATTCTCAGAAACTTCTTTGTGATGTGTGCATTCAACTCACAGAGTTGAACCGGCCTTCTGATAGAGCCGTTTGGAAACAGCCTTTTTGTAACATCTGCAAGTGGATATTTGGAGCGATTTGAGGCCTATGATGGAAAGGGAAATATCTTCACATAGAAACTAGACAGAAGCCTTCTCAGAAACTTCTGTGTGATGAGTGCATTCAACTCACAGACTTGAACCTTCCTTTTGATAGAGAAGTTTTGAAACACTCTTTTAGAGGCATCTGAATGAGGATCTTGGGAGCGCTTCGAGGCCAATGCTGGGAAACGAAATATCATCACATAGAAACTAGACAGATGGATTCTCAGAAACTTCTTTGTGATGAGTGCGTTCCACTCACAGACTTGAACGTCCCTCTTGAGAGAACAGTTTGGAAACACTCCTTTTGTAGAATCTGCAAGTGTTTATTTGGAGCGCTTTGAGGCCTATGTTGGAAAAGGAAATATCTTCACATAGAAACTAGACAGAAGCATTCTCAGAAACTTCTTTGCGATGAGTGCATTCAACGCACAGACTTGAAGCTTCCTTTGGAAAGAGCAGTTTTGAAACACTCTTTTTGTAGAATCTGCAAGTGGATATGTGGAGCGCTTTGAGGCCTCTGCTGGAAAAGGAAATATCTTCACAGAAAAACTAGACAGAAGCATTCTCAGAAACGTCTTGGTCATGTGTGCATTGAACTCACAGAGTAGAACCTTCCTTTTGATAGAGAAGCTTGGAAACACTCTTTTAGTAGAATCTTCAGGTGGATGTATGGAGTGCTTTGAGGCCTATGCTGGAAAAGGAAATGTCTTCACGTAGAAACGAGACAAAGGCATTCTCGGAAAGTTCCCTGTGCTTTGTGCATTCAACTCACAGAGTTCAGCCTTCTTTTTGCTAGAGCAGTTTGGAAACACTCTTTTTGTAGAGTCTGCAAGTGGATAATTGGAGCGCTTTGAGGCCTACGCTGCAAAAGGAAATAACATTGCATAAAAACTAGATGGAAGCATTCTCACAAACTTCTTTGTGGTGAGTGCATTCAACTCACAGAGTTGAACCTTCGTTTTGATAGACCAGTTTTGAAACACTGTTTTTGTAGTATTCGCAAGTGGATATTTGGAGCGCCTTGAGGCTGGAGTTGGAAAAGGAAATATCTTCACATACAAACTAGACGGAAGCATTCTCCGAAGCTTCTTTGTCACGTGGGGATTGAACTCACAGTGTTGAACATTCCTTTTCGTAGAGCGGTTCTGCATGACTCTTTTTGTGGAAACTGCAAGTGGATATTTGGTGCGATTGCGGCATCTAGTGGAAAGGAACATACATTACGATGAAAACTAGATTGAACTCTTCTCAGAAACTTCTTTGCGATGAGTGCCTTCTACTCACAGAGTCGAACCTTCCTTTCGAGAGAAGAGTTTTGAGACACTCTTTTTGTGGAATCTGCAAGGGGATCACTAGGGCGCTTTGATGCCTATGCTGGAAAAGGAAATATCTTCACACGAAAACTAGACAGAAGCATTCTCAGAAACCTTTTCTGATGTGCGCATTCAACTCACCGAGTTGAACCTTCCTTTTGATAGAGCAGTTTTGAAACACTCTTTTTGTAGAATCTGCAAGTGGAGATTTGGAGTGCTTTGAGTCCTACCCTGGAAAAGGAAATAACTTCACTTAGAACCTAGACGGAAGCATTCTCAGAGACTTCCCTGTGCTTTCTGCATTCAACTCACAGAGTTGAACCTTCCTTTTGATAGAACAGCTTTGAAACGCTCTTTTTGTAGAATCTGCAAGTCGATACTTGGAACGCTTTGAGGCCTATGCTGGAAAAGGAAATAGCTTCACATAAAAACTAGAGAGAAGCATTCTCAGAAACTTCTTTGTGATCTGCGCATTCAACCCACAGAGTTGAAGCTTCCCTTTGCTATAGCAGTTTTGAAACTCTCTTTGAGTAGAATCTTCAAGGGGATATTCGGTGTGCCGAGAGGCCAACACTGGAAAAGGAAATATCTTCACTTAAAAACTGGACGGAAGCGTTCTCAGAAACTACCTTGAGCTTTATGCATTCAACTCACAGAGAGGACTCTTCCTTTGGAGAGCGCAGTTTTGAAACACTCTTTTTGCAGAATTTGCTAGGGGATGTTTGGAGCTTTTGGAGGCCTATGCTGGAAGAGGAAATATCTTCACATACCAAGCAGACAGAAGCATTCTCACAAACTTGAACCTTTCTTTTGAAAGAGCAGTCTTGAAACACTCCTTTTGTAGAATCTGCAAGTGGATATTTGGAGCGTTTTGAGGCCTTTGCTGGGAAATGAAATATCTTCACCTAAAAACTAGACAGAAGCATTCTCAGAAACATCTTTGCGATGTGTGCATTCAACTCACAGGGTTGAACCTTCCTTTTGATAGAGCAGTTTTGAAACGCACTTTGTGTAGAATCTGCAAGTGGATATTTGGAGGGCTTTGAGGCCTATGCTGGAAAAGGGAATATCTTCACATAAACACTAGACAGAAGCATTCTCAGAAACTTCTTTGTGATGTGTGCATTCAACTCACAGAGTTGAAGCGGCCTTCTGATAGAGCCGTTTGGAAACAGCCTTTTTGTAACATCTGCAAGTGGATATTTGGAGCGATTTGAGGCCTATGATGGAAAGGGAAATATCTTCCCATAGAAACTAGACAGAAGCCTTCTCAGAAACTTCTGTGTGATGAGTGCATTCAACTCACAGACTTGAACCTTCCTTTTGATAGAGAAGTTTTGAAACACTCTTTTAGAGGCATCTGAATGAGGATCTTGGGAGCGCTTCGAGGCCAATGCTGGGAAACGAAATATCATCACATAGAAACTAGACAGATGGATTCTCAGAAACTTCTTTGTGATGAGTGCGTTCCACTCACAGACTTGAACGTCCCTCTTGAGAGAACAGTTTGGAAACACTCCTTTTGTAGAATCTGCAAGTGTTTATTTGGAGCGCTTTGAGGCCTATGTTGGAAAAGGAAATATCTTCACATAGAAACTAGACAGAAGCATTCTTAGAAACTTCTTTGCGATGAGTGCATTCAACGCACAGACTTGAAGCTTCCTTTGGAAAGAGCAGTTTTGAAACACTCTTTTTGTAGAATCTGCAAGTGGATATGTGGAGCGCTTTGAGGCCTCTGCTGGAAAAGGAAATATCTTCACAGAAAAACTAGACAGAAGCATTCTCAGAAACGTCTTGGTCATGTGTGCATTGAACTCACAGAGCAGAACCTTCCTTTTGATAGAGAAGCTTGGAAACACTCTTTTAGTAGAATCTTCAGGTGGATGTATGGAGTGCTTTGAGGCCTATGCTGGAAAAGGAAATGTCTTCACGTAGAAACGAGCCAAAGGCATTCTCGGAAAGTTCCCCGTGCTTTGTGCATTCAACTCACAGAGTTCAGCCTTCTTTTTGCTAGAGCAGTTTGGAAACACTCTTTTTGTAGAGTCTGCAAGTGGATAATTGGAGCGCCTTGAGGCCTACGCTGCAAAAGGAAATAACATTGCATAAAAACTAGATGGAAGCATTCTCACAAACTTCTTTGTGGTGAGTGCATTCAACTCACAGAGTTGAACCTTCGTTTTGATAGACCAGTTTTGAAACACTGTTTTTGTAGTATTCGCAAGTGGATATTTGGAGCGCGTTGAGGCTGGAGTTGGAAAAGGAAATATCTTCACATACAAACTAGACGTAAGCATCCTCCCAAGCTTCTTTGTCACGTGGGGATTGAACTCACAGTGTTGAACATTCCTTTTCGTAGAGCGGTTCTGCATGACTCTTTTTGTGGAAACTGCAAGTGCATGTTTGGTGCGATTGCGGCATCTAGTGGAAAGGAACATACATTACGATGAAAACTAGATTGAACTCTTCTCAGAAACTTCTTTGCGATGAGTGCCTTCTACTCACAGAGTCGAACCTTCCTTTCGAGAGAAGAGTTTTGAGACACTCTTTTTGTGGAATCTGCAAGGGGATCACTAGGGCGCTTTGATGCCTATGCTGGAAAAGGAAATATCTTCACACGAAAACTAGACAGAAGCATTCTCAGAAACCTTTTCTGATGTGCGCATTCAACTCACCGAGTTGAACCTTCCTTTTGATAGAGCAGTTTTGAAACACTCTTTTTGTAGAATCTGCAAGTGGAGATTTGGAGTGCTTTGAGTCCTACCCTGGAAAAGGAAATAACTTCACTTAGAACCTAGACGGAAGCATTCTCAGAGACTTCCCTGTGCTTTCTGCATTCAACTCACAGAGTTGAACCTTCCTTTTGATAGAACAGCTTTGAAACGCTCTTTTTGTAGAATCTGCAAGTCGATACTTGGAACGCTTTGAGGCCTATGCTGGAAAAGGAAATACCTTCACATAAAAACTAGAGAGAAGCATTCTCAGAAACTTCTTTGTGATCTGCGCATTCAACCCACAGAGTTGAAGCTTCCCTTTGCTATAGCAGTTTTGAAACTCTCTTTGAGTAGAATCTTCAAGGGGATATTCGGTGTGCCGAGAGGTCAACACTGGAAAAGGAAATATCTTCACTTAAAAACTGGACGGAAGCGTTCTCAGAAACTACCCTGAGCTTTATGCATTCAACTCACAGAGAGGACTCTTCCTTTGGAGAGCGCAGTTTTGAAACACTCTTTTTGCAGAATTTGCTAGGGGATGTTTGGAGCTTTTGGAGGCCTATGCTGGAAGAGGAAATATCTTCACATACCAAGTAGACAGAAGCATTCTCACAAACTTCTTTGTGATGAGTGCCTTCAACTCACAGACTTGAACCTTCCTTTTGAAAGAGCAGTCTTGAAACACTCCTTTTGTAGAATCTGCAAGTGGATATTTGGAGCGTTTTGAGGCCTTTGCTGGGAAATGAAGTATCTTCACCTAAAAACTAGACAGAAGCATTCTCAGAAACATCTTTGCGATGTGTGCATTCAACTCACAGGGTTGAACCTTCCTTTTGATAGAGCAGTTTTGAAACGCACTTTGTGTAGAATCTGCAAGTGGATATTTGGAGGCTTTCAGGCCTATGCTGGAAAAGGGAATATCTTCACATAAACACTAGACAGAAGCATTCTCAGAAACTTCTTTGTGATGTGTGCATTTAACTCACAGAGTTGAACAGGCCTTCTGATAGAGCCGTTTGGAAACAGCCTTTTTGTAACATCTGCAAGTGGATATTTGGAGCGATTTGTGGCCTATGATGGAAAGGGAAATATCTTCACATAGAAACTAGACAGAAGCCTTCTCAGAAACTTCTGTGTGATGAGTGCATTCAACTCACAGACTTGAACCTTCCTTTTGATAGAGAAGTTTTGAAACACTCTTTTAGAGGCATCTGAATGAGGATCTTGGGAGCGCTTCGAGGCCAATGCTGGGAAACGAAATATCATCACATAGAAACTAGACAGATGGATTCTCAGAAACTTCTTTGTGATGAGTGCGTTCCACTCACAGACTTGAACGTCCCTCTTGAGAGAACAGTTTGGAAACACTCCTTTTGTAGAATCTGCAAGTGTTTATTTGGAGCGCTTTGAGGCCTATGTTGGAAAAGGAAATATCTTCACATAGAAACTAGACAGAAGCATTCTCAGAAACTTCTTTGCGATGAGTGCATTCAACGCACAGACTTGAAGCTTCCTTTGGAAAGAGCAGTTTTGAAACACTCTTTTTGTAGAATCTGCAAGTGTATATGTGGAGCGCTTTGAGGCCTCTGCTGGAAAAGGAAATATCTTCACAGAAAAACTAGACAGAAGCATTCTCAGAAACGTCTTGGTCATGTGTGCATTGAACTCACAGAGTAGAACCTTCCTTTTGATAGAGAAGCTTGGAAACACTCTTTTAGTAGAATCTTCAGGTGGATGTATGGAGTGCTTTGAGGCCTATGCTGGAAAAGGAAATGTCTTCACGTAGAAACGAGACAAAGGCATTCTCGGAAAGTTCCCTGTGCTTTGTGCATTCAACTCACAGAGTTCAGCCTTCTTTTTGCTAGAGCAGTTTGGAAACACTCTTTTTGTAGAGTCTGCAAGTGGATAATTGGAGCGCTTTGAGGCCTACGCTGCAAAAGGAAATAACATTGCATAAAAACTAGATGGAAGCATTCTCACAAACTTCTTTGTGGTGAGTGCATTCAACTCACAGAGTTGAACCTTCGTTTTGATAGACCAGTTTTGAAACACTGTTTTTGTAGTATTCGCAAGTGGATATTTGGAGCGCCTTGAGGCTGGAGTTGGAAAAGGAAATATCTTCACATACAAACTAGACGGAAGCATCCTCCGAAGCTTCTTTGTCACGTGGGGATTGAACTCACAGTGTTGAACATTCCTTTTCGTAGAGCGGTTCTGCATGACTCTTTTTGTGGAAACTGCAAGTGGATATTTGGTGCGATTGCGGCATCTAGTGGAAAGGAACATACATTACGATGAAAACTAGATTGAACTCTTCTCAGAAACTTCTTTGCGATGAGTGCCTTCTACTCACAGAGTCGAACCTTCCTTTCGAGAGAAGAGTTTTGAGACACTCTTTTTGTGGAATCTGCAAGGGGATCACTAGGGCGCTTTGATGCCTATGCTGGAAAAGGAAATATCTTCACACGAAAACTAGACAGAAGCATTCTCAGAAACCTTTTCTGATGTGCGCATTCAACTCACCGAGTTGAACCTTCCTTTTGATAGAGCAGTTTTGAAACACTCTTTTTGTAGAATCTGCAAGTGGAGATTTGGAGTGCTTTGAGTCCTACCCTGGAAAAGGAAATAACTTCACTTAGAACCTAGACGGAAGCATTCTCAGAGACTTCCCTGTGCTTTCTGCATTCAACTCACAGAGTTGAACCTTCCTTTTGATAGAACAGCTTTGAAACGCTCTTTTTGTAGAATCTGCAAGTCGATACTTGGAACGCTTTGAGGCCTATGCTGGAAAAGGAAATACCTTCACATAAAAACTAGAGAGAAGCATTCTCAGAAACTTCTTTGTGATCTGCGCATTCAACCCACAGAGTTGAAGCTTCCCTTTGCTATAGCAGTTTTGAAACTCTCTTTGAGTAGAATCTTCAAGGGGATATTCGGTGTGCCGAGAGGCCAACACTGGAAAAGGAAATATCTTCACTTAAAAACTGGACGGAAGCGTTCTCAGAAACTACCTTGAGCTTTATGCATTCAACTCACAGAGAGGACTCTTCCTTTGGAGAGCGCAGTTTTGAAACACTCTTTTTGCAGAATTTGCTAGGGGATGTTTGGAGCTTTTGGAGGCCTATGCTGGAAGAGGAAATATCTTCACATACCAAGTAGACAGAAGCATTCTCACAAACTTCTTTGTGATGAGTGCCTTCAACTCACAGACTTGAACCTTCCTTTTGAAAGAGCAGTCTTGAAACACTCCTTTTGTAGAATCTGCAAGTGGATATTTGGAGCGTTTTGAGGCCTTTGCTGGGAAATGAAATATCTTCACCTAAAAACTAGACAGAAGCATTCTCAGAAACATCTTTGCGATGTGTGCATTCAACTCACAGGGTTGAACCTTCCTTTTGATAGAGCAGTTTTGAAACGCACTTTGTGTAGAATCTGCAAGTGGATATTTGGAGGGCTTTCAGGCCTATGCTGGAAAAGGGAATATCTTCACGTAAACACTAGACAGAAGCATTCTCAGAAACTTCTTTGTGATGTGTGCATTCAACTCACAGAGTTGAACCGGCCTTCTGATAGAGCCGTTTGGAAACAGCCTTTTTGTAACATCTGCAAGTGGATATTTGGAGCGATTTGAGGCCTATGATGGAAAGGGAAATATCTTCACATAGAAACTAGACAGAAGCCTTCTCAGAAACTTCTGTGTGATGAGTGCATTCAACTCACAGACTTGAACCTTCCTTTTGATAGAGAAGTTTTGAAACACTCTTTTAGAGGCATCTGAATGAGGATCTTGGGAGCGCTTCGAGGCCAATGCTGGGAAACGAAATATCATCACATAGAAACTAGACAGATGGATTCTCAGAAACTTCTTTGTGATGAGTGCGTTCCACTCACAGACTTGAACGTCCCTCTTGAGAGAACAGTTTGGAAACACTCCTTTTGTAGAATCTGCAAGTGTTTATTTGGAGCGCTTTGAGGCCTATGTTGGAAAAGGAAATATCTTCACATAGAAACTAGACAGAAGCATTCTCAGAAACTTCTTTGCGATGAGTGCATTCAACGCACAGACTTGAAGCTTCCTTTGGAAAGAGCAGTTTTGAAACACTCTTTTTGTAGAATCTGCAAGTGGATATGTGGAGCGCTTTGAGGCCTCTGCTGGAAAAGGAAATATCTTCACAGAAAAACTAGACAGAAGCATTCTCAGAAACGTCTTGGTCATGTGTGCATTGAACTCACAGAGTAGAACCTTCCTTTTGATAGAGAAGCTTGGAAACACTCTTTTAGTAGAATCTTCAGGTGGATGTATGGAGTGCTTTGAGGCCTATGCTGGAAAAGGAAATGTCTTCACGTAGAAACGAGACAAAGGCATTCTCGGAAAGTTCCCTGTGCTTTGTGCATTCAACTCACAGAGTTCAGCCTTCTTTTTGCTAGAGCAGTTTGGAAACACTCTTTTTGTAGAGTCTGCAAGTGGATAATTGGAGCGCTTTGAGGCCTACGCTGCAAAAGGAAATAACATTGCATAAAAACTAGATGGAAGCATTCTCACAAACTTCTTTGTGGTGAGTGCATTCAACTCACAGAGTTGAACCTTCGTTTTGATAGACCAGTTTTGAAACACTGTTTTTGTAGTATTCGCAAGTGGATATTTGGAGCGCCTTGAGGCTGGAGTTGGAAAAGGAAATATCTTCACATACAAACTAGACGGAAGCATTCTCCGAAGCTTCTTTGTCACGTGGGGATTGAACTCACAGTGTTGAACATTCCTTTTCGTAGAGCGGTTCTGCATGACTCTTTTTGTGGAAACTGCAAGTGGATATTTGGTGCGATTGCGGCATCTAGTGGAAAGGAACATACATTACGATGAAAACTAGATTGAACTCTTCTCAGAAACTTCTTTGCGATGAGTGCCTTCTACTCACAGAGTCGAACCTTCCTTTCGAGAGAAGAGTTTTGAGACACTCTTTTTGTGGAATCTGCAAGGGGATCACTAGGGCGCTTTGATGCCTATGCTGGAAAAGGAAATATCTTCACACGAAAACTAGACAGAAGCATTCTCAGAAACCTTTTCTGATGTGCGCATTCAACTCACCGAGTTGAACCTTCCTTTTGATAGAGCAGTTTTGAAACACTCTTTTTGTAGAATCTGCAAGTGGAGATTTGGAGTGCTTTGAGTCCTACCCTGGAAAAGGAAATAACTTCACTTAGAACCTAGACGGAAGCATTCTCAGAGACTTCCCTGTGCTTTCTGCATTCAACTCACAGAGTTGAACCTTCCTTTTGATAGAACAGCTTTGAAACGCTCTTTTTGTAGAATCTGCAAGTCGATACTTGGAACGCTTTGAGGCCTATGCTGGAAAAGGAAATAGCTTCACATAAAAACTAGAGAGAAGCATTCTCAGAAACTTCTTTGTGATCTGCGCATTCAACCCACAGAGTTGAAGCTTCCCTTTGCTATAGCAGTTTTGAAACTCTCTTTGAGTAGAATCTTCAAGGGGATATTCGGTGTGCCGAGAGGCCAACACTGGAAAAGGAAATATCTTCACTTAAAAACTGGACGGAAGCGTTCTCAGAAACTACCTTGAGCTTTATGCATTCAACTCACAGAGAGGACTCTTCCTTTGGAGAGCGCAGTTTTGAAACACTCTTTTTGCAGAATTTGCTAGGGGATGTTTGGAGCTTTTGGAGGCCTATGCTGGAAGAGGAAATATCTTCACATACCAAGCAGACAGAAGCATTCTCACAAACTTGAACCTTTCTTTTGAAAGAGCAGTCTTGAAACACTCCTTTTGTAGAATCTGCAAGTGGATATTTGGAGCGTTTTGAGGCCTTTGCTGGGAAATGAAATATCTTCACCTAAAAACTAGACAGAAGCATTCTCAGAAACATCTTTGCGATGTGTGCATTCAACTCACAGGGTTGAACCTTCCTTTTGATAGAGCAGTTTTGAAACGCACTTTGTGTAGAATCTGCAAGTGGATATTTGGAGGGCTTTGAGGCCTATGCTGGAAAAGGGAATATCTTCACATAAACACTAGACAGAAGCATTCTCAGAAACTTCTTTGTGATGTGTGCATTCAACTCACAGAGTTGAAGCGGCCTTCTGATAGAGCCGTTTGGAAACAGCCTTTTTGTAACATCTGCAAGTGGATATTTGGAGCGATTTGAGGCCTATGATGGAAAGGGAAATATCTTCCCATAGAAACTAGACAGAAGCCTTCTCAGAAACTTCTGTGTGATGAGTGCATTCAACTCACAGACTTGAACCTTCCTTTTGATAGAGAAGTTTTGAAACACTCTTTTAGAGGCATCTGAATGAGGATCTTGGGAGCGCTTCGAGGCCAATGCTGGGAAACGAAATATCATCACATAGAAACTAGACAGATGGATTCTCAGAAACTTCTTTGTGATGAGTGCGTTCCACTCACAGACTTGAACGTCCCTCTTGAGAGAACAGTTTGGAAACACTCCTTTTGTAGAATCTGCAAGTGTTTATTTGGAGCGCTTTGAGGCCTATGTTGGAAAAGGAAATATCTTCACATAGAAACTAGACAGAAGCATTCTTAGAAACTTCTTTGCGATGAGTGCATTCAACGCACAGACTTGAAGCTTCCTTTGGAAAGAGCAGTTTTGAAACACTCTTTTTGTAGAATCTGCAAGTGGATATGTGGAGCGCTTTGAGGCCTCTGCTGGAAAAGGAAATATCTTCACAGAAAAACTAGACAGAAGCATTCTCAGAAACGTCTTGGTCATGTGTGCATTGAACTCACAGAGCAGAACCTTCCTTTTGATAGAGAAGCTTGGAAACACTCTTTTAGTAGAATCTTCAGGTGGATGTATGGAGTGCTTTGAGGCCTATGCTGGAAAAGGAAATGTCTTCACGTAGAAACGAGCCAAAGGCATTCTCGGAAAGTTCCCCGTGCTTTGTGCATTCAACTCACAGAGTTCAGCCTTCTTTTTGCTAGAGCAGTTTGGAAACACTCTTTTTGTAGAGTCTGCAAGTGGATAATTGGAGCGCCTTGAGGCCTACGCTGCAAAAGGAAATAACATTGCATAAAAACTAGATGGAAGCATTCTCACAAACTTCTTTGTGGTGAGTGCATTCAACTCACAGAGTTGAACCTTCGTTTTGATAGACCAGTTTTGAAACACTGTTTTTGTAGTATTCGCAAGTGGATATTTGGAGCGCGTTGAGGCTGGAGTTGGAAAAGGAAATATCTTCACATACAAACTAGACGTAAGCATCCTCCCAAGCTTCTTTGTCACGTGGGGATTGAACTCACAGTGTTGAACATTCCTTTTCGTAGAGCGGTTCTGCATGACTCTTTTTGTGGAAACTGCAAGTGCATGTTTGGTGCGATTGCGGCATCTAGTGGAAAGGAACATACATTACGATGAAAACTAGATTGAACTCTTCTCAGAAACTTCTTTGCGATGAGTGCCTTCTACTCACAGAGTCGAACCTTCCTTTCGAGAGAAGAGTTTTGAGACACTCTTTTTGTGGAATCTGCAAGGGGATCACTAGGGCGCTTTGATGCCTATGCTGGAAAAGGAAATATCTTCACACGAAAACTAGACAGAAGCATTCTCAGAAACCTTTTCTGATGTGCGCATTCAACTCACCGAGTTGAACCTTCCTTTTGATAGAGCAGTTTTGAAACACTCTTTTTGTAGAATCTGCAAGTGGAGATTTGGAGTGCTTTGAGTCCTACCCTGGAAAAGGAAATAACTTCACTTAGAACCTAGACGGAAGCATTCTCAGAGACTTCCCTGTGCTTTCTGCATTCAACTCACAGAGTTGAACCTTCCTTTTGATAGAACAGCTTTGAAACGCTCTTTTTGTAGAATCTGCAAGTCGATACTTGGAACGCTTTGAGGCCTATGCTGGAAAAGGAAATACCTTCACATAAAAACTAGAGAGAAGCATTCTCAGAAACTTCTTTGTGATCTGCGCATTCAACCCACAGAGTTGAAGCTTCCCTTTGCTATAGCAGTTTTGAAACTCTCTTTGAGTAGAATCTTCAAGGGGATATTCGGTGTGCCGAGAGGTCAACACTGGAAAAGGAAATATCTTCACTTAAAAACTGGACGGAAGCGTTCTCAGAAACTACCCTGAGCTTTATGCATTCAACTCACAGAGAGGACTCTTCCTTTGGAGAGCGCAGTTTTGAAACACTCTTTTTGCAGAATTTGCTAGGGGATGTTTGGAGCTTTTGGAGGCCTATGCTGGAAGAGGAAATATCTTCACATACCAAGTAGACAGAAGCATTCTCACAAACTTCTTTGTGATGAGTGCCTTCAACTCACAGACTTGAACCTTCCTTTTGAAAGAGCAGTCTTGAAACACTCCTTTTGTAGAATCTGCAAGTGGATATTTGGAGCGTTTTGAGGCCTTTGCTGGGAAATGAAGTATCTTCACCTAAAAACTAGACAGAAGCATTCTCAGAAACATCTTTGCGATGTGTGCATTCAACTCACAGGGTTGAACCTTCCTTTTGATAGAGCAGTTTTGAAACGCACTTTGTGTAGAATCTGCAAGTGGATATTTGGAGGCTTTCAGGCCTATGCTGGAAAAGGGAATATCTTCACATAAACACTAGACAGAAGCATTCTCAGAAACTTCTTTGTGATGTGTGCATTTAACTCACAGAGTTGAACAGGCCTTCTGATAGAGCCGTTTGGAAACAGCCTTTTTGTAACATCTGCAAGTGGATATTTGGAGCGATTTGTGGCCTATGATGGAAAGGGAAATATCTTCACATAGAAACTAGACAGAAGCCTTCTCAGAAACTTCTGTGTGATGAGTGCATTCAACTCACAGACTTGAACCTTCCTTTTGATAGAGAAGTTTTGAAACACTCTTTTAGAGGCATCTGAATGAGGATCTTGGGAGCGCTTCGAGGCCAATGCTGGGAAACGAAATATCATCACATAGAAACTAGACAGATGGATTCTCAGAAACTTCTTTGTGATGAGTGCGTTCCACTCACAGACTTGAACGTCCCTCTTGAGAGAACAGTTTGGAAACACTCCTTTTGTAGAATCTGCAAGTGTTTATTTGGAGCGCTTTGAGGCCTATGTTGGAAAAGGAAATATCTTCACATAGAAACTAGACAGAAGCATTCTCAGAAACTTCTTTGCGATGAGTGCATTCAACGCACAGACTTGAAGCTTCCTTTGGAAAGAGCAGTTTTGAAACACTCTTTTTGTAGAATCTGCAAGTGTATATGTGGAGCGCTTTGAGGCCTCTGCTGGAAAAGGAAATATCTTCACAGAAAAACTAGACAGAAGCATTCTCAGAAACGTCTTGGTCATGTGTGCATTGAACTCACAGAGTAGAACCTTCCTTTTGATAGAGAAGCTTGGAAACACTCTTTTAGTAGAATCTTCAGGTGGATGTATGGAGTGCTTTGAGGCCTATGCTGGAAAAGGAAATGTCTTCACGTAGAAACGAGACAAAGGCATTCTCGGAAAGTTCCCTGTGCTTTGTGCATTCAACTCACAGAGTTCAGCCTTCTTTTTGCTAGAGCAGTTTGGAAACACTCTTTTTGTAGAGTCTGCAAGTGGATAATTGGAGCGCTTTGAGGCCTACGCTGCAAAAGGAAATAACATTGCATAAAAACTAGATGGAAGCATTCTCACAAACTTCTTTGTGGTGAGTGCATTCAACTCACAGAGTTGAACCTTCGTTTTGATAGACCAGTTTTGAAACACTGTTTTTGTAGTATTCGCAAGTGGATATTTGGAGCGCCTTGAGGCTGGAGTTGGAAAAGGAAATATCTTCACATACAAACTAGACGGAAGCATCCTCCGAAGCTTCTTTGTCACGTGGGGATTGAACTCACAGTGTTGAACATTCCTTTTCGTAGAGCGGTTCTGCATGACTCTTTTTGTGGAAACTGCAAGTGGATATTTGGTGCGATTGCGGCATCTAGTGGAAAGGAACATACATTACGATGAAAACTAGATTGAACTCTTCTCAGAAACTTCTTTGCGATAAGTGCCTTCTACTCACAGAGTCGAACCTTCCTTTCGAGAGAAGAGTTTTGAGACACTCTTTTTGTGGAATCTGCAAGGGGATCACTAGGGCGCTTTGATGCCTATGCTGGAAAAGGAAATATCTTCACACGAAAACTAGACAGAAGCATTCTCAGAAACCTTTTCTGATGTGCGCATTCAACTCACCGAGTTGAACCTTCCTTTTGATAGAGCAGTTTTGAAACACTCTTTTTGTAGAATCTGCAAGTGGAGATTTGGAGTGCTTTGAGTCCTACCCTGGAAAAGGAAATAACTTCACTTAGAACCTAGACGGAAGCATTCTCAGAGACTTCCCTGTGCTTTCTGCATTCAACTCACAGAGTTGAACCTTCCTTTTGATAGAACAGCTTTGAAACGCTCTTTTTGTAGAATCTGCAAGTCGATACTTGGAACGCTTTGAGGCCTATGCTGGAAAAGGAAATACCTTCACATAAAAACTAGAGAGAAGCATTCTCAGAAACTTCTTTGTGATCTGCGCATTCAACCCACAGAGTTGAAGCTTCCCTTTGCTATAGCAGTTTTGAAACTCTCTTTGAGTAGAATCTTCAAGGGGATATTCGGTGTGCCGAGAGGCCAACACTGGAAAAGGAAATATCTTCACTTAAAAACTGGACGGAAGCGTTCTCAGAAACTACCTTGAGCTTTATGCATTCAACTCACAGAGAGGACTCTTCCTTTGGAGAGCGCAGTTTTGAAACACTCTTTTTGCAGAATTTGCTAGGGGATGTTTGGAGCTTTTGGAGGCCTATGCTGGAAGAGGAAATATCTTCACATACCAAGTAGACAGAAGCATTCTCACAAACTTCTTTGTGATGAGTGCCTTCAACTCACAGACTTGAACCTTCCTTTTGAAAGAGCAGTCTTGAAACACTCCTTTTGTAGAATCTGCAAGTGGATATTTGGAGCGTTTTGAGGCCTTTGCTGGGAAATGAAATATCTTCACCTAAAAACTAGACAGAAGCATTCTCAGAAACATCTTTGCGATGTGTGCATTCAACTCACAGGGTTGAACCTTCCTTTTGATAGAGCAGTTTTGAAACGCACTTTGTGTAGAATCTGCAAGTGGATATTTGGAGGGCTTTCAGGCCTATGCTGGAAAAGGGAATATCTTCACGTAAACACTAGACAGAAGCATTCTCAGAAACTTCTTTGTGATGTGTGCATTCAACTCACAGAGTTGAACCGGCCTTCTGATAGAGCCGTTTGGAAACAGCCTTTTTGTAACATCTGCAAGTGGATATTTGGAGCGATTTGAGGCCTATGATGGAAAGGGAAATATCTTCACATAGAAACTAGACAGAAGCCTTCTCAGAAACTTCTGTGTGATGAGTGCATTCAACTCACAGACTTGAACCTTCCTTTTGATAGAGAAGTTTTGAAACACTCTTTTAGAGGCATCTGAATGAGGATCTTGGGAGCGCTTCGAGGCCAATGCTGGGAAACGAAATATCATCACATAGAAACTAGACAGATGGATTCTCAGAAACTTCTTTGTGATGAGTGCGTTCCACTCACAGACTTGAACGTCCCTCTTGAGAGAACAGTTTGGAAACACTCCTTTTGTAGAATCTGCAAGTGTTTATTTGGAGCGCTTTGAGGCCTATGTTGGAAAAGGAAATATCTTCACATAGAAACTAGACAGAAGCATTCTCAGAAACTTCTTTGCGATGAGTGCATTCAACGCACAGACTTGAAGCTTCCTTTGGAAAGAGCAGTTTTGAAACACTCTTTTTGTAGAATCTGCAAGTGGATATGTGGAGCGCTTTGAGGCCTCTGCTGGAAAAGGAAATATCTTCACAGAAAAACTAGACAGAAGCATTCTCAGAAACGTCTTGGTCATGTGTGCATTGAACTCACAGAGTAGAACCTTCCTTTTGATAGAGAAGCTTGGAAACACTCTTTTAGTAGAATCTTCAGGTGGATGTATGGAGTGCTTTGAGGCCTATGCTGGAAAAGGAAATGTCTTCACGTAGAAACGAGACAAAGGCATTCTCGGAAAGTTCCCTGTGCTTTGTGCATTCAACTCACAGAGTTCAGCCTTCTTTTTGCTAGAGCAGTTTGGAAACACTCTTTTTGTAGAGTCTGCAAGTGGATAATTGGAGCGCTTTGAGGCCTACGCTGCAAAAGGAAATAACATTGCATAAAAACTAGATGGAAGCATTCTCACAAACTTCTTTGTGGTGAGTGCATTCAACTCACAGAGTTGAACCTTCGTTTTGATAGACCAGTTTTGAAACACTGTTTTTGTAGTATTCGCAAGTGGATATTTGGAGCGCCTTGAGGCTGGAGTTGGAAAAGGAAATATCTTCACATACAAACTAGACGGAAGCATTCTCCGAAGCTTCTTTGTCACGTGGGGATTGAACTCACAGTGTTGAACATTCCTTTTCGTAGAGCGGTTCTGCATGACTCTTTTTGTGGAAACTGCAAGTGGATATTTGGTGCGATTGCGGCATCTAGTGGAAAGGAACATACATTACGATGAAAACTAGATTGAACTCTTCTCAGAAACTTCTTTGCGATGAGTGCCTTCTACTCACAGAGTCGAACCTTCCTTTCGAGAGAAGAGTTTTGAGACACTCTTTTTGTGGAATCTGCAAGGGGATCACTAGGGCGCTTTGATGCCTATGCTGGAAAAGGAAATATCTTCACACGAAAACTAGACAGAAGCATTCTCAGAAACCTTTTCTGATGTGCGCATTCAACTCACCGAGTTGAACCTTCCTTTTGATAGAGCAGTTTTGAAACACTCTTTTTGTAGAATCTGCAAGTGGAGATTTGGAGTGCTTTGAGTCCTACCCTGGAAAAGGAAATAACTTCACTTAGAACCTAGACGGAAGCATTCTCAGAGACTTCCCTGTGCTTTCTGCATTCAACTCACAGAGTTGAACCTTCCTTTTGATAGAACAGCTTTGAAACGCTCTTTTTGTAGAATCTGCAAGTCGATACTTGGAACGCTTTGAGGCCTATGCTGGAAAAGGAAATAGCTTCACATAAAAACTAGAGAGAAGCATTCTCAGAAACTTCTTTGTGATCTGCGCATTCAACCCACAGAGTTGAAGCTTCCCTTTGCTATAGCAGTTTTGAAACTCTCTTTGAGTAGAATCTTCAAGGGGATATTCGGTGTGCCGAGAGGCCAACACTGGAAAAGGAAATATCTTCACTTAAAAACTGGACGGAAGCGTTCTCAGAAACTACCTTGAGCTTTATGCATTCAACTCACAGAGAGGACTCTTCCTTTGGAGAGCGCAGTTTTGAAACACTCTTTTTGCAGAATTTGCTAGGGGATGTTTGGAGCTTTTGGAGGCCTATGCTGGAAGAGGAAATATCTTCACATACCAAGCAGACAGAAGCATTCTCACAAACTTGAACCTTTCTTTTGAAAGAGCAGTCTTGAAACACTCCTTTTGTAGAATCTGCAAGTGGATATTTGGAGCGTTTTGAGGCCTTTGCTGGGAAATGAAATATCTTCACCTAAAAACTAGACAGAAGCATTCTCAGAAACATCTTTGCGATGTGTGCATTCAACTCACAGGGTTGAACCTTCCTTTTGATAGAGCAGTTTTGAAACGCACTTTGTGTAGAATCTGCAAGTGGATATTTGGAGGGCTTTGAGGCCTATGCTGGAAAAGGGAATATCTTCACATAAACACTAGACAGAAGCATTCTCAGAAACTTCTTTGTGATGTGTGCATTCAACTCACAGAGTTGAAGCGGCCTTCTGATAGAGCCGTTTGGAAACAGCCTTTTTGTAACATCTGCAAGTGGATATTTGGAGCGATTTGAGGCCTATGATGGAAAGGGAAATATCTTCCCATAGAAACTAGACAGAAGCCTTCTCAGAAACTTCTGTGTGATGAGTGCATTCAACTCACAGACTTGAACCTTCCTTTTGATAGAGAAGTTTTGAAACACTCTTTTAGAGGCATCTGAATGAGGATCTTGGGAGCGCTTCGAGGCCAATGCTGGGAAACGAAATATCATCACATAGAAACTAGACAGATGGATTCTCAGAAACTTCTTTGTGATGAGTGCGTTCCACTCACAGACTTGAACGTCCCTCTTGAGAGAACAGTTTGGAAACACTCCTTTTGTAGAATCTGCAAGTGTTTATTTGGAGCGCTTTGAGGCCTATGTTGGAAAAGGAAATATCTTCACATAGAAACTAGACAGAAGCATTCTTAGAAACTTCTTTGCGATGAGTGCATTCAACGCACAGACTTGAAGCTTCCTTTGGAAAGAGCAGTTTTGAAACACTCTTTTTGTAGAATCTGCAAGTGGATATGTGGAGCGCTTTGAGGCCTCTGCTGGAAAAGGAAATATCTTCACAGAAAAACTAGACAGAAGCATTCTCAGAAACGTCTTGGTCATGTGTGCATTGAACTCACAGAGCAGAACCTTCCTTTTGATAGAGAAGCTTGGAAACACTCTTTTAGTAGAATCTTCAGGTGGATGTATGGAGTGCTTTGAGGCCTATGCTGGAAAAGGAAATGTCTTCACGTAGAAACGAGCCAAAGGCATTCTCGGAAAGTTCCCCGTGCTTTGTGCATTCAACTCACAGAGTTCAGCCTTCTTTTTGCTAGAGCAGTTTGGAAACACTCTTTTTGTAGAGTCTGCAAGTGGATAATTGGAGCGCCTTGAGGCCTACGCTGCAAAAGGAAATAACATTGCATAAAAACTAGATGGAAGCATTCTCACAAACTTCTTTGTGGTGAGTGCATTCAACTCACAGAGTTGAACCTTCGTTTTGATAGACCAGTTTTGAAACACTGTTTTTGTAGTATTCGCAAGTGGATATTTGGAGCGCGTTGAGGCTGGAGTTGGAAAAGGAAATATCTTCACATACAAACTAGACGTAAGCATCCTCCCAAGCTTCTTTGTCACGTGGGGATTGAACTCACAGTGTTGAACATTCCTTTTCGTAGAGCGGTTCTGCATGACTCTTTTTGTGGAAACTGCAAGTGCATGTTTGGTGCGATTGCGGCATCTAGTGGAAAGGAACATACATTACGATGAAAACTAGATTGAACTCTTCTCAGAAACTTCTTTGCGATGAGTGCCTTCTACTCACAGAGTCGAACCTTCCTTTCGAGAGAAGAGTTTTGAGACACTCTTTTTGTGGAATCTGCAAGGGGATCACTAGGGCGCTTTGATGCCTATGCTGGAAAAGGAAATATCTTCACACGAAAACTAGACAGAAGCATTCTCAGAAACCTTTTCTGATGTGCGCATTCAACTCACCGAGTTGAACCTTCCTTTTGATAGAGCAGTTTTGAAACACTCTTTTTGTAGAATCTGCAAGTGGAGATTTGGAGTGCTTTGAGTCCTACCCTGGAAAAGGAAATAACTTCACTTAGAACCTAGACGGAAGCATTCTCAGAGACTTCCCTGTGCTTTCTGCATTCAACTCACAGAGTTGAACCTTCCTTTTGATAGAACAGCTTTGAAACGCTCTTTTTGTAGAATCTGCAAGTCGATACTTGGAACGCTTTGAGGCCTATGCTGGAAAAGGAAATACCTTCACATAAAAACTAGAGAGAAGCATTCTCAGAAACTTCTTTGTGATCTGCGCATTCAACCCACAGAGTTGAAGCTTCCCTTTGCTATAGCAGTTTTGAAACTCTCTTTGAGTAGAATCTTCAAGGGGATATTCGGTGTGCCGAGAGGTCAACACTGGAAAAGGAAATATCTTCACTTAAAAACTGGACGGAAGCGTTCTCAGAAACTACCCTGAGCTTTATGCATTCAACTCACAGAGAGGACTCTTCCTTTGGAGAGCGCAGTTTTGAAACACTCTTTTTGCAGAATTTGCTAGGGGATGTTTGGAGCTTTTGGAGGCCTATGCTGGAAGAGGAAATATCTTCACATACCAAGTAGACAGAAGCATTCTCACAAACTTCTTTGTGATGAGTGCCTTCAACTCACAGACTTGAACCTTCCTTTTGAAAGAGCAGTCTTGAAACACTCCTTTTGTAGAATCTGCAAGTGGATATTTGGAGCGTTTTGAGGCCTTTGCTGGGAAATGAAGTATCTTCACCTAAAAACTAGACAGAAGCATTCTCAGAAACATCTTTGCGATGTGTGCATTCAACTCACAGGGTTGAACCTTCCTTTTGATAGAGCAGTTTTGAAACGCACTTTGTGTAGAATCTGCAAGTGGATATTTGGAGGCTTTCAGGCCTATGCTGGAAAAGGGAATATCTTCACATAAACACTAGACAGAAGCATTCTCAGAAACTTCTTTGTGATGTGTGCATTTAACTCACAGAGTTGAACAGGCCTTCTGATAGAGCCGTTTGGAAACAGCCTTTTTGTAACATCTGCAAGTGGATATTTGGAGCGATTTGTGGCCTATGATGGAAAGGGAAATATCTTCACATAGAAACTAGACAGAAGCCTTCTCAGAAACTTCTGTGTGATGAGTGCATTCAACTCACAGACTTGAACCTTCCTTTTGATAGAGAAGTTTTGAAACACTCTTTTAGAGGCATCTGAATGAGGATCTTGGGAGCGCTTCGAGGCCAATGCTGGGAAACGAAATATCATCACATAGAAACTAGACAGATGGATTCTCAGAAACTTCTTTGTGATGAGTGCGTTCCACTCACAGACTTGAACGTCCCTCTTGAGAGAACAGTTTGGAAACACTCCTTTTGTAGAATCTGCAAGTGTTTATTTGGAGCGCTTTGAGGCCTATGTTGGAAAAGGAAATATCTTCACATAGAAACTAGACAGAAGCATTCTCAGAAACTTCTTTGCGATGAGTGCATTCAACGCACAGACTTGAAGCTTCCTTTGGAAAGAGCAGTTTTGAAACACTCTTTTTGTAGAATCTGCAAGTGTATATGTGGAGCGCTTTGAGGCCTCTGCTGGAAAAGGAAATATCTTCACAGAAAAACTAGACAGAAGCATTCTCAGAAACGTCTTGGTCATGTGTGCATTGAACTCACAGAGTAGAACCTTCCTTTTGATAGAGAAGCTTGGAAACACTCTTTTAGTAGAATCTTCAGGTGGATGTATGGAGTGCTTTGAGGCCTATGCTGGAAAAGGAAATGTCTTCACGTAGAAACGAGACAAAGGCATTCTCGGAAAGTTCCCCGTGCTTTGTGCATTCAACTCACAGAGTTCAGCCTTCTTTTTGCTAGAGCAGTTTGGAAACACTCTTTTTGTAGAGTCTGCAAGTGGATAATTGGAGCGCTTTGAGGCCTACGCTGCAAAAGGAAATAACATTGCATAAAAACTAGATGGAAGCATTCTCACAAACTTCTTTGTGGTGAGTGCATTCAACTCACAGAGTTGAACCTTCGTTTTGATAGACCAGTTTTGAAACACTGTTTTTGTAGTATTCGCAAGTGGATATTTGGAGCGCGTTGAGGCTGGAGTTGGAAAAGGAAATATCTTCACATACAAACTAGACGGAAGCATCCTCCGAAACTTCTTTGTCACGTGGGGATTGAACTCACAGTGTTGAACATTCCTTTTCGTAGAGCGGTTCTGCATGACTCTTTTTGTGGAAACTGCAAGTGGATATTTGGTGCGATTGCGGCATCTAGTGGAAAGGAACATACATTACGATGAAAACTAGATTGAACTCTTCTCAGAAACTTCTTTGCGATGAGTGCCTTCTACTCACAGAGTCGAACCTTCCTTTCGAGAGAAGAGTTTTGAGACACTCTTTTTGTGGAATCTGCAAGGGGATCACTAGGGCGCTTTGATGCCTATGCTGGAAAAGGAAATATCTTCACACGAAAACTAGACAGAAGCATTCTCAGAAACCTTTTCTGATGTGCGCATTCAACTCACCGAGTTGAACCTTCCTTTTGATAGAGCAGTTTTGAAACACTCTTTTTGTAGAATCTGCAAGTGGAGATTTGGAGTGCTTTGAGTCCTACCCTGGAAAAGGAAATAACTTCACTTAGAACCTAGACGGAAGCATTCTCAGAGACTTCCCTGTGCTTTCTGCATTCAACTCACAGAGTTGAACCTTCCTTTTGATAGAACAGCTTTGAAACGCTCTTTTTGTAGAATCTGCAAGTCGATACTTGGAACGCTTTGAGGCCTATGCTGGAAAAGGAAATACCTTCACATAAAAACTAGAGAGAAGCATTCTCAGAAACTTCTTTGTGATCTGCGCATTCAACCCACAGAGTTGAAGCTTCCCTTTGCTATAGCAGTTTTGAAACTCTCTTTGAGTAGAATCTTCAAGGGGATATTCGGTGTGCCGAGAGGTCAACACTGGAAAAGGAAATATCTTCACTTAAAAACTGGACGGAAGCGTTCTCAGAAACTACCCTGAGCTTTATGCATTCAACTCACAGAGAGGACTCTTCCTTTGGAGAGCGCAGTTTTGAAACACTCTTTTTGCAGAATTTGCTAGGGGATGTTTGGAGCTTTTGGAGGCCTATGCTGGAAGAGGAAATATCTTCACATACCAAGTAGACAGAAGCATTCTCACAAACTTCTTTGTGATGAGTGCCTTCAACTCACAGACTTGAACCTTCCTTTTGAAAGAGCAGTCTTGAAACACTCCTTTTGTAGAATCTGCAAGTGGATATTTGGAGCGTTTTGAGGCCTTTGCTGGGAAATGAAATATCTTCACCTAAAAACTAGACAGAAGCATTCTCAGAAACATCTTTGCGATGTGTGCATTCAACTCACAGGGTTGAACCTTCCTTTTGATAGAGCAGTTTTGAAACGCACTTTGTGTAGAATCTGCAAGTGGATATTTGGAGGGCTTTCAGGCCTATGCTGGAAAAGGGAATATCTTCACGTAAACACTAGACAGAAGCAT
This sequence comes from Pongo pygmaeus, assembly GCF_028885625.2. Classification (NCBI taxonomy): domain Eukaryota; kingdom Metazoa; phylum Chordata; class Mammalia; order Primates; family Hominidae; genus Pongo; species Pongo pygmaeus. The sequence goes on from NC_072376.2 coordinate 71,472,797, forward strand.
TCTCAGAAACTTCTTTGTGATGTGTGCATTCAACTCACAGAGTTGAACCGGCCTTCTGATAGAGCCGTTTGGAAACAGCCTTTTTGTAACATCTGCAAGTGGATATTTGGAGCGATTTGAGGCCTATGATGGAAAGGGAAATATCTTCACATAGAAACTAGACAGAAGCCTTCTCAGAAACTTCTGTGTGATGAGTGCATTCAACTCACAGACTTGAACCTTCCTTTTGATAGAGAAGTTTTGAAACACTCTTTTAGAGGCATCTGAATGAGGATCTTGGGAGCGCTTCGAGGCCAATGCTGGGAAACGAAATATCATCACATAGAAACTAGACAGATGGATTCTCAGAAACTTCTTTGTGATGAGTGCGTTCCACTCACAGACTTGAACGTCCCTCTTGAGAGAACAGTTTGGAAACACTCCTTTTGTAGAATCTGCAAGTGTTTATTTGGAGCGCTTTGAGGCCTATGTTGGAAAAGGAAATATCTTCACATAGAAACTAGACAGAAGCATTCTCAGAAACTTCTTTGCGATGAGTGCATTCAACGCACAGACTTGAAGCTTCCTTTGGAAAGAGCAGTTTTGAAACACTCTTTTTGTAGAATCTGCAAGTGGATATGTGGAGCGCTTTGAGGCCTCTGCTGGAAAAGGAAATATCTTCACAGAAAAACTAGACAGAAGCATTCTCAGAAACGTCTTGGTCATGTGTGCATTGAACTCACAGAGTAGAACCTTCCTTTTGATAGAGAAGCTTGGAAACACTCTTTTAGTAGAATCTTCAGGTGGATGTATGGAGTGCTTTGAGGCCTATGCTGGAAAAGGAAATGTCTTCACGTAGAAACGAGACAAAGGCATTCTCGGAAAGTTCCCTGTGCTTTGTGCATTCAACTCACAGAGTTCAGCCTTCTTTTTGCTAGAGCAGTTTGGAAACACTCTTTTTGTAGAGTCTGCAAGTGGATAATTGGAGCGCTTTGAGGCCTACGCTGCAAAAGGAAATAACATTGCATAAAAACTAGATGGAAGCATTCTCACAAACTTCTTTGTGGTGAGTGCATTCAACTCACAGAGTTGAACCTTCGTTTTGATAGACCAGTTTTGAAACACTGTTTTTGTAGTATTCGCAAGTGGATATTTGGAGCGCCTTGAGGCTGGAGTTGGAAAAGGAAATATCTTCACATACAAACTAGACGGAAGCATTCTCCGAAGCTTCTTTGTCACGTGGGGATTGAACTCACAGTGTTGAACATTCCTTTTCGTAGAGCGGTTCTGCATGACTCTTTTTGTGGAAACTGCAAGTGGATATTTGGTGCGATTGCGGCATCTAGTGGAAAGGAACATACATTACGATGAAAACTAGATTGAACTCTTCTCAGAAACTTCTTTGCGATGAGTGCCTTCTACTCACAGAGTCGAACCTTCCTTTCGAGAGAAGAGTTTTGAGACACTCTTTTTGTGGAATCTGCAAGGGGATCACTAGGGCGCTTTGATGCCTATGCTGGAAAAGGAAATATCTTCACACGAAAACTAGACAGAAGCATTCTCAGAAACCTTTTCTGATGTGCGCATTCAACTCACCGAGTTGAACCTTCCTTTTGATAGAGCAGTTTTGAAACACTCTTTTTGTAGAATCTGCAAGTGGAGATTTGGAGTGCTTTGAGTCCTACCCTGGAAAAGGAAATAACTTCACTTAGAACCTAGACGGAAGCATTCTCAGAGACTTCCCTGTGCTTTCTGCATTCAACTCACAGAGTTGAACCTTCCTTTTGATAGAACAGCTTTGAAACGCTCTTTTTGTAGAATCTGCAAGTCGATACTTGGAACGCTTTGAGGCCTATGCTGGAAAAGGAAATAGCTTCACATAAAAACTAGAGAGAAGCATTCTCAGAAACTTCTTTGTGATCTGCGCATTCAACCCACAGAGTTGAAGCTTCCCTTTGCTATAGCAGTTTTGAAACTCTCTTTGAGTAGAATCTTCAAGGGGATATTCGGTGTGCCGAGAGGCCAACACTGGAAAAGGAAATATCTTCACTTAAAAACTGGACGGAAGCGTTCTCAGAAACTACCTTGAGCTTTATGCATTCAACTCACAGAGAGGACTCTTCCTTTGGAGAGCGCAGTTTTGAAACACTCTTTTTGCAGAATTTGCTAGGGGATGTTTGGAGCTTTTGGAGGCCTATGCTGGAAGAGGAAATATCTTCACATACCAAGCAGACAGAAGCATTCTCACAAACTTGAACCTTTCTTTTGAAAGAGCAGTCTTGAAACACTCCTTTTGTAGAATCTGCAAGTGGATATTTGGAGCGTTTTGAGGCCTTTGCTGGGAAATGAAATATCTTCACCTAAAAACTAGACAGAAGCATTCTCAGAAACATCTTTGCGATGTGTGCATTCAACTCACAGGGTTGAACCTTCCTTTTGATAGAGCAGTTTTGAAACGCACTTTGTGTAGAATCTGCAAGTGGATATTTGGAGGGCTTTGAGGCCTATGCTGGAAAAGGGAATATCTTCACATAAACACTAGACAGAAGCATTCTCAGAAACTTCTTTGTGATGTGTGCATTCAACTCACAGAGTTGAAGCGGCCTTCTGATAGAGCCGTTTGGAAACAGCCTTTTTGTAACATCTGCAAGTGGATATTTGGAGCGATTTGAGGCCTATGATGGAAAGGGAAATATCTTCCCATAGAAACTAGACAGAAGCCTTCTCAGAAACTTCTGTGTGATGAGTGCATTCAACTCACAGACTTGAACCTTCCTTTTGATAGAGAAGTTTTGAAACACTCTTTTAGAGGCATCTGAATGAGGATCTTGGGAGCGCTTCGAGGCCAATGCTGGGAAACGAAATATCATCACATAGAAACTAGACAGATGGATTCTCAGAAACTTCTTTGTGATGAGTGCGTTCCACTCACAGACTTGAACGTCCCTCTTGAGAGAACAGTTTGGAAACACTCCTTTTGTAGAATCTGCAAGTGTTTATTTGGAGCGCTTTGAGGCCTATGTTGGAAAAGGAAATATCTTCACATAGAAACTAGACAGAAGCATTCTTAGAAACTTCTTTGCGATGAGTGCATTCAACGCACAGACTTGAAGCTTCCTTTGGAAAGAGCAGTTTTGAAACACTCTTTTTGTAGAATCTGCAAGTGGATATGTGGAGCGCTTTGAGGCCTCTGCTGGAAAAGGAAATATCTTCACAGAAAAACTAGACAGAAGCATTCTCAGAAACGTCTTGGTCATGTGTGCATTGAACTCACAGAGCAGAACCTTCCTTTTGATAGAGAAGCTTGGAAACACTCTTTTAGTAGAATCTTCAGGTGGATGTATGGAGTGCTTTGAGGCCTATGCTGGAAAAGGAAATGTCTTCACGTAGAAACGAGCCAAAGGCATTCTCGGAAAGTTCCCCGTGCTTTGTGCATTCAACTCACAGAGTTCAGCCTTCTTTTTGCTAGAGCAGTTTGGAAACACTCTTTTTGTAGAGTCTGCAAGTGGATAATTGGAGCGCCTTGAGGCCTACGCTGCAAAAGGAAATAACATTGCATAAAAACTAGATGGAAGCATTCTCACAAACTTCTTTGTGGTGAGTGCATTCAACTCACAGAGTTGAACCTTCGTTTTGATAGACCAGTTTTGAAACACTGTTTTTGTAGTATTCGCAAGTGGATATTTGGAGCGCGTTGAGGCTGGAGTTGGAAAAGGAAATATCTTCACATACAAACTAGACGTAAGCATCCTCCCAAGCTTCTTTGTCACGTGGGGATTGAACTCACAGTGTTGAACATTCCTTTTCGTAGAGCGGTTCTGCATGACTCTTTTTGTGGAAACTGCAAGTGCATGTTTGGTGCGATTGCGGCATCTAGTGGAAAGGAACATACATTACGATGAAAACTAGATTGAACTCTTCTCAGAAACTTCTTTGCGATGAGTGCCTTCTACTCACAGAGTCGAACCTTCCTTTCGAGAGAAGAGTTTTGAGACACTCTTTTTGTGGAATCTGCAAGGGGATCACTAGGGCGCTTTGATGCCTATGCTGGAAAAGGAAATATCTTCACACGAAAACTAGACAGAAGCATTCTCAGAAACCTTTTCTGATGTGCGCATTCAACTCACCGAGTTGAACCTTCCTTTTGATAGAGCAGTTTTGAAACACTCTTTTTGTAGAATCTGCAAGTGGAGATTTGGAGTGCTTTGAGTCCTACCCTGGAAAAGGAAATAACTTCACTTAGAACCTAGACGGAAGCATTCTCAGAGACTTCCCTGTGCTTTCTGCATTCAACTCACAGAGTTGAACCTTCCTTTTGATAGAACAGCTTTGAAACGCTCTTTTTGTAGAATCTGCAAGTCGATACTTGGAACGCTTTGAGGCCTATGCTGGAAAAGGAAATACCTTCACATAAAAACTAGAGAGAAGCATTCTCAGAAACTTCTTTGTGATCTGCGCATTCAACCCACAGAGTTGAAGCTTCCCTTTGCTATAGCAGTTTTGAAACTCTCTTTGAGTAGAATCTTCAAGGGGATATTCGGTGTGCCGAGAGGTCAACACTGGAAAAGGAAATATCTTCACTTAAAAACTGGACGGAAGCGTTCTCAGAAACTACCCTGAGCTTTATGCATTCAACTCACAGAGAGGACTCTTCCTTTGGAGAGCGCAGTTTTGAAACACTCTTTTTGCAGAATTTGCTAGGGGATGTTTGGAGCTTTTGGAGGCCTATGCTGGAAGAGGAAATATCTTCACATACCAAGTAGACAGAAGCATTCTCACAAACTTCTTTGTGATGAGTGCCTTCAACTCACAGACTTGAACCTTCCTTTTGAAAGAGCAGTCTTGAAACACTCCTTTTGTAGAATCTGCAAGTGGATATTTGGAGCGTTTTGAGGCCTTTGCTGGGAAATGAAGTATCTTCACCTAAAAACTAGACAGAAGCATTCTCAGAAACATCTTTGCGATGTGTGCATTCAACTCACAGGGTTGAACCTTCCTTTTGATAGAGCAGTTTTGAAACGCACTTTGTGTAGAATCTGCAAGTGGATATTTGGAGGCTTTCAGGCCTATGCTGGAAAAGGGAATATCTTCACATAAACACTAGACAGAAGCATTCTCAGAAACTTCTTTGTGATGTGTGCATTTAACTCACAGAGTTGAACAGGCCTTCTGATAGAGCCGTTTGGAAACAGCCTTTTTGTAACATCTGCAAGTGGATATTTGGAGCGATTTGTGGCCTATGATGGAAAGGGAAATATCTTCACATAGAAACTAGACAGAAGCCTTCTCAGAAACTTCTGTGTGATGAGTGCATTCAACTCACAGACTTGAACCTTCCTTTTGATAGAGAAGTTTTGAAACACTCTTTTAGAGGCATCTGAATGAGGATCTTGGGAGCGCTTCGAGGCCAATGCTGGGAAACGAAATATCATCACATAGAAACTAGACAGATGGATTCTCAGAAACTTCTTTGTGATGAGTGCGTTCCACTCACAGACTTGAACGTCCCTCTTGAGAGAACAGTTTGGAAACACTCCTTTTGTAGAATCTGCAAGTGTTTATTTGGAGCGCTTTGAGGCCTATGTTGGAAAAGGAAATATCTTCACATAGAAACTAGACAGAAGCATTCTCAGAAACTTCTTTGCGATGAGTGCATTCAACGCACAGACTTGAAGCTTCCTTTGGAAAGAGCAGTTTTGAAACACTCTTTTTGTAGAATCTGCAAGTGTATATGTGGAGCGCTTTGAGGCCTCTGCTGGAAAAGGAAATATCTTCACAGAAAAACTAGACAGAAGCATTCTCAGAAACGTCTTGGTCATGTGTGCATTGAACTCACAGAGTAGAACCTTCCTTTTGATAGAGAAGCTTGGAAACACTCTTTTAGTAGAATCTTCAGGTGGATGTATGGAGTGCTTTGAGGCCTATGCTGGAAAAGGAAATGTCTTCACGTAGAAACGAGACAAAGGCATTCTCGGAAAGTTCCCTGTGCTTTGTGCATTCAACTCACAGAGTTCAGCCTTCTTTTTGCTAGAGCAGTTTGGAAACACTCTTTTTGTAGAGTCTGCAAGTGGATAATTGGAGCGCTTTGAGGCCTACGCTGCAAAAGGAAATAACATTGCATAAAAACTAGATGGAAGCATTCTCACAAACTTCTTTGTGGTGAGTGCATTCAACTCACAGAGTTGAACCTTCGTTTTGATAGACCAGTTTTGAAACACTGTTTTTGTAGTATTCGCAAGTGGATATTTGGAGCGCCTTGAGGCTGGAGTTGGAAAAGGAAATATCTTCACATACAAACTAGACGGAAGCATCCTCCGAAGCTTCTTTGTCACGTGGGGATTGAACTCACAGTGTTGAACATTCCTTTTCGTAGAGCGGTTCTGCATGACTCTTTTTGTGGAAACTGCAAGTGGATATTTGGTGCGATTGCGGCATCTAGTGGAAAGGAACATACATTACGATGAAAACTAGATTGAACTCTTCTCAGAAACTTCTTTGCGATGAGTGCCTTCTACTCACAGAGTCGAACCTTCCTTTCGAGAGAAGAGTTTTGAGACACTCTTTTTGTGGAATCTGCAAGGGGATCACTAGGGCGCTTTGATGCCTATGCTGGAAAAGGAAATATCTTCACACGAAAACTAGACAGAAGCATTCTCAGAAACCTTTTCTGATGTGCGCATTCAACTCACCGAGTTGAACCTTCCTTTTGATAGAGCAGTTTTGAAACACTCTTTTTGTAGAATCTGCAAGTGGAGATTTGGAGTGCTTTGAGTCCTACCCTGGAAAAGGAAATAACTTCACTTAGAACCTAGACGGAAGCATTCTCAGAGACTTCCCTGTGCTTTCTGCATTCAACTCACAGAGTTGAACCTTCCTTTTGATAGAACAGCTTTGAAACGCTCTTTTTGTAGAATCTGCAAGTCGATACTTGGAACGCTTTGAGGCCTATGCTGGAAAAGGAAATACCTTCACATAAAAACTAGAGAGAAGCATTCTCAGAAACTTCTTTGTGATCTGCGCATTCAACCCACAGAGTTGAAGCTTCCCTTTGCTATAGCAGTTTTGAAACTCTCTTTGAGTAGAATCTTCAAGGGGATATTCGGTGTGCCGAGAGGCCAACACTGGAAAAGGAAATATCTTCACTTAAAAACTGGACGGAAGCGTTCTCAGAAACTACCTTGAGCTTTATGCATTCAACTCACAGAGAGGACTCTTCCTTTGGAGAGCGCAGTTTTGAAACACTCTTTTTGCAGAATTTGCTAGGGGATGTTTGGAGCTTTTGGAGGCCTATGCTGGAAGAGGAAATATCTTCACATACCAAGTAGACAGAAGCATTCTCACAAACTTCTTTGTGATGAGTGCCTTCAACTCACAGACTTGAACCTTCCTTTTGAAAGAGCAGTCTTGAAACACTCCTTTTGTAGAATCTGCAAGTGGATATTTGGAGCGTTTTGAGGCCTTTGCTGGGAAATGAAATATCTTCACCTAAAAACTAGACAGAAGCATTCTCAGAAACATCTTTGCGATGTGTGCATTCAACTCACAGGGTTGAACCTTCCTTTTGATAGAGCAGTTTTGAAACGCACTTTGTGTAGAATCTGCAAGTGGATATTTGGAGGGCTTTCAGGCCTATGCTGGAAAAGGGAATATCTTCACGTAAACACTAGACAGAAGCATTCTCAGAAACTTCTTTGTGATGTGTGCATTCAACTCACAGAGTTGAACCGGCCTTCTGATAGAGCCGTTTGGAAACAGCCTTTTTGTAACATCTGCAAGTGGATATTTGGAGCGATTTGAGGCCTATGATGGAAAGGGAAATATCTTCACATAGAAACTAGACAGAAGCCTTCTCAGAAACTTCTGTGTGATGAGTGCATTCAACTCACAGACTTGAACCTTCCTTTTGATAGAGAAGTTTTGAAACACTCTTTTAGAGGCATCTGAATGAGGATCTTGGGAGCGCTTCGAGGCCAATGCTGGGAAACGAAATATCATCACATAGAAACTAGACAGATGGATTCTCAGAAACTTCTTTGTGATGAGTGCGTTCCACTCACAGACTTGAACGTCCCTCTTGAGAGAACAGTTTGGAAACACTCCTTTTGTAGAATCTGCAAGTGTTTATTTGGAGCGCTTTGAGGCCTATGTTGGAAAAGGAAATATCTTCACATAGAAACTAGACAGAAGCATTCTCAGAAACTTCTTTGCGATGAGTGCATTCAACGCACAGACTTGAAGCTTCCTTTGGAAAGAGCAGTTTTGAAACACTCTTTTTGTAGAATCTGCAAGTGGATATGTGGAGCGCTTTGAGGCCTCTGCTGGAAAAGGAAATATCTTCACAGAAAAACTAGACAGAAGCATTCTCAGAAACGTCTTGGTCATGTGTGCATTGAACTCACAGAGTAGAACCTTCCTTTTGATAGAGAAGCTTGGAAACACTCTTTTAGTAGAATCTTCAGGTGGATGTATGGAGTGCTTTGAGGCCTATGCTGGAAAAGGAAATGTCTTCACGTAGAAACGAGACAAAGGCATTCTCGGAAAGTTCCCCGTGCTTTGTGCATTCAACTCACAGAGTTCAGCCTTCTTTTTGCTAGAGCAGTTTGGAAACACTCTTTTTGTAGAGTCTGCAAGTGGATAATTGGAGCGCTTTGAGGCCTACGCTGCAAAAGGAAATAACATTGCATAAAAACTAGATGGAAGCATTCTCACAAACTTCTTTGTGGTGAGTGCATTCAACTCACAGAGTTGAACCTTCGTTTTGATAGACCAGTTTTGAAACACTGTTTTTGTAGTATTCGCAAGTGGATATTTGGAGCGCCTTGAGGCTGGAGTTGGAAAAGGAAATATCTTCACATACAAACTAGACGGAAGCATTCTCCGAAGCTTCTTTGTCACGTGGGGATTGAACTCACAGTGTTGAACATTCCTTTTCGTAGAGCGGTTCTGCATGACTCTTTTTGTGGAAACTGCAAGTGGATATTTGGTGCGATTGCGGCATCTAGTGGAAAGGAACATACATTACGATGAAAACTAGATTGAACTCTTCTCAGAAACTTCTTTGCGATGAGTGCCTTCTACTCACAGAGTCGAACCTTCCTTTCGAGAGAAGAGTTTTGAGACACTCTTTTTGTGGAATCTGCAAGGGGATCACTAGGGCGCTTTGATGCCTATGCTGGAAAAGGAAATATCTTCACACGAAAACTAGACAGAAGCATTCTCAGAAACCTTTTCTGATGTGCGCATTCAACTCACCGAGTTGAACCTTCCTTTTGATAGAGCAGTTTTGAAACACTCTTTTTGTAGAATCTGCAAGTGGAGATTTGGAGTGCTTTGAGTCCTACCCTGGAAAAGGAAATAACTTCACTTAGAACCTAGACGGAAGCATTCTCAGAGACTTCCCTGTGCTTTCTGCATTCAACTCACAGAGTTGAACCTTCCTTTTGATAGAACAGCTTTGAAACGCTCTTTTTGTAGAATCTGCAAGTCGATACTTGGAACGCTTTGAGGCCTATGCTGGAAAAGGAAATAGCTTCACATAAAAACTAGAGAGAAGCATTCTCAGAAACTTCTTTGTGATCTGCGCATTCAACCCACAGAGTTGAAGCTTCCCTTTGCTATAGCAGTTTTGAAACTCTCTTTGAGTAGAATCTTCAAGGGGATATTCGGTGTGCCGAGAGGCCAACACTGGAAAAGGAAATATCTTCACTTAAAAACTGGACGGAAGCGTTCTCAGAAACTACCTTGAGCTTTATGCATTCAACTCACAGAGAGGACTCTTCCTTTGGAGAGCGCAGTTTTGAAACACTCTTTTTGCAGAATTTGCTAGGGGATGTTTGGAGCTTTTGGAGGCCTATGCTGGAAGAGGAAATATCTTCACATACCAAGCAGACAGAAGCATTCTCACAAACTTGAACCTTTCTTTTGAAAGAGCAGTCTTGAAACACTCCTTTTGTAGAATCTGCAAGTGGATATTTGGAGCGTTTTGAGGCCTTTGCTGGGAAATGAAATATCTTCACCTAAAAACTAGACAGAAGCATTCTCAGAAACATCTTTGCGATGTGTGCATTCAACTCACAGGGTTGAACCTTCCTTTTGATAGAGCAGTTTTGAAACGCACTTTGTGTAGAATCTGCAAGTGGATATTTGGAGGGCTTTGAGGCCTATGCTGGAAAAGGGAATATCTTCACATAAACACTAGACAGAAGCATTCTCAGAAACTTCTTTGTGATGTGTGCATTCAACTCACAGAGTTGAAGCGGCCTTCTGATAGAGCCGTTTGGAAACAGCCTTTTTGTAACATCTGCAAGTGGATATTTGGAGCGATTTGAGGCCTATGATGGAAAGGGAAATATCTTCCCATAGAAACTAGACAGAAGCCTTCTCAGAAACTTCTGTGTGATGAGTGCATTCAACTCACAGACTTGAACCTTCCTTTTGATAGAGAAGTTTTGAAACACTCTTTTAGAGGCATCTGAATGAGGATCTTGGGAGCGCTTCGAGGCCAATGCTGGGAAACGAAATATCATCACATAGAAACTAGACAGATGGATTCTCAGAAACTTCTTTGTGATGAGTGCGTTCCACTCACAGACTTGAACGTCCCTCTTGAGAGAACAGTTTGGAAACACTCCTTTTGTAGAATCTGCAAGTGTTTATTTGGAGCGCTTTGAGGCCTATGTTGGAAAAGGAAATATCTTCACATAGAAACTAGACAGAAGCATTCTTAGAAACTTCTTTGCGATGAGTGCATTCAACGCACAGACTTGAAGCTTCCTTTGGAAAGAGCAGTTTTGAAACACTCTTTTTGTAGAATCTGCAAGTGGATATGTGGAGCGCTTTGAGGCCTCTGCTGGAAAAGGAAATATCTTCACAGAAAAACTAGACAGAAGCATTCTCAGAAACGTCTTGGTCATGTGTGCATTGAACTCACAGAGCAGAACCTTCCTTTTGATAGAGAAGCTTGGAAACACTCTTTTAGTAGAATCTTCAGGTGGATGTATGGAGTGCTTTGAGGCCTATGCTGGAAAAGGAAATGTCTTCACGTAGAAACGAGCCAAAGGCATTCTCGGAAAGTTCCCCGTGCTTTGTGCATTCAACTCACAGAGTTCAGCCTTCTTTTTGCTAGAGCAGTTTGGAAACACTCTTTTTGTAGAGTCTGCAAGTGGATAATTGGAGCGCCTTGAGGCCTACGCTGCAAAAGGAAATAACATTGCATAAAAACTAGATGGAAGCATTCTCACAAACTTCTTTGTGGTGAGTGCATTCAACTCACAGAGTTGAACCTTCGTTTTGATAGACCAGTTTTGAAACACTGTTTTTGTAGTATTCGCAAGTGGATATTTGGAGCGCGTTGAGGCTGGAGTTGGAAAAGGAAATATCTTCACATACAAACTAGACGTAAGCATCCTCCCAAGCTTCTTTGTCACGTGGGGATTGAACTCACAGTGTTGAACATTCCTTTTCGTAGAGCGGTTCTGCATGACTCTTTTTGTGGAAACTGCAAGTGCATGTTTGGTGCGATTGCGGCATCTAGTGGAAAGGAACATACATTACGATGAAAACTAGATTGAACTCTTCTCAGAAACTTCTTTGCGATGAGTGCCTTCTACTCACAGAGTCGAACCTTCCTTTCGAGAGAAGAGTTTTGAGACACTCTTTTTGTGGAATCTGCAAGGGGATCACTAGGGCGCTTTGATGCCTATGCTGGAAAAGGAAATATCTTCACACGAAAACTAGACAGAAGCATTCTCAGAAACCTTTTCTGATGTGCGCATTCAACTCACCGAGTTGAACCTTCCTTTTGATAGAGCAGTTTTGAAACACTCTTTTTGTAGAATCTGCAAGTGGAGATTTGGAGTGCTTTGAGTCCTACCCTGGAAAAGGAAATAACTTCACTTAGAACCTAGACGGAAGCATTCTCAGAGACTTCCCTGTGCTTTCTGCATTCAACTCACAGAGTTGAACCTTCCTTTTGATAGAACAGCTTTGAAACGCTCTTTTTGTAGAATCTGCAAGTCGATACTTGGAACGCTTTGAGGCCTATGCTGGAAAAGGAAATACCTTCACATAAAAACTAGAGAGAAGCATTCTCAGAAACTTCTTTGTGATCTGCGCATTCAACCCACAGAGTTGAAGCTTCCCTTTGCTATAGCAGTTTTGAAACTCTCTTTGAGTAGAATCTTCAAGGGGATATTCGGTGTGCCGAGAGGTCAACACTGGAAAAGGAAATATCTTCACTTAAAAACTGGACGGAAGCGTTCTCAGAAACTACCCTGAGCTTTATGCATTCAACTCACAGAGAGGACTCTTCCTTTGGAGAGCGCAGTTTTGAAACACTCTTTTTGCAGAATTTGCTAGGGGATGTTTGGAGCTTTTGGAGGCCTATGCTGGAAGAGGAAATATCTTCACATACCAAGTAGACAGAAGCATTCTCACAAACTTCTTTGTGATGAGTGCCTTCAACTCACAGACTTGAACCTTCCTTTTGAAAGAGCAGTCTTGAAACACTCCTTTTGTAGAATCTGCAAGTGGATATTTGGAGCGTTTTGAGGCCTTTGCTGGGAAATGAAGTATCTTCACCTAAAAACTAGACAGAAGCATTCTCAGAAACATCTTTGCGATGTGTGCATTCAACTCACAGGGTTGAACCTTCCTTTTGATAGAGCAGTTTTGAAACGCACTTTGTGTAGAATCTGCAAGTGGATATTTGGAGGCTTTCAGGCCTATGCTGGAAAAGGGAATATCTTCACATAAACACTAGACAGAAGCATTCTCAGAAACTTCTTTGTGATGTGTGCATTTAACTCACAGAGTTGAACAGGCCTTCTGATAGAGCCGTTTGGAAACAGCCTTTTTGTAACATCTGCAAGTGGATATTTGGAGCGATTTGTGGCCTATGATGGAAAGGGAAATATCTTCACATAGAAACTAGACAGAAGCCTTCTCAGAAACTTCTGTGTGATGAGTGCATTCAACTCACAGACTTGAACCTTCCTTTTGATAGAGAAGTTTTGAAACACTCTTTTAGAGGCATCTGAATGAGGATCTTGGGAGCGCTTCGAGGCCAATGCTGGGAAACGAAATATCATCACATAGAAACTAGACAGATGGATTCTCAGAAACTTCTTTGTGATGAGTGCGTTCCACTCACAGACTTGAACGTCCCTCTTGAGAGAACAGTTTGGAAACACTCCTTTTGTAGAATCTGCAAGTGTTTATTTGGAGCGCTTTGAGGCCTATGTTGGAAAAGGAAATATCTTCACATAGAAACTAGACAGAAGCATTCTCAGAAACTTCTTTGCGATGAGTGCATTCAACGCACAGACTTGAAGCTTCCTTTGGAAAGAGCAGTTTTGAAACACTCTTTTTGTAGAATCTGCAAGTGGATATGTGGAGCGCTTTGAGGCCTCTGCTGGAAAAGGAAATATCTTCACAGAAAAACTAGACAGAAGCATTCTCAGAAACGTCTTGGTCATGTGTGCATTGAACTCACAGAGTAGAACCTTCCTTTTGATAGAGAAGCTTGGAAACACTCTTTTAGTAGAATCTTCAGGTGGATGTATGGAGTGCTTTGAGGCCTATGCTGGAAAAGGAAATGTCTTCACGTAGAAACGGGACAAAGGCATTCTCGGAAAGTTCCCTGTGCTTTGTGCATTCAACTCACAGAGTTCAGCCTTCTTTTTGCTAGAGCAGTTTGGAAACACTCTTGTTGTAGAGTCTGCAAGTGGATAATTGGAGCGCTTTGAGGCCTACGCTGCAAAAGGAAATAACATTGCATAAAAACTAGATGGAAGCATTCTCACAAACTTCTTTGTGGTGAGTGCATTCAACTCACAGAGTTGAACCTTCGTTTTGATAGACCAGTTTTGAAACACTGTTTTTGTAGTATTCGCAAGTGGATATTTGGAGCGCCTTGAGGCTGGAGTTGGAAAAGGAAATATCTTCACATACAAACTAGACGGAAGCATTCTCCGAAGCTTCTTTGTCACGTGGGGATTGAACTCACAGTGTTGAACATTCCTTTTCGTAGAGCGGTTCTGCATGACTCTTTTTGTGGAAACTGCAAGTGGATATTTGGTGCGATTGCGGCATCTAGTGGAAAGGAACATACATTACGATGAAAACTAGATTGAACTCTTCTCAGAAACTTCTTTGCGATGAGTGCCTTCTACTCACAGAGTCGAACCTTCCTTTCGAGAGAAGAGTTTTGAGACACTCTTTTTGTGGAATCTGCAAGGGGATCACTAGGGCGCTTTGATGCCTATGCTGGAAAAGGAAATATCTTCACACGAAAACTAGACAGAAGCATTCTCAGAAACCTTTTCTGATGTGCGCATTCAACTCACCGAGTTGAACCTTCCTTTTGATAGAGCAGTTTTGAAACACTCTTTTTGTAGAATCTGCAAGTGGAGATTTGGAGTGCTTTGAGTCCTACCCTGGAAAAGGAAATAACTTCACTTAGAACCTAGACGGAAGCATTCTCAGAGACTTCCCTGTGCTTTCTGCATTCAACTCACAGAGTTGAACCTTCCTTTTGATAGAACAGCTTTGAAACGCTCTTTTTGTAGAATCTGCAAGTCGATACTTGGAACGCTTTGAGGCCTATGCTGGAAAAGGAAATACCTTCACATAAAAACTAGAGAGAAGCATTCTCAGAAACTTCTTTGTGATCTGCGCATTCAACCCACAGAGTTGAAGCTTCCCTTTGCTATAGCAGTTTTGAAACTCTCTTTGAGTAGAATCTTCAAGGGGATATTCGGTGTGCCGAGAGGCCAACACTGGAAAAGGAAATATCTTCACTTAAAAACTGGACGGAAGCGTTCTCAGAAACTACCTTGAGCTTTATGCATTCAACTCACAGAGAGGACTCTTCCTTTGGAGAGCGCAGTTTTGAAACACTCTTTTTGCAGAATTTGCTAGGGGATGTTTGGAGCTTTTGGAGGCCTATGCTGGAAGAGGAAATATCTTCACATACCAAGCAGACAGAAGCATTCTCACAAACTTGAACCTTTCTTTTGAAAGAGCAGTCTTGAAACACTCCTTTTGTAGAATCTGCAAGTGGATATTTGGAGCGTTTTGAGGCCTTTGCTGGGAAATGAAATATCTTCACCTAAAAACTAGACAGAAGCATTCTCAGAAACATCTTTGCGATGTGTGCATTCAACTCACAGGGTTGAACCTTCCTTTTGATAGAGCAGTTTTGAAACGCACTTTGTGTAGAATCTGCAAGTGGATATTTGGAGGGCTTTGAGGCCTATGCTGGAAAAGGGAATATCTTCACATAAACACTAGACAGAAGCATTCTCAGAAACTTCTTTGTGATGTGTGCATTCAACTCACAGAGTTGAAGCGGCCTTCTGATAGAGCCGTTTGGAAACAGCCTTTTTGTAACATCTGCAAGTGGATATTTGGAGCGATTTGAGGCCTATGATGGAAAGGGAAATATCTTCCCATAGAAACTAGACAGAAGCCTTCTCAGAAACTTCTGTGTGATGAGTGCATTCAACTCACAGACTTGAACCTTCCTTTTGATAGAGAAGTTTTGAAACACTCTTTTAGAGGCATCTGAATGAGGATCTTGGGAGCGCTTCGAGGCCAATGCTGGGAAACGAAATATCATCACATAGAAACTAGACAGATGGATTCTCAGAAACTTCTTTGTGATGAGTGCGTTCCACTCACAGACTTGAACGTCCCTCTTGAGAGAACAGTTTGGAAACACTCCTTTTGTAGAATCTGCAAGTGTTTATTTGGAGCGCTTTGAGGCCTATGTTGGAAAAGGAAATATCTTCACATAGAAACTAGACAGAAGCATTCTTAGAAACTTCTTTGCGATGAGTGCATTCAACGCACAGACTTGAAGCTTCCTTTGGAAAGAGCAGTTTTGAAACACTCTTTTTGTAGAATCTGCAAGTGGATATGTGGAGCGCTTTGAGGCCTCTGCTGGAAAAGGAAATATCTTCACAGAAAAACTAGACAGAAGCATTCTCAGAAACGTCTTGGTCATGTGTGCATTGAACTCACAGAGCAGAACCTTCCTTTTGATAGAGAAGCTTGGAAACACTCTTTTAGTAGAATCTTCAGGTGGATGTATGGAGTGCTTTGAGGCCTATGCTGGAAAAGGAAATGTCTTCACGTAGAAACGAGCCAAAGGCATTCTCGGAAAGTTCCCCGTGCTTTGTGCATTCAACTCACAGAGTTCAGCCTTCTTTTTGCTAGAGCAGTTTGGAAACACTCTTTTTGTAGAGTCTGCAAGTGGATAATTGGAGCGCCTTGAGGCCTACGCTGCAAAAGGAAATAACATTGCATAAAAACTAGATGGAAGCATTCTCACAAACTTCTTTGTGGTGAGTGCATTCAACTCACAGAGTTGAACCTTCGTTTTGATAGACCAGTTTTGAAACACTGTTTTTGTAGTATTCGCAAGTGGATATTTGGAGCGCGTTGAGGCTGGAGTTGGAAAAGGAAATATCTTCACATACAAACTAGACGTAAGCATCCTCCCAAGCTTCTTTGTCACGTGGGGATTGAACTCACAGTGTTGAACATTCCTTTTCGTAGAGCGGTTCTGCATGACTCTTTTTGTGGAAACTGCAAGTGCATGTTTGGTGCGATTGCGGCATCTAGTGGAAAGGAACATACATTACGATGAAAACTAGATTGAACTCTTCTCAGAAACTTCTTTGCGATGAGTGCCTTCTACTCACAGAGTCGAACCTTCCTTTCGAGAGAAGAGTTTTGAGACACTCTTTTTGTGGAATCTGCAAGGGGATCACTAGGGCGCTTTGATGCCTATGCTGGAAAAGGAAATATCTTCACACGAAAACTAGACAGAAGCATTCTCAGAAACCTTTTCTGATGTGCGCATTCAACTCACCGAGTTGAACCTTCCTTTTGATAGAGCAGTTTTGAAACACTCTTTTTGTAGAATCTGCAAGTGGAGATTTGGAGTGCTTTGAGTCCTACCCTGGAAAAGGAAATAACTTCACTTAGAACCTAGACGGAAGCATTCTCAGAGACTTCCCTGTGCTTTCTGCATTCAACTCACAGAGTTGAACCTTCCTTTTGATAGAACAGCTTTGAAACGCTCTTTTTGTAGAATCTGCAAGTCGATACTTGGAACGCTTTGAGGCCTATGCTGGAAAAGGAAATACCTTCACATAAAAACTAGAGAGAAGCATTCTCAGAAACTTCTTTGTGATCTGCGCATTCAACCCACAGAGTTGAAGCTTCCCTTTGCTATAGCAGTTTTGAAACTCTCTTTGAGTAGAATCTTCAAGGGGATATTCGGTGTGCCGAGAGGTCAACACTGGAAAAGGAAATATCTTCACTTAAAAACTGGACGGAAGCGTTCTCAGAAACTACCCTGAGCTTTATGCATTCAACTCACAGAGAGGACTCTTCCTTTGGAGAGCGCAGTTTTGAAACACTCTTTTTGCAGAATTTGCTAGGGGATGTTTGGAGCTTTTGGAGGCCTATGCTGGAAGAGGAAATATCTTCACATACCAAGTAGACAGAAGCATTCTCACAAACTTCTTTGTGATGAGTGCCTTCAACTCACAGACTTGAACCTTCCTTTTGAAAGAGCAGTCTTGAAACACTCCTTTTGTAGAATCTGCAAGTGGATATTTGGAGCGTTTTGAGGCCTTTGCTGGGAAATGAAGTATCTTCACCTAAAAACTAGACAGAAGCATTCTCAGAAACATCTTTGCGATGTGTGCATTCAACTCACAGGGTTGAACCTTCCTTTTGATAGAGCAGTTTTGAAACGCACTTTGTGTAGAATCTGCAAGTGGATATTTGGAGGCTTTCAGGCCTATGCTGGAAAAGGGAATATCTTCACATAAACACTAGACAGAAGCATTCTCAGAAACTTCTTTGTGATGTGTGCATTTAACTCACAGAGTTGAACAGGCCTTCTGATAGAGCCGTTTGGAAACAGCCTTTTTGTAACATCTGCAAGTGGATATTTGGAGCGATTTGTGGCCTATGATGGAAAGGGAAATATCTTCACATAGAAACTAGACAGAAGCCTTCTCAGAAACTTCTGTGTGATGAGTGCATTCAACTCACAGACTTGAACCTTCCTTTTGATAGAGAAGTTTTGAAACACTCTTTTAGAGGCATCTGAATGAGGATCTTGGGAGCGCTTCGAGGCCAATGCTGGGAAACGAAATATCATCACATAGAAACTAGACAGATGGATTCTCAGAAACTTCTTTGTGATGAGTGCGTTCCACTCACAGACTTGAACGTCCCTCTTGAGAGAACAGTTTGGAAACACTCCTTTTGTAGAATCTGCAAGTGTTTATTTGGAGCGCTTTGAGGCCTATGTTGGAAAAGGAAATATCTTCACATAGAAACTAGACAGAAGCATTCTCAGAAACTTCTTTGCGATGAGTGCATTCAACGCACAGACTTGAAGCTTCCTTTGGAAAGAGCAGTTTTGAAACACTCTTTTTGTAGAATCTGCAAGTGTATATGTGGAGCGCTTTGAGGCCTCTGCTGGAAAAGGAAATATCTTCACAGAAAAACTAGACAGAAGCATTCTCAGAAACGTCTTGGTCATGTGTGCATTGAACTCACAGAGTAGAACCTTCCTTTTGATAGAGAAGCTTGGAAACACTCTTTTAGTAGAATCTTCAGGTGGATGTATGGAGTGCTTTGAGGCCTATGCTGGAAAAGGAAATGTCTTCACGTAGAAACGAGACAAAGGCATTCTCGGAAAGTTCCCTGTGCTTTGTGCATTCAACTCACAGAGTTCAGCCTTCTTTTTGCTAGAGCAGTTTGGAAACACTCTTTTTGTAGAGTCTGCAAGTGGATAATTGGAGCGCTTTGAGGCCTACGCTGCAAAAGGAAATAACATTGCATAAAAACTAGATGGAAGCATTCTCACAAACTTCTTTGTGGTGAGTGCATTCAACTCACAGAGTTGAACCTTCGTTTTGATAGACCAGTTTTGAAACACTGTTTTTGTAGTATTCGCAAGTGGATATTTGGAGCGCCTTGAGGCTGGAGTTGGAAAAGGAAATATCTTCACATACAAACTAGACGGAAGCATCCTCCGAAGCTTCTTTGTCACGTGGGGATTGAACTCACAGTGTTGAACATTCCTTTTCGTAGAGCGGTTCTGCATGACTCTTTTTGTGGAAACTGCAAGTGGATATTTGGTGCGATTGCGGCATCTAGTGGAAAGGAACATACATTACGATGAAAACTAGATTGAACTCTTCTCAGAAACTTCTTTGCGATGAGTGCCTTCTACTCACAGAGTCGAACCTTCCTTTCGAGAGAAGAGTTTTGAGACACTCTTTTTGTGGAATCTGCAAGGGGATCACTAGGGCGCTTTGATGCCTATGCTGGAAAAGGAAATATCTTCACACGAAAACTAGACAGAAGCATTCTCAGAAACCTTTTCTGATGTGCGCATTCAACTCACCGAGTTGAACCTTCCTTTTGATAGAGCAGTTTTGAAACACTCTTTTTGTAGAATCTGCAAGTGGAGATTTGGAGTGCTTTGAGTCCTACCCTGGAAAAGGAAATAACTTCACTTAGAACCTAGACGGAAGCATTCTCAGAGACTTCCCTGTGCTTTCTGCATTCAACTCACAGAGTTGAACCTTCCTTTTGATAGAACAGCTTTGAAACGCTCTTTTTGTAGAATCTGCAAGTCGATACTTGGAACGCTTTGAGGCCTATGCTGGAAAAGGAAATACCTTCACATAAAAACTAGAGAGAAGCATTCTCAGAAACTTCTTTGTGATCTGCGCATTCAACCCACAGAGTTGAAGCTTCCCTTTGCTATAGCAGTTTTGAAACTCTCTTTGAGTAGAATCTTCAAGGGGATATTCGGTGTGCCGAGAGGCCAACACTGGAAAAGGAAATATCTTCACTTAAAAACTGGACGGAAGCGTTCTCAGAAACTACCTTGAGCTTTATGCATTCAACTCACAGAGAGGACTCTTCCTTTGGAGAGCGCAGTTTTGAAACACTCTTTTTGCAGAATTTGCTAGGGGATGTTTGGAGCTTTTGGAGGCCTATGCTGGAAGAGGAAATATCTTCACATACCAAGTAGACAGAAGCATTCTCACAAACTTCTTTGTGATGAGTGCCTTCAACTCACAGACTTGAACCTTCCTTTTGAAAGAGCAGTCTTGAAACACTCCTTTTGTAGAATCTGCAAGTGGATATTTGGAGCGTTTTGAGGCCTTTGCTGGGAAATGAAATATCTTCACCTAAAAACTAGACAGAAGCATTCTCAGAAACATCTTTGCGATGTGTGCATTCAACTCACAGGGTTGAACCTTCCTTTTGATAGAGCAGTTTTGAAACGCACTTTGTGTAGAATCTGCAAGTGGATATTTGGAGGGCTTTCAGGCCTATGCTGGAAAAGGGAATATCTTCACGTAAACACTAGACAGAAGCATTCTCAGAAACTTCTTTGTGATGTGTGCATTCAACTCACAGAGTTGAACCGGCCTTCTGATAGAGCCGTTTGGAAACAGCCTTTTTGTAACATCTGCAAGTGGATATTTGGAGCGATTTGAGGCCTATGATGGAAAGGGAAATATCTTCACATAGAAACTAGACAGAAGCCTTCTCAGAAACTTCTGTGTGATGAGTGCATTCAACTCACAGACTTGAACCTTCCTTTTGATAGAGAAGTTTTGAAACACTCTTTTAGAGGCATCTGAATGAGGATCTTGGGAGCGCTTCGAGGCCAATGCTGGGAAACGAAATATCATCACATAGAAACTAGACAGATGGATTCTCAGAAACTTCTTTGTGATGAGTGCGTTCCACTCACAGACTTGAACGTCCCTCTTGAGAGAACAGTTTGGAAACACTCCTTTTGTAGAATCTGCAAGTGTTTATTTGGAGCGCTTTGAGGCCTATGTTGGAAAAGGAAATATCTTCACATAGAAACTAGACAGAAGCATTCTCAGAAACTTCTTTGCGATGAGTGCATTCAACGCACAGACTTGAAGCTTCCTTTGGAAAGAGCAGTTTTGAAACACTCTTTTTGTAGAATCTGCAAGTGGATATGTGGAGCGCTTTGAGGCCTCTGCTGGAAAAGGAAATATCTTCACAGAAAAACTAGACAGAAGCATTCTCAGAAACGTCTTGGTCATGTGTGCATTGAACTCACAGAGTAGAACCTTCCTTTTGATAGAGAAGCTTGGAAACACTCTTTTAGTAGAATCTTCAGGTGGATGTATGGAGTGCTTTGAGGCCTATGCTGGAAAAGGAAATGTCTTCACGTAGAAACGAGACAAAGGCATTCTCGGAAAGTTCCCTGTGCTTTGTGCATTCAACTCACAGAGTTCAGCCTTCTTTTTGCTAGAGCAGTTTGGAAACACTCTTTTTGTAGAGTCTGCAAGTGGATAATTGGAGCGCTTTGAGGCCTACGCTGCAAAAGGAAATAACATTGCATAAAAACTAGATGGAAGCATTCTCACAAACTTCTTTGTGGTGAGTGCATTCAACTCACAGAGTTGAACCTTCGTTTTGATAGACCAGTTTTGAAACACTGTTTTTGTAGTATTCGCAAGTGGATATTTGGAGCGCCTTGAGGCTGGAGTTGGAAAAGGAAATATCTTCACATACAAACTAGACGGAAGCATTCTCCGAAGCTTCTTTGTCACGTGGGGATTGAACTCACAGTGTTGAACATTCCTTTTCGTAGAGCGGTTCTGCATGACTCTTTTTGTGGAAACTGCAAGTGGATATTTGGTGCGATTGCGGCATCTAGTGGAAAGGAACATACATTACGATGAAAACTAGATTGAACTCTTCTCAGAAACTTCTTTGCGATGAGTGCCTTCTACTCACAGAGTCGAACCTTCCTTTCGAGAGAAGAGTTTTGAGACACTCTTTTTGTGGAATCTGCAAGGGGATCACTAGGGCGCTTTGATGCCTATGCTGGAAAAGGAAATATCTTCACACGAAAACTAGACAGAAGCATTCTCAGAAACCTTTTCTGATGTGCGCATTCAACTCACCGAGTTGAACCTTCCTTTTGATAGAGCAGTTTTGAAACACTCTTTTTGTAGAATCTGCAAGTGGAGATTTGGAGTGCTTTGAGTCCTACCCTGGAAAAGGAAATAACTTCACTTAGAACCTAGACGGAAGCATTCTCAGAGACTTCCCTGTGCTTTCTGCATTCAACTCACAGAGTTGAACCTTCCTTTTGATAGAACAGCTTTGAAACGCTCTTTTTGTAGAATCTGCAAGTCGATACTTGGAACGCTTTGAGGCCTATGCTGGAAAAGGAAATAGCTTCACATAAAAACTAGAGAGAAGCATTCTCAGAAACTTCTTTGTGATCTGCGCATTCAACCCACAGAGTTGAAGCTTCCCTTTGCTATAGCAGTTTTGAAACTCTCTTTGAGTAGAATCTTCAAGGGGATATTCGGTGTGCCGAGAGGCCAACACTGGAAAAGGAAATATCTTCACTTAAAAACTGGACGGAAGCGTTCTCAGAAACTACCTTGAGCTTTATGCATTCAACTCACAGAGAGGACTCTTCCTTTGGAGAGCGCAGTTTTGAAACACTCTTTTTGCAGAATTTGCTAGGGGATGTTTGGAGCTTTTGGAGGCCTATGCTGGAAGAGGAAATATCTTCACATACCAAGCAGACAGAAGCATTCTCACAAACTTGAACCTTTCTTTTGAAAGAGCAGTCTTGAAACACTCCTTTTGTAGAATCTGCAAGTGGATATTTGGAGCGTTTTGAGGCCTTTGCTGGGAAATGAAATATCTTCACCTAAAAACTAGACAGAAGCATTCTCAGAAACATCTTTGCGATGTGTGCATTCAACTCACAGGGTTGAACCTTCCTTTTGATAGAGCAGTTTTGAAACGCACTTTGTGTAGAATCTGCAAGTGGATATTTGGAGGGCTTTGAGGCCTATGCTGGAAAAGGGAATATCTTCACATAAACACTAGACAGAAGCATTCTCAGAAACTTCTTTGTGATGTGTGCATTCAACTCACAGAGTTGAAGCGGCCTTCTGATAGAGCCGTTTGGAAACAGCCTTTTTGTAACATCTGCAAGTGGATATTTGGAGCGATTTGAGGCCTATGATGGAAAGGGAAATATCTTCCCATAGAAACTAGACAGAAGCCTTCTCAGAAACTTCTGTGTGATGAGTGCATTCAACTCACAGACTTGAACCTTCCTTTTGATAGAGAAGTTTTGAAACACTCTTTTAGAGGCATCTGAATGAGGATCTTGGGAGCGCTTCGAGGCCAATGCTGGGAAACGAAATATCATCACATAGAAACTAGACAGATGGATTCTCAGAAACTTCTTTGTGATGAGTGCGTTCCACTCACAGACTTGAACGTCCCTCTTGAGAGAACAGTTTGGAAACACTCCTTTTGTAGAATCTGCAAGTGTTTATTTGGAGCGCTTTGAGGCCTATGTTGGAAAAGGAAATATCTTCACATAGAAACTAGACAGAAGCATTCTTAGAAACTTCTTTGCGATGAGTGCATTCAACGCACAGACTTGAAGCTTCCTTTGGAAAGAGCAGTTTTGAAACACTCTTTTTGTAGAATCTGCAAGTGGATATGTGGAGCGCTTTGAGGCCTCTGCTGGAAAAGGAAATATCTTCACAGAAAAACTAGACAGAAGCATTCTCAGAAACGTCTTGGTCATGTGTGCATTGAACTCACAGAGCAGAACCTTCCTTTTGATAGAGAAGCTTGGAAACACTCTTTTAGTAGAATCTTCAGGTGGATGTATGGAGTGCTTTGAGGCCTATGCTGGAAAAGGAAATGTCTTCACGTAGAAACGAGCCAAAGGCATTCTCGGAAAGTTCCCCGTGCTTTGTGCATTCAACTCACAGAGTTCAGCCTTCTTTTTGCTAGAGCAGTTTGGAAACACTCTTTTTGTAGAGTCTGCAAGTGGATAATTGGAGCGCCTTGAGGCCTACGCTGCAAAAGGAAATAACATTGCATAAAAACTAGATGGAAGCATTCTCACAAACTTCTTTGTGGTGAGTGCATTCAACTCACAGAGTTGAACCTTCGTTTTGATAGACCAGTTTTGAAACACTGTTTTTGTAGTATTCGCAAGTGGATATTTGGAGCGCGTTGAGGCTGGAGTTGGAAAAGGAAATATCTTCACATACAAACTAGACGTAAGCATCCTCCCAAGCTTCTTTGTCACGTGGGGATTGAACTCACAGTGTTGAACATTCCTTTTCGTAGAGCGGTTCTGCATGACTCTTTTTGTGGAAACTGCAAGTGCATGTTTGGTGCGATTGCGGCATCTAGTGGAAAGGAACATACATTACGATGAAAACTAGATTGAACTCTTCTCAGAAACTTCTTTGCGATGAGTGCCTTCTACTCACAGAGTCGAACCTTCCTTTCGAGAGAAGAGTTTTGAGACACTCTTTTTGTGGAATCTGCAAGGGGATCACTAGGGCGCTTTGATGCCTATGCTGGAAAAGGAAATATCTTCACACGAAAACTAGACAGAAGCATTCTCAGAAACCTTTTCTGATGTGCGCATTCAACTCACCGAGTTGAACCTTCCTTTTGATAGAGCAGTTTTGAAACACTCTTTTTGTAGAATCTGCAAGTGGAGATTTGGAGTGCTTTGAGTCCTACCCTGGAAAAGGAAATAACTTCACTTAGAACCTAGACGGAAGCATTCTCAGAGACTTCCCTGTGCTTTCTGCATTCAACTCACAGAGTTGAACCTTCCTTTTGATAGAACAGCTTTGAAACGCTCTTTTTGTAGAATCTGCAAGTCGATACTTGGAACGCTTTGAGGCCTATGCTGGAAAAGGAAATACCTTCACATAAAAACTAGAGAGAAGCATTCTCAGAAACTTCTTTGTGATCTGCGCATTCAACCCACAGAGTTGAAGCTTCCCTTTGCTATAGCAGTTTTGAAACTCTCTTTGAGTAGAATCTTCAAGGGGATATTCGGTGTGCCGAGAGGTCAACACTGGAAAAGGAAATATCTTCACTTAAAAACTGGACGGAAGCGTTCTCAGAAACTACCCTGAGCTTTATGCATTCAACTCACAGAGAGGACTCTTCCTTTGGAGAGCGCAGTTTTGAAACACTCTTTTTGCAGAATTTGCTAGGGGATGTTTGGAGCTTTTGGAGGCCTATGCTGGAAGAGGAAATATCTTCACATACCAAGTAGACAGAAGCATTCTCACAAACTTCTTTGTGATGAGTGCCTTCAACTCACAGACTTGAACCTTCCTTTTGAAAGAGCAGTCTTGAAACACTCCTTTTGTAGAATCTGCAAGTGGATATTTGGAGCGTTTTGAGGCCTTTGCTGGGAAATGAAGTATCTTCACCTAAAAACTAGACAGAAGCATTCTCAGAAACATCTTTGCGATGTGTGCATTCAACTCACAGGGTTGAACCTTCCTTTTGATAGAGCAGTTTTGAAACGCACTTTGTGTAGAATCTGCAAGTGGATATTTGGAGGCTTTCAGGCCTATGCTGGAAAAGGGAATATCTTCACATAAACACTAGACAGAAGCATTCTCAGAAACTTCTTTGTGATGTGTGCATTTAACTCACAGAGTTGAACAGGCCTTCTGATAGAGCCGTTTGGAAACAGCCTTTTTGTAACATCTGCAAGTGGATATTTGGAGCGATTTGTGGCCTATGATGGAAAGGGAAATATCTTCACATAGAAACTAGACAGAAGCCTTCTCAGAAACTTCTGTGTGATGAGTGCATTCAACTCACAGACTTGAACCTTCCTTTTGATAGAGAAGTTTTGAAACACTCTTTTAGAGGCATCTGAATGAGGATCTTGGGAGCGCTTCGAGGCCAATGCTGGGAAACGAAATATCATCACATAGAAACTAGACAGATGGATTCTCAGAAACTTCTTTGTGATGAGTGCGTTCCACTCACAGACTTGAACGTCCCTCTTGAGAGAACAGTTTGGAAACACTCCTTTTGTAGAATCTGCAAGTGTTTATTTGGAGCGCTTTGAGGCCTATGTTGGAAAAGGAAATATCTTCACATAGAAACTAGACAGAAGCATTCTCAGAAACTTCTTTGCGATGAGTGCATTCAACGCACAGACTTGAAGCTTCCTTTGGAAAGAGCAGTTTTGAAACACTCTTTTTGTAGAATCTGCAAGTGGATATGTGGAGCGCTTTGAGGCCTCTGCTGGAAAAGGAAATATCTTCACAGAAAAACTAGACAGAAGCATTCTCAGAAACGTCTTGGTCATGTGTGCATTGAACTCACAGAGTAGAACCTTCCTTTTGATAGAGAAGCTTGGAAACACTCTTTTAGTAGAATCTTCAGGTGGATGTATGGAGTGCTTTGAGGCCTATGCTGGAAAAGGAAATGTCTTCACGTAGAAACGAGACAAAGGCATTCTCGGAAAGTTCCCTGTGCTTTGTGCATTCAACTCACAGAGTTCAGCCTTCTTTTTGCTAGAGCAGTTTGGAAACACTCTTTTTGTAGAGTCTGCAAGTGGATAATTGGAGCGCTTTGAGGCCTACGCTGCAAAAGGAAATAACATTGCATAAAAACTAGATGGAAGCATTCTCACAAACTTCTTTGTGGTGAGTGCATTCAACTCACAGAGTTGAACCTTCGTTTTGATAGACCAGTTTTGAAACACTGTTTTTGTAGTATTCGCAAGTGGATATTTGGAGCGCCTTGAGGCTGGAGTTGGAAAAGGAAATATCTTCACATACAAACTAGACGGAAGCATCCTCCGAAGCTTCTTTGTCACGTGGGGATTGAACTCACAGTGTTGAACATTCCTTTTCGTAGAGCGGTTCTGCATGACTCTTTTTGTGGAAACTGCAAGTGGATATTTGGTGCGATTGCGGCATCTAGTGGAAAGGAACATACATTACGATGAAAACTAGATTGAACTCTTCTCAGAAACTTCTTTGCGATGAGTGCCTTCTACTCACAGAGTCGAACCTTCCTTTCGAGAGAAGAGTTTTGAGACACTCTTTTTGTGGAATCTGCAAGGGGATCACTAGGGCGCTTTGATGCCTATGCTGGAAAAGGAAATATCTTCACACGAAAACTAGACAGAAGCATTCTCAGAAACCTTTTCTGATGTGCGCATTCAACTCACCGAGTTGAACCTTCCTTTTGATAGAGCAGTTTTGAAACACTCTTTTTGTAGAATCTGCAAGTGGAGATTTGGAGTGCTTTGAGTCCTACCCTGGAAAAGGAAATAACTTCACTTAGAACCTAGACGGAAGCATTCTCAGAGACTTCCCTGTGCTTTCTGCATTCAACTCACAGAGTTGAACCTTCCTTTTGATAGAACAGCTTTGAAACGCTCTTTTTGTAGAATCTGCAAGTCGATACTTGGAACGCTTTGAGGCCTATGCTGGAAAAGGAAATAGCTTCACATAAAAACTAGAGAGAAGCATTCTCAGAAACTTCTTTGTGATCTGCGCATTCAACCCACAGAGTTGAAGCTTCCCTTTGCTATAGCAGTTTTGAAACTCTCTTTGAGTAGAATCTTCAAGGGGATATTCGGTGTGCCGAGAGGCCAACACTGGAAAAGGAAATATCTTCACTTAAAAACTGGACGGAAGCGTTCTCAGAAACTACCTTGAGCTTTATGCATTCAACTCACAGAGAGGACTCTTCCTTTGGAGAGCGCAGTTTTGAAACACTCTTTTTGCAGAATTTGCTAGGGGATGTTTGGAGCTTTTGGAGGCCTATGCTGGAAGAGGAAATATCTTCACATACCAAGCAGACAGAAGCATTCTCACAAACTTGAACCTTTCTTTTGAAAGAGCAGTCTTGAAACACTCCTTTTGTAGAATCTGCAAGTGGATATTTGGAGCGTTTTGAGGCCTTTGCTGGGAAATGAAATATCTTCACCTAAAAACTAGACAGAAGCATTCTCAGAAACATCTTTGCGATGTGTGCATTCAACTCACAGGGTTGAACCTTCCTTTTGATAGAGCAGTTTTGAAACGCACTTTGTGTAGAATCTGCAAGTGGATATTTGGAGGGCTTTGAGGCCTATGCTGGAAAAGGGAATATCTTCACATAAACACTAGACAGAAGCATTCTCAGAAACTTCTTTGTGATGTGTGCATTCAACTCACAGAGTTGAAGCGGCCTTCTGATAGAGCCGTTTGGAAACAGCCTTTTTGTAACATCTGCAAGTGGATATTTGGAGCGATTTGAGGCCTATGATGGAAAGGGAAATATCTTCCCATAGAAACTAGACAGAAGCCTTCTCAGAAACTTCTGTGTGATGAGTGCATTCAACTCACAGACTTGAACCTTCCTTTTGATAGAGAAGTTTTGAAACACTCTTTTAGAGGCATCTGAATGAGGATCTTGGGAGCGCTTCGAGGCCAATGCTGGGAAACGAAATATCATCACATAGAAACTAGACAGATGGATTCTCAGAAACTTCTTTGTGATGAGTGCGTTCCACTCACAGACTTGAACGTCCCTCTTGAGAGAACAGTTTGGAAACACTCCTTTTGTAGAATCTGCAAGTGTTTATTTGGAGCGCTTTGAGGCCTATGTTGGAAAAGGAAATATCTTCACATAGAAACTAGACAGAAGCATTCTTAGAAACTTCTTTGCGATGAGTGCATTCAACGCACAGACTTGAAGCTTCCTTTGGAAAGAGCAGTTTTGAAACACTCTTTTTGTAGAATCTGCAAGTGGATATGTGGAGCGCTTTGAGGCCTCTGCTGGAAAAGGAAATATCTTCACAGAAAAACTAGACAGAAGCATTCTCAGAAACGTCTTGGTCATGTGTGCATTGAACTCACAGAGCAGAACCTTCCTTTTGATAGAGAAGCTTGGAAACACTCTTTTAGTAGAATCTTCAGGTGGATGTATGGAGTGCTTTGAGGCCTATGCTGGAAAAGGAAATGTCTTCACGTAGAAACGAGCCAAAGGCATTCTCGGAAAGTTCCCCGTGCTTTGTGCATTCAACTCACAGAGTTCAGCCTTCTTTTTGCTAGAGCAGTTTGGAAACACTCTTTTTGTAGAGTCTGCAAGTGGATAATTGGAGCGCCTTGAGGCCTACGCTGCAAAAGGAAATAACATTGCATAAAAACTAGATGGAAGCATTCTCACAAACTTCTTTGTGGTGAGTGCATTCAACTCACAGAGTTGAACCTTCGTTTTGATAGACCAGTTTTGAAACACTGTTTTTGTAGTATTCGCAAGTGGATATTTGGAGCGCGTTGAGGCTGGAGTTGGAAAAGGAAATATCTTCACATACAAACTAGACGTAAGCATCCTCCCAAGCTTCTTTGTCACGTGGGGATTGAACTCACAGTGTTGAACATTCCTTTTCGTAGAGCGGTTCTGCATGACTCTTTTTGTGGAAACTGCAAGTGCATGTTTGGTGCGATTGCGGCATCTAGTGGAAAGGAACATACATTACGATGAAAACTAGATTGAACTCTTCTCAGAAACTTCTTTGCGATGAGTGCCTTCTACTCACAGAGTCGAACCTTCCTTTCGAGAGAAGAGTTTTGAGACACTCTTTTTGTGGAATCTGCAAGGGGATCACTAGGGCGCTTTGATGCCTATGCTGGAAAAGGAAATATCTTCACACGAAAACTAGACAGAAGCATTCTCAGAAACCTTTTCTGATGTGCGCATTCAACTCACCGAGTTGAACCTTCCTTTTGATAGAGCAGTTTTGAAACACTCTTTTTGTAGAATCTGCAAGTGGAGATTTGGAGTGCTTTGAGTCCTACCCTGGAAAAGGAAATAACTTCACTTAGAACCTAGACGGAAGCATTCTCAGAGACTTCCCTGTGCTTTCTGCATTCAACTCACAGAGTTGAACCTTCCTTTTGATAGAACAGCTTTGAAACGCTCTTTTTGTAGAATCTGCAAGTCGATACTTGGAACGCTTTGAGGCCTATGCTGGAAAAGGAAATACCTTCACATAAAAACTAGAGAGAAGCATTCTCAGAAACTTCTTTGTGATCTGCGCATTCAACCCACAGAGTTGAAGCTTCCCTTTGCTATAGCAGTTTTGAAACTCTCTTTGAGTAGAATCTTCAAGGGGATATTCGGTGTGCCGAGAGGTCAACACTGGAAAAGGAAATATCTTCACTTAAAAACTGGACGGAAGCGTTCTCAGAAACTACCCTGAGCTTTATGCATTCAACTCACAGAGAGGACTCTTCCTTTGGAGAGCGCAGTTTTGAAACACTCTTTTTGCAGAATTTGCTAGGGGATGTTTGGAGCTTTTGGAGGCCTATGCTGGAAGAGGAAATATCTTCACATACCAAGTAGACAGAAGCATTCTCACAAACTTCTTTGTGATGAGTGCCTTCAACTCACAGACTTGAACCTTCCTTTTGAAAGAGCAGTCTTGAAACACTCCTTTTGTAGAATCTGCAAGTGGATATTTGGAGCGTTTTGAGGCCTTTGCTGGGAAATGAAGTATCTTCACCTAAAAACTAGACAGAAGCATTCTCAGAAACATCTTTGCGATGTGTGCATTCAACTCACAGGGTTGAACCTTCCTTTTGATAGAGCAGTTTTGAAACGCACTTTGTGTAGAATCTGCAAGTGGATATTTGGAGGCTTTCAGGCCTATGCTGGAAAAGGGAATATCTTCACATAAACACTAGACAGAAGCATTCTCAGAAACTTCTTTGTGATGTGTGCATTTAACTCACAGAGTTGAACAGGCCTTCTGATAGAGCCGTTTGGAAACAGCCTTTTTGTAACATCTGCAAGTGGATATTTGGAGCGATTTGTGGCCTATGATGGAAAGGGAAATATCTTCACATAGAAACTAGACAGAAGCCTTCTCAGAAACTTCTGTGTGATGAGTGCATTCAACTCACAGACTTGAACCTTCCTTTTGATAGAGAAGTTTTGAAACACTCTTTTAGAGGCATCTGAATGAGGATCTTGGGAGCGCTTCGAGGCCAATGCTGGGAAACGAAATATCATCACATAGAAACTAGACAGATGGATTCTCAGAAACTTCTTTGTGATGAGTGCGTTCCACTCACAGACTTGAACGTCCCTCTTGAGAGAACAGTTTGGAAACACTCCTTTTGTAGAATCTGCAAGTGTTTATTTGGAGCGCTTTGAGGCCTATGTTGGAAAAGGAAATATCTTCACATAGAAACTAGACAGAAGCATTCTCAGAAACTTCTTTGCGATGAGTGCATTCAACGCACAGACTTGAAGCTTCCTTTGGAAAGAGCAGTTTTGAAACACTCTTTTTGTAGAATCTGCAAGTGGATATGTGGAGCGCTTTGAGGCCTCTGCTGGAAAAGGAAATATCTTCACAGAAAAACTAGACAGAAGCATTCTCAGAAACGTCTTGGTCATGTGTGCATTGAACTCACAGAGTAGAACCTTCCTTTTGATAGAGAAGCTTGGAAACACTCTTTTAGTAGAATCTTCAGGTGGATGTATGGAGTGCTTTGAGGCCTATGCTGGAAAAGGAAATGTCTTCACGTAGAAACGAGACAAAGGCATTCTCGGAAAGTTCCCTGTGCTTTGTGCATTCAACTCACAGAGTTCAGCCTTCTTTTTGCTAGAGCAGTTTGGAAACACTCTTTTTGTAGAGTCTGCAAGTGGATAATTGGAGCGCTTTGAGGCCTACGCTGCAAAAGGAAATAACATTGCATAAAAACTAGATGGAAGCATTCTCACAAACTTCTTTGTGGTGAGTGCATTCAACTCACAGAGTTGAACCTTCGTTTTGATAGACCAGTTTTGAAACACTGTTTTTGTAGTATTCGCAAGTGGATATTTGGAGCGCCTTGAGGCTGGAGTTGGAAAAGGAAATATCTTCACATACAAACTAGACGGAAGCATCCTCCCAAGCTTCTTTGTCACGTGGGGATTGAACTCACAGTGTTGAACATTCCTTTTCGTAGAGCGGTTCTGCATGACTCTTTTTGTGGAAACTGCAAGTGGATATTTGGTGCGATTGCGGCATCTAGTGGAAAGGAACATACATTACGATGAAAACTAGATTGAACTCTTCTCAGAAACTTCTTTGCGATGAGTGCCTTCTACTCACAGAGTCGAACCTTCCTTTCGAGAGAAGAGTTTTGAGACACTCTTTTTGTGGAATCTGCAAGGGGATCACTAGGGCGCTTTGATGCCTATGCTGGAAAAGGAAATATCTTCACACGAAAACTAGACAGAAGCATTCTCAGAAACCTTTTCTGATGTGCGCATTCAACTCACCGAGTTGAACCTTCCTTTTGATAGAGCAGTTTTGAAACACTCTTTTTGTAGAATCTGCAAGTGGAGATTTGGAGTGCTTTGAGTCCTACCCTGGAAAAGGAAATAACTTCACTTAGAACCTAGACGGAAGCATTCTCAGAGACTTCCCTGTGCTTTCTGCATTCAACTCACAGAGTTGAACCTTCCTTTTGATAGAACAGCTTTGAAACGCTCTTTTTGTAGAATCTGCAAGTCGATACTTGGAACGCTTTGAGGCCTATGCTGGAAAAGGAAATACCTTCACATAAAAACTAGAGAGAAGCATTCTCAGAAACTTCTTTGTGATCTGCGCATTCAACCCACAGAGTTGAAGCTTCCCTTTGCTATAGCAGTTTTGAAACTCTCTTTGAGTAGAATCTTCAAGGGGATATTCGGTGTGCCGAGAGGCCAACACTGGAAAAGGAAATATCTTCACTTAAAAACTGGACGGAAGCGTTCTCAGAAACTACCTTGAGCTTTATGCATTCAACTCACAGAGAGGACTCTTCCTTTGGAGAGCGCAGTTTTGAAACACTCTTTTTGCAGAATTTGCTAGGGGATGTTTGGAGCTTTTGGAGGCCTATGCTGGAAGAGGAAATATCTTCACATACCAAGTAGACAGAAGCATTCTCACAAACTTCTTTGTGATGAGTGCCTTCAACTCACAGACTTGAACCTTCCTTTTGAAAGAGCAGTCTTGAAACACTCCTTTTGTAGAATCTGCAAGTGGATATTTGGAGCGTTTTGAGGCCTTTGCTGGGAAATGAAATATCTTCACCTAAAAACTAGACAGAAGCATTCTCAGAAACATCTTTGCGATGTGTGCATTCAACTCACAGGGTTGAACCTTCCTTTTGATAGAGCAGTTTTGAAACGCACTTTGTGTAGAATCTGCAAGTGGATATTTGGAGGGCTTTCAGGCCTATGCTGGAAAAGGGAATATCTTCACGTAAACACTAGACAGAAGCATTCTCAGAAACTTCTTTGTGATGTGTGCATTCAACTCACAGAGTTGAACCGGCCTTCTGATAGAGCCGTTTGGAAACAGCCTTTTTGTAACATCTGCAAGTGGATATTTGGAGCGATTTGAGGCCTATGATGGAAAGGGAAATATCTTCACATAGAAACTAGACAGAAGCCTTCTCAGAAACTTCTGTGTGATGAGTGCATTCAACTCACAGACTTGAACCTTCCTTTTGATAGAGAAGTTTTGAAACACTCTTTTAGAGGCATCTGAATGAGGATCTTGGGAGCGCTTCGAGGCCAATGCTGGGAAACGAAATATCATCACATAGAAACTAGACAGATGGATTCTCAGAAACTTCTTTGTGATGAGTGCGTTCCACTCACAGACTTGAACGTCCCTCTTGAGAGAACAGTTTGGAAACACTCCTTTTGTAGAATCTGCAAGTGTTTATTTGGAGCGCTTTGAGGCCTATGTTGGAAAAGGAAATATCTTCACATAGAAACTAGACAGAAGCATTCTCAGAAACTTCTTTGCGATGAGTGCATTCAACGCACAGACTTGAAGCTTCCTTTGGAAAGAGCAGTTTTGAAACACTCTTTTTGTAGAATCTGCAAGTGGATATGTGGAGCGCTTTGAGGCCTCTGCTGGAAAAGGAAATATCTTCACAGAAAAACTAGACAGAAGCATTCTCAGAAACGTCTTGGTCATGTGTGCATTGAACTCACAGAGTAGAACCTTCCTTTTGATAGAGAAGCTTGGAAACACTCTTTTAGTAGAATCTTCAGGTGGATGTATGGAGTGCTTTGAGGCCTATGCTGGAAAAGGAAATGTCTTCACGTAGAAACGAGACAAAGGCATTCTCGGAAAGTTCCCTGTGCTTTGTGCATTCAACTCACAGAGTTCAGCCTTCTTTTTGCTAGAGCAGTTTGGAAACACTCTTTTTGTAGAGTCTGCAAGTGGATAATTGGAGCGCTTTGAGGCCTACGCTGCAAAAGGAAATAACATTGCATAAAAACTAGATGGAAGCATTCTCACAAACTTCTTTGTGGTGAGTGCATTCAACTCACAGAGTTGAACCTTCGTTTTGATAGACCAGTTTTGAAACACTGTTTTTGTAGTATTCGCAAGTGGATATTTGGAGCGCCTTGAGGCTGGAGTTGGAAAAGGAAATATCTTCACATACAAACTAGACGGAAGCATTCTCCGAAGCTTCTTTGTCACGTGGGGATTGAACTCACAGTGTTGAACATTCCTTTTCGTAGAGCGGTTCTGCATGACTCTTTTTGTGGAAACTGCAAGTGGATATTTGGTGCGATTGCGGCATCTAGTGGAAAGGAACATACATTACGATGAAAACTAGATTGAACTCTTCTCAGAAACTTCTTTGCGATGAGTGCCTTCTACTCACAGAGTCGAACCTTCCTTTCGAGAGAAGAGTTTTGAGACACTCTTTTTGTGGAATCTGCAAGGGGATCACTAGGGCGCTTTGATGCCTATGCTGGAAAAGGAAATATCTTCACACGAAAACTAGACAGAAGCATTCTCAGAAACCTTTTCTGATGTGCGCATTCAACTCACCGAGTTGAACCTTCCTTTTGATAGAGCAGTTTTGAAACACTCTTTTTGTAGAATCTGCAAGTGGAGATTTGGAGTGCTTTGAGTCCTACCCTGGAAAAGGAAATAACTTCACTTAGAACCTAGACGGAAGCATTCTCAGAGACTTCCCTGTGCTTTCTGCATTCAACTCACAGAGTTGAACCTTCCTTTTGATAGAACAGCTTTGAAACGCTCTTTTTGTAGAATCTGCAAGTCGATACTTGGAACGCTTTGAGGCCTATGCTGGAAAAGGAAATAGCTTCACATAAAAACTAGAGAGAAGCATTCTCAGAAACTTCTTTGTGATCTGCGCATTCAACCCACAGAGTTGAAGCTTCCCTTTGCTATAGCAGTTTTGAAACTCTCTTTGAGTAGAATCTTCAAGGGGATATTCGGTGTGCCGAGAGGCCAACACTGGAAAAGGAAATATCTTCACTTAAAAACTGGACGGAAGCGTTCTCAGAAACTACCTTGAGCTTTATGCATTCAACTCACAGAGAGGACTCTTCCTTTGGAGAGCGCAGTTTTGAAACACTCTTTTTGCAGAATTTGCTAGGGGATGTTTGGAGCTTTTGGAGGCCTATGCTGGAAGAGGAAATATCTTCACATACCAAGCAGACAGAAGCATTCTCACAAACTTGAACCTTTCTTTTGAAAGAGCAGTCTTGAAACACTCCTTTTGTAGAATCTGCAAGTGGATATTTGGAGCGTTTTGAGGCCTTTGCTGGGAAATGAAATATCTTCACCTAAAAACTAGACAGAAGCATTCTCAGAAACATCTTTGCGATGTGTGCATTCAACTCACAGGGTTGAACCTTCCTTTTGATAGAGCAGTTTTGAAACGCACTTTGTGTAGAATCTGCAAGTGGATATTTGGAGGGCTTTGAGGCCTATGCTGGAAAAGGGAATATCTTCACATAAACACTAGACAGAAGCATTCTCAGAAACTTCTTTGTGATGTGTGCATTCAACTCACAGAGTTGAAGCGGCCTTCTGATAGAGCCGTTTGGAAACAGCCTTTTTGTAACATCTGCAAGTGGATATTTGGAGCGATTTGAGGCCTATGATGGAAAGGGAAATATCTTCCCATAGAAACTAGACAGAAGCCTTCTCAGAAACTTCTGTGTGATGAGTGCATTCAACTCACAGACTTGAACCTTCCTTTTGATAGAGAAGTTTTGAAACACTCTTTTAGAGGCATCTGAATGAGGATCTTGGGAGCGCTTCGAGGCCAATGCTGGGAAACGAAATATCATCACATAGAAACTAGACAGATGGATTCTCAGAAACTTCTTTGTGATGAGTGCGTTCCACTCACAGACTTGAACGTCCCTCTTGAGAGAACAGTTTGGAAACACTCCTTTTGTAGAATCTGCAAGTGTTTATTTGGAGCGCTTTGAGGCCTATGTTGGAAAAGGAAATATCTTCACATAGAAACTAGACAGAAGCATTCTTAGAAACTTCTTTGCGATGAGTGCATTCAACGCACAGACTTGAAGCTTCCTTTGGAAAGAGCAGTTTTGAAACACTCTTTTTGTAGAATCTGCAAGTGGATATGTGGAGCGCTTTGAGGCCTCTGCTGGAAAAGGAAATATCTTCACAGAAAAACTAGACAGAAGCATTCTCAGAAACGTCTTGGTCATGTGTGCATTGAACTCACAGAGCAGAACCTTCCTTTTGATAGAGAAGCTTGGAAACACTCTTTTAGTAGAATCTTCAGGTGGATGTATGGAGTGCTTTGAGGCCTATGCTGGAAAAGGAAATGTCTTCACGTAGAAACGAGCCAAAGGCATTCTCGGAAAGTTCCCCGTGCTTTGTGCATTCAACTCACAGAGTTCAGCCTTCTTTTTGCTAGAGCAGTTTGGAAACACTCTTTTTGTAGAGTCTGCAAGTGGATAATTGGAGCGCCTTGAGGCCTACGCTGCAAAAGGAAATAACATTGCATAAAAACTAGATGGAAGCATTCTCACAAACTTCTTTGTGGTGAGTGCATTCAACTCACAGAGTTGAACCTTCGTTTTGATAGACCAGTTTTGAAACACTGTTTTTGTAGTATTCGCAAGTGGATATTTGGAGCGCGTTGAGGCTGGAGTTGGAAAAGGAAATATCTTCACATACAAACTAGACGTAAGCATCCTCCCAAGCTTCTTTGTCACGTGGGGATTGAACTCACAGTGTTGAACATTCCTTTTCGTAGAGCGGTTCTGCATGACTCTTTTTGTGGAAACTGCAAGTGCATGTTTGGTGCGATTGCGGCATCTAGTGGAAAGGAACATACATTACGATGAAAACTAGATTGAACTCTTCTCAGAAACTTCTTTGCGATGAGTGCCTTCTACTCACAGAGTCGAACCTTCCTTTCGAGAGAAGAGTTTTGAGACACTCTTTTTGTGGAATCTGCAAGGGGATCACTAGGGCGCTTTGATGCCTATGCTGGAAAAGGAAATATCTTCACACGAAAACTAGACAGAAGCATTCTCAGAAACCTTTTCTGATGTGCGCATTCAACTCACCGAGTTGAACCTTCCTTTTGATAGAGCAGTTTTGAAACACTCTTTTTGTAGAATCTGCAAGTGGAGATTTGGAGTGCTTTGAGTCCTACCCTGGAAAAGGAAATAACTTCACTTAGAACCTAGACGGAAGCATTCTCAGAGACTTCCCTGTGCTTTCTGCATTCAACTCACAGAGTTGAACCTTCCTTTTGATAGAACAGCTTTGAAACGCTCTTTTTGTAGAATCTGCAAGTCGATACTTGGAACGCTTTGAGGCCTATGCTGGAAAAGGAAATACCTTCACATAAAAACTAGAGAGAAGCATTCTCAGAAACTTCTTTGTGATCTGCGCATTCAACCCACAGAGTTGAAGCTTCCCTTTGCTATAGCAGTTTTGAAACTCTCTTTGAGTAGAATCTTCAAGGGGATATTCGGTGTGCCGAGAGGTCAACACTGGAAAAGGAAATATCTTCACTTAAAAACTGGACGGAAGCGTTCTCAGAAACTACCCTGAGCTTTATGCATTCAACTCACAGAGAGGACTCTTCCTTTGGAGAGCGCAGTTTTGAAACACTCTTTTTGCAGAATTTGCTAGGGGATGTTTGGAGCTTTTGGAGGCCTATGCTGGAAGAGGAAATATCTTCACATACCAAGTAGACAGAAGCATTCTCACAAACTTCTTTGTGATGAGTGCCTTCAACTCACAGACTTGAACCTTCCTTTTGAAAGAGCAGTCTTGAAACACTCCTTTTGTAGAATCTGCAAGTGGATATTTGGAGCGTTTTGAGGCCTTTGCTGGGAAATGAAGTATCTTCACCTAAAAACTAGACAGAAGCATTCTCAGAAACATCTTTGCGATGTGTGCATTCAACTCACAGGGTTGAACCTTCCTTTTGATAGAGCAGTTTTGAAACGCACTTTGTGTAGAATCTGCAAGTGGATATTTGGAGGCTTTCAGGCCTATGCTGGAAAAGGGAATATCTTCACATAAACACTAGACAGAAGCATTCTCAGAAACTTCTTTGTGATGTGTGCATTTAACTCACAGAGTTGAACAGGCCTTCTGATAGAGCCGTTTGGAAACAGCCTTTTTGTAACATCTGCAAGTGGATATTTGGAGCGATTTGTGGCCTATGATGGAAAGGGAAATATCTTCACATAGAAACTAGACAGAAGCCTTCTCAGAAACTTCTGTGTGATGAGTGCATTCAACTCACAGACTTGAACCTTCCTTTTGATAGAGAAGTTTTGAAACACTCTTTTAGAGGCATCTGAATGAGGATCTTGGGAGCGCTTCGAGGCCAATGCTGGGAAACGAAATATCATCACATAGAAACTAGACAGATGGATTCTCAGAAACTTCTTTGTGATGAGTGCGTTCCACTCACAGACTTGAACGTCCCTCTTGAGAGAACAGTTTGGAAACACTCCTTTTGTAGAATCTGCAAGTGTTTATTTGGAGCGCTTTGAGGCCTATGTTGGAAAAGGAAATATCTTCACATAGAAACTAGACAGAAGCATTCTCAGAAACTTCTTTGCGATGAGTGCATTCAACGCACAGACTTGAAGCTTCCTTTGGAAAGAGCAGTTTTGAAACACTCTTTTTGTAGAATCTGCAAGTGGATATGTGGAGCGCTTTGAGGCCTCTGCTGGAAAAGGAAATATCTTCACAGAAAAACTAGACAGAAGCATTCTCAGAAACGTCTTGGTCATGTGTGCATTGAACTCACAGAGTAGAACCTTCCTTTTGATAGAGAAGCTTGGAAACACTCTTTTAGTAGAATCTTCAGGTGGATGTATGGAGTGCTTTGAGGCCTATGCTGGAAAAGGAAATGTCTTCACGTAGAAACGAGACAAAGGCATTCTCGGAAAGTTCCCTGTGCTTTGTGCATTCAACTCACAGAGTTCAGCCTTCTTTTTGCTAGAGCAGTTTGGAAACACTCTTTTTGTAGAGTCTGCAAGTGGATAATTGGAGCGCTTTGAGGCCTACGCTGCAAAAGGAAATAACATTGCATAAAAACTAGATGGAAGCATTCTCACAAACTTCTTTGTGGTGAGTGCATTCAACTCACAGAGTTGAACCTTCGTTTTGATAGACCAGTTTTGAAACACTGTTTTTGTAGTATTCGCAAGTGGATATTTGGAGCGCCTTGAGGCTGGAGTTGGAAAAGGAAATATCTTCACATACAAACTAGACGGAAGCATCCTCCGAAGCTTCTTTGTCACGTGGGGATTGAACTCACAGTGTTGAACATTCCTTTTCGTAGAGCGGTTCTGCATGACTCTTTTTGTGGAAACTGCAAGTGGATATTTGGTGCGATTGCGGCATCTAGTGGAAAGGAACATACATTACGATGAAAACTAGATTGAACTCTTCTCAGAAACTTCTTTGCGATGAGTGCCTTCTACTCACAGAGTCGAACCTTCCTTTCGAGAGAAGAGTTTTGAGACACTCTTTTTGTGGAATCTGCAAGGGGATCACTAGGGCGCTTTGATGCCTATGCTGGAAAAGGAAATATCTTCACACGAAAACTAGACAGAAGCATTCTCAGAAACCTTTTCTGATGTGCGCATTCAACTCACCGAGTTGAACCTTCCTTTTGATAGAGCAGTTTTGAAACACTCTTTTTGTAGAATCTGCAAGTGGAGATTTGGAGTGCTTTGAGTCCTACCCTGGAAAAGGAAATAACTTCACTTAGAACCTAGACGGAAGCATTCTCAGAGACTTCCCTGTGCTTTCTGCATTCAACTCACAGAGTTGAACCTTCCTTTTGATAGAACAGCTTTGAAACGCTCTTTTTGTAGAATCTGCAAGTCGATACTTGGAACGCTTTGAGGCCTATGCTGGAAAAGGAAATACCTTCACATAAAAACTAGAGAGAAGCATTCTCAGAAACTTCTTTGTGATCTGCGCATTCAACCCACAGAGTTGAAGCTTCCCTTTGCTATAGCAGTTTTGAAACTCTCTTTGAGTAGAATCTTCAAGGGGATATTCGGTGTGCCGAGAGGCCAACACTGGAAAAGGAAATATCTTCACTTAAAAACTGGACGGAAGCGTTCTCAGAAACTACCTTGAGCTTTATGCATTCAACTCACAGAGAGGACTCTTCCTTTGGAGAGCGCAGTTTTGAAACACTCTTTTTGCAGAATTTGCTAGGGGATGTTTGGAGCTTTTGGAGGCCTATGCTGGAAGAGGAAATATCTTCACATACCAAGTAGACAGAAGCATTCTCACAAACTTCTTTGTGATGAGTGCCTTCAACTCACAGACTTGAACCTTCCTTTTGAAAGAGCAGTCTTGAAACACTCCTTTTGTAGAATCTGCAAGTGGATATTTGGAGCGTTTTGAGGCCTTTGCTGGGAAATGAAATATCTTCACCTAAAAACTAGACAGAAGCATTCTCAGAAACATCTTTGCGATGTGTGCATTCAACTCACAGGGTTGAACCTTCCTTTTGATAGAGCAGTTTTGAAACGCACTTTGTGTAGAATCTGCAAGTGGATATTTGGAGGGCTTTCAGGCCTATGCTGGAAAAGGGAATATCTTCACGTAAACACTAGACAGAAGCATTCTCAGAAACTTCTTTGTGATGTGTGCATTCAACTCACAGAGTTGAACCGGCCTTCTGATAGAGCCGTTTGGAAACAGCCTTTTTGTAACATCTGCAAGTGGATATTTGGAGCGATTTGAGGCCTATGATGGAAAGGGAAATATCTTCACATAGAAACTAGACAGAAGCCTTCTCAGAAACTTCTGTGTGATGAGTGCATTCAACTCACAGACTTGAACCTTCCTTTTGATAGAGAAGTTTTGAAACACTCTTTTAGAGGCATCTGAATGAGGATCTTGGGAGCGCTTCGAGGCCAATGCTGGGAAACGAAATATCATCACATAGAAACTAGACAGATGGATTCTCAGAAA
Organism: Pongo pygmaeus; assembly: GCF_028885625.2. Taxonomy (NCBI): domain Eukaryota; kingdom Metazoa; phylum Chordata; class Mammalia; order Primates; family Hominidae; genus Pongo; species Pongo pygmaeus. Next base: position 71,513,958 of record NC_072376.2, read on the forward strand.
CTTCTTTGTGATGAGTGCGTTCCACTCACAGACTTGAACGTCCCTCTTGAGAGAACAGTTTGGAAACACTCCTTTTGTAGAATCTGCAAGTGTTTATTTGGAGCGCTTTGAGGCCTATGTTGGAAAAGGAAATATCTTCACATAGAAACTAGACAGAAGCATTCTCAGAAACTTCTTTGCGATGAGTGCATTCAACGCACAGACTTGAAGCTTCCTTTGGAAAGAGCAGTTTTGAAACACTCTTTTTGTAGAATCTGCAAGTGGATATGTGGAGCGCTTTGAGGCCTCTGCTGGAAAAGGAAATATCTTCACAGAAAAACTAGACAGAAGCATTCTCAGAAACGTCTTGGTCATGTGTGCATTGAACTCACAGAGTAGAACCTTCCTTTTGATAGAGAAGCTTGGAAACACTCTTTTAGTAGAATCTTCAGGTGGATGTATGGAGTGCTTTGAGGCCTATGCTGGAAAAGGAAATGTCTTCACGTAGAAACGAGACAAAGGCATTCTCGGAAAGTTCCCTGTGCTTTGTGCATTCAACTCACAGAGTTCAGCCTTCTTTTTGCTAGAGCAGTTTGGAAACACTCTTTTTGTAGAGTCTGCAAGTGGATAATTGGAGCGCTTTGAGGCCTACGCTGCAAAAGGAAATAACATTGCATAAAAACTAGATGGAAGCATTCTCACAAACTTCTTTGTGGTGAGTGCATTCAACTCACAGAGTTGAACCTTCGTTTTGATAGACCAGTTTTGAAACACTGTTTTTGTAGTATTCGCAAGTGGATATTTGGAGCGCCTTGAGGCTGGAGTTGGAAAAGGAAATATCTTCACATACAAACTAGACGGAAGCATTCTCCGAAGCTTCTTTGTCACGTGGGGATTGAACTCACAGTGTTGAACATTCCTTTTCGTAGAGCGGTTCTGCATGACTCTTTTTGTGGAAACTGCAAGTGGATATTTGGTGCGATTGCGGCATCTAGTGGAAAGGAACATACATTACGATGAAAACTAGATTGAACTCTTCTCAGAAACTTCTTTGCGATGAGTGCCTTCTACTCACAGAGTCGAACCTTCCTTTCGAGAGAAGAGTTTTGAGACACTCTTTTTGTGGAATCTGCAAGGGGATCACTAGGGCGCTTTGATGCCTATGCTGGAAAAGGAAATATCTTCACACGAAAACTAGACAGAAGCATTCTCAGAAACCTTTTCTGATGTGCGCATTCAACTCACCGAGTTGAACCTTCCTTTTGATAGAGCAGTTTTGAAACACTCTTTTTGTAGAATCTGCAAGTGGAGATTTGGAGTGCTTTGAGTCCTACCCTGGAAAAGGAAATAACTTCACTTAGAACCTAGACGGAAGCATTCTCAGAGACTTCCCTGTGCTTTCTGCATTCAACTCACAGAGTTGAACCTTCCTTTTGATAGAACAGCTTTGAAACGCTCTTTTTGTAGAATCTGCAAGTCGATACTTGGAACGCTTTGAGGCCTATGCTGGAAAAGGAAATAGCTTCACATAAAAACTAGAGAGAAGCATTCTCAGAAACTTCTTTGTGATCTGCGCATTCAACCCACAGAGTTGAAGCTTCCCTTTGCTATAGCAGTTTTGAAACTCTCTTTGAGTAGAATCTTCAAGGGGATATTCGGTGTGCCGAGAGGCCAACACTGGAAAAGGAAATATCTTCACTTAAAAACTGGACGGAAGCGTTCTCAGAAACTACCTTGAGCTTTATGCATTCAACTCACAGAGAGGACTCTTCCTTTGGAGAGCGCAGTTTTGAAACACTCTTTTTGCAGAATTTGCTAGGGGATGTTTGGAGCTTTTGGAGGCCTATGCTGGAAGAGGAAATATCTTCACATACCAAGCAGACAGAAGCATTCTCACAAACTTGAACCTTTCTTTTGAAAGAGCAGTCTTGAAACACTCCTTTTGTAGAATCTGCAAGTGGATATTTGGAGCGTTTTGAGGCCTTTGCTGGGAAATGAAATATCTTCACCTAAAAACTAGACAGAAGCATTCTCAGAAACATCTTTGCGATGTGTGCATTCAACTCACAGGGTTGAACCTTCCTTTTGATAGAGCAGTTTTGAAACGCACTTTGTGTAGAATCTGCAAGTGGATATTTGGAGGGCTTTGAGGCCTATGCTGGAAAAGGGAATATCTTCACATAAACACTAGACAGAAGCATTCTCAGAAACTTCTTTGTGATGTGTGCATTCAACTCACAGAGTTGAAGCGGCCTTCTGATAGAGCCGTTTGGAAACAGCCTTTTTGTAACATCTGCAAGTGGATATTTGGAGCGATTTGAGGCCTATGATGGAAAGGGAAATATCTTCCCATAGAAACTAGACAGAAGCCTTCTCAGAAACTTCTGTGTGATGAGTGCATTCAACTCACAGACTTGAACCTTCCTTTTGATAGAGAAGTTTTGAAACACTCTTTTAGAGGCATCTGAATGAGGATCTTGGGAGCGCTTCGAGGCCAATGCTGGGAAACGAAATATCATCACATAGAAACTAGACAGATGGATTCTCAGAAACTTCTTTGTGATGAGTGCGTTCCACTCACAGACTTGAACGTCCCTCTTGAGAGAACAGTTTGGAAACACTCCTTTTGTAGAATCTGCAAGTGTTTATTTGGAGCGCTTTGAGGCCTATGTTGGAAAAGGAAATATCTTCACATAGAAACTAGACAGAAGCATTCTTAGAAACTTCTTTGCGATGAGTGCATTCAACGCACAGACTTGAAGCTTCCTTTGGAAAGAGCAGTTTTGAAACACTCTTTTTGTAGAATCTGCAAGTGGATATGTGGAGCGCTTTGAGGCCTCTGCTGGAAAAGGAAATATCTTCACAGAAAAACTAGACAGAAGCATTCTCAGAAACGTCTTGGTCATGTGTGCATTGAACTCACAGAGCAGAACCTTCCTTTTGATAGAGAAGCTTGGAAACACTCTTTTAGTAGAATCTTCAGGTGGATGTATGGAGTGCTTTGAGGCCTATGCTGGAAAAGGAAATGTCTTCACGTAGAAACGAGCCAAAGGCATTCTCGGAAAGTTCCCCGTGCTTTGTGCATTCAACTCACAGAGTTCAGCCTTCTTTTTGCTAGAGCAGTTTGGAAACACTCTTTTTGTAGAGTCTGCAAGTGGATAATTGGAGCGCCTTGAGGCCTACGCTGCAAAAGGAAATAACATTGCATAAAAACTAGATGGAAGCATTCTCACAAACTTCTTTGTGGTGAGTGCATTCAACTCACAGAGTTGAACCTTCGTTTTGATAGACCAGTTTTGAAACACTGTTTTTGTAGTATTCGCAAGTGGATATTTGGAGCGCGTTGAGGCTGGAGTTGGAAAAGGAAATATCTTCACATACAAACTAGACGTAAGCATCCTCCCAAGCTTCTTTGTCACGTGGGGATTGAACTCACAGTGTTGAACATTCCTTTTCGTAGAGCGGTTCTGCATGACTCTTTTTGTGGAAACTGCAAGTGCATGTTTGGTGCGATTGCGGCATCTAGTGGAAAGGAACATACATTACGATGAAAACTAGATTGAACTCTTCTCAGAAACTTCTTTGCGATGAGTGCCTTCTACTCACAGAGTCGAACCTTCCTTTCGAGAGAAGAGTTTTGAGACACTCTTTTTGTGGAATCTGCAAGGGGATCACTAGGGCGCTTTGATGCCTATGCTGGAAAAGGAAATATCTTCACACGAAAACTAGACAGAAGCATTCTCAGAAACCTTTTCTGATGTGCGCATTCAACTCACCGAGTTGAACCTTCCTTTTGATAGAGCAGTTTTGAAACACTCTTTTTGTAGAATCTGCAAGTGGAGATTTGGAGTGCTTTGAGTCCTACCCTGGAAAAGGAAATAACTTCACTTAGAACCTAGACGGAAGCATTCTCAGAGACTTCCCTGTGCTTTCTGCATTCAACTCACAGAGTTGAACCTTCCTTTTGATAGAACAGCTTTGAAACGCTCTTTTTGTAGAATCTGCAAGTCGATACTTGGAACGCTTTGAGGCCTATGCTGGAAAAGGAAATACCTTCACATAAAAACTAGAGAGAAGCATTCTCAGAAACTTCTTTGTGATCTGCGCATTCAACCCACAGAGTTGAAGCTTCCCTTTGCTATAGCAGTTTTGAAACTCTCTTTGAGTAGAATCTTCAAGGGGATATTCGGTGTGCCGAGAGGTCAACACTGGAAAAGGAAATATCTTCACTTAAAAACTGGACGGAAGCGTTCTCAGAAACTACCCTGAGCTTTATGCATTCAACTCACAGAGAGGACTCTTCCTTTGGAGAGCGCAGTTTTGAAACACTCTTTTTGCAGAATTTGCTAGGGGATGTTTGGAGCTTTTGGAGGCCTATGCTGGAAGAGGAAATATCTTCACATACCAAGTAGACAGAAGCATTCTCACAAACTTCTTTGTGATGAGTGCCTTCAACTCACAGACTTGAACCTTCCTTTTGAAAGAGCAGTCTTGAAACACTCCTTTTGTAGAATCTGCAAGTGGATATTTGGAGCGTTTTGAGGCCTTTGCTGGGAAATGAAGTATCTTCACCTAAAAACTAGACAGAAGCATTCTCAGAAACATCTTTGCGATGTGTGCATTCAACTCACAGGGTTGAACCTTCCTTTTGATAGAGCAGTTTTGAAACGCACTTTGTGTAGAATCTGCAAGTGGATATTTGGAGGCTTTCAGGCCTATGCTGGAAAAGGGAATATCTTCACATAAACACTAGACAGAAGCATTCTCAGAAACTTCTTTGTGATGTGTGCATTTAACTCACAGAGTTGAACAGGCCTTCTGATAGAGCCGTTTGGAAACAGCCTTTTTGTAACATCTGCAAGTGGATATTTGGAGCGATTTGTGGCCTATGATGGAAAGGGAAATATCTTCACATAGAAACTAGACAGAAGCCTTCTCAGAAACTTCTGTGTGATGAGTGCATTCAACTCACAGACTTGAACCTTCCTTTTGATAGAGAAGTTTTGAAACACTCTTTTAGAGGCATCTGAATGAGGATCTTGGGAGCGCTTCGAGGCCAATGCTGGGAAACGAAATATCATCACATAGAAACTAGACAGATGGATTCTCAGAAACTTCTTTGTGATGAGTGCGTTCCACTCACAGACTTGAACGTCCCTCTTGAGAGAACAGTTTGGAAACACTCCTTTTGTAGAATCTGCAAGTGTTTATTTGGAGCGCTTTGAGGCCTATGTTGGAAAAGGAAATATCTTCACATAGAAACTAGACAGAAGCATTCTCAGAAACTTCTTTGCGATGAGTGCATTCAACGCACAGACTTGAAGCTTCCTTTGGAAAGAGCAGTTTTGAAACACTCTTTTTGTAGAATCTGCAAGTGGATATGTGGAGCGCTTTGAGGCCTCTGCTGGAAAAGGAAATATCTTCACAGAAAAACTAGACAGAAGCATTCTCAGAAACGTCTTGGTCATGTGTGCATTGAACTCACAGAGTAGAACCTTCCTTTTGATAGAGAAGCTTGGAAACACTCTTTTAGTAGAATCTTCAGGTGGATGTATGGAGTGCTTTGAGGCCTATGCTGGAAAAGGAAATGTCTTCACGTAGAAACGAGACAAAGGCATTCTCGGAAAGTTCCCTGTGCTTTGTGCATTCAACTCACAGAGTTCAGCCTTCTTTTTGCTAGAGCAGTTTGGAAACACTCTTTTTGTAGAGTCTGCAAGTGGATAATTGGAGCGCTTTGAGGCCTACGCTGCAAAAGGAAATAACATTGCATAAAAACTAGATGGAAGCATTCTCACAAACTTCTTTGTGGTGAGTGCATTCAACTCACAGAGTTGAACCTTCGTTTTGATAGACCAGTTTTGAAACACTGTTTTTGTAGTATTCGCAAGTGGATATTTGGAGCGCCTTGAGGCTGGAGTTGGAAAAGGAAATATCTTCACATACAAACTAGACGGAAGCATCCTCCGAAGCTTCTTTGTCACGTGGGGATTGAACTCACAGTGTTGAACATTCCTTTTCGTAGAGCGGTTCTGCATGACTCTTTTTGTGGAAACTGCAAGTGGATATTTGGTGCGATTGCGGCATCTAGTGGAAAGGAACATACATTACGATGAAAACTAGATTGAACTCTTCTCAGAAACTTCTTTGCGATGAGTGCCTTCTACTCACAGAGTCGAACCTTCCTTTCGAGAGAAGAGTTTTGAGACACTCTTTTTGTGGAATCTGCAAGGGGATCACTAGGGCGCTTTGATGCCTATGCTGGAAAAGGAAATATCTTCACACGAAAACTAGACAGAAGCATTCTCAGAAACCTTTTCTGATGTGCGCATTCAACTCACCGAGTTGAACCTTCCTTTTGATAGAGCAGTTTTGAAACACTCTTTTTGTAGAATCTGCAAGTGGAGATTTGGAGTGCTTTGAGTCCTACCCTGGAAAAGGAAATAACTTCACTTAGAACCTAGACGGAAGCATTCTCAGAGACTTCCCTGTGCTTTCTGCATTCAACTCACAGAGTTGAACCTTCCTTTTGATAGAACAGCTTTGAAACGCTCTTTTTGTAGAATCTGCAAGTCGATACTTGGAACGCTTTGAGGCCTATGCTGGAAAAGGAAATACCTTCACATAAAAACTAGAGAGAAGCATTCTCAGAAACTTCTTTGTGATCTGCGCATTCAACCCACAGAGTTGAAGCTTCCCTTTGCTATAGCAGTTTTGAAACTCTCTTTGAGTAGAATCTTCAAGGGGATATTCGGTGTGCCGAGAGGCCAACACTGGAAAAGGAAATATCTTCACTTAAAAACTGGACGGAAGCGTTCTCAGAAACTACCTTGAGCTTTATGCATTCAACTCACAGAGAGGACTCTTCCTTTGGAGAGCGCAGTTTTGAAACACTCTTTTTGCAGAATTTGCTAGGGGATGTTTGGAGCTTTTGGAGGCCTATGCTGGAAGAGGAAATATCTTCACATACCAAGTAGACAGAAGCATTCTCACAAACTTCTTTGTGATGAGTGCCTTCAACTCACAGACTTGAACCTTCCTTTTGAAAGAGCAGTCTTGAAACACTCCTTTTGTAGAATCTGCAAGTGGATATTTGGAGCGTTTTGAGGCCTTTGCTGGGAAATGAAATATCTTCACCTAAAAACTAGACAGAAGCATTCTCAGAAACATCTTTGCGATGTGTGCATTCAACTCACAGGGTTGAACCTTCCTTTTGATAGAGCAGTTTTGAAACGCACTTTGTGTAGAATCTGCAAGTGGATATTTGGAGGGCTTTCAGGCCTATGCTGGAAAAGGGAATATCTTCACGTAAACACTAGACAGAAGCATTCTCAGAAACTTCTTTGTGATGTGTGCATTCAACTCACAGAGTTGAACCGGCCTTCTGATAGAGCCGTTTGGAAACAGCCTTTTTGTAACATCTGCAAGTGGATATTTGGAGCGATTTGAGGCCTATGATGGAAAGGGAAATATCTTCACATAGAAACTAGACAGAAGCCTTCTCAGAAACTTCTGTGTGATGAGTGCATTCAACTCACAGACTTGAACCTTCCTTTTGATAGAGAAGTTTTGAAACACTCTTTTAGAGGCATCTGAATGAGGATCTTGGGAGCGCTTCGAGGCCAATGCTGGGAAACGAAATATCATCACATAGAAACTAGACAGATGGATTCTCAGAAACTTCTTTGTGATGAGTGCGTTCCACTCACAGACTTGAACGTCCCTCTTGAGAGAACAGTTTGGAAACACTCCTTTTGTAGAATCTGCAAGTGTTTATTTGGAGCGCTTTGAGGCCTATGTTGGAAAAGGAAATATCTTCACATAGAAACTAGACAGAAGCATTCTCAGAAACTTCTTTGCGATGAGTGCATTCAACGCACAGACTTGAAGCTTCCTTTGGAAAGAGCAGTTTTGAAACACTCTTTTTGTAGAATCTGCAAGTGGATATGTGGAGCGCTTTGAGGCCTCTGCTGGAAAAGGAAATATCTTCACAGAAAAACTAGACAGAAGCATTCTCAGAAACGTCTTGGTCATGTGTGCATTGAACTCACAGAGTAGAACCTTCCTTTTGATAGAGAAGCTTGGAAACACTCTTTTAGTAGAATCTTCAGGTGGATGTATGGAGTGCTTTGAGGCCTATGCTGGAAAAGGAAATGTCTTCACGTAGAAACGAGACAAAGGCATTCTCGGAAAGTTCCCTGTGCTTTGTGCATTCAACTCACAGAGTTCAGCCTTCTTTTTGCTAGAGCAGTTTGGAAACACTCTTTTTGTAGAGTCTGCAAGTGGATAATTGGAGCGCTTTGAGGCCTACGCTGCAAAAGGAAATAACATTGCATAAAAACTAGATGGAAGCATTCTCACAAACTTCTTTGTGGTGAGTGCATTCAACTCACAGAGTTGAACCTTCGTTTTGATAGACCAGTTTTGAAACACTGTTTTTGTAGTATTCGCAAGTGGATATTTGGAGCGCCTTGAGGCTGGAGTTGGAAAAGGAAATATCTTCACATACAAACTAGACGGAAGCATTCTCCGAAGCTTCTTTGTCACGTGGGGATTGAACTCACAGTGTTGAACATTCCTTTTCGTAGAGCGGTTCTGCATGACTCTTTTTGTGGAAACTGCAAGTGGATATTTGGTGCGATTGCGGCATCTAGTGGAAAGGAACATACATTACGATGAAAACTAGATTGAACTCTTCTCAGAAACTTCTTTGCGATGAGTGCCTTCTACTCACAGAGTCGAACCTTCCTTTCGAGAGAAGAGTTTTGAGACACTCTTTTTGTGGAATCTGCAAGGGGATCACTAGGGCGCTTTGATGCCTATGCTGGAAAAGGAAATATCTTCACACGAAAACTAGACAGAAGCATTCTCAGAAACCTTTTCTGATGTGCGCATTCAACTCACCGAGTTGAACCTTCCTTTTGATAGAGCAGTTTTGAAACACTCTTTTTGTAGAATCTGCAAGTGGAGATTTGGAGTGCTTTGAGTCCTACCCTGGAAAAGGAAATAACTTCACTTAGAACCTAGACGGAAGCATTCTCAGAGACTTCCCTGTGCTTTCTGCATTCAACTCACAGAGTTGAACCTTCCTTTTGATAGAACAGCTTTGAAACGCTCTTTTTGTAGAATCTGCAAGTCGATACTTGGAACGCTTTGAGGCCTATGCTGGAAAAGGAAATAGCTTCACATAAAAACTAGAGAGAAGCATTCTCAGAAACTTCTTTGTGATCTGCGCATTCAACCCACAGAGTTGAAGCTTCCCTTTGCTATAGCAGTTTTGAAACTCTCTTTGAGTAGAATCTTCAAGGGGATATTCGGTGTGCCGAGAGGCCAACACTGGAAAAGGAAATATCTTCACTTAAAAACTGGACGGAAGCGTTCTCAGAAACTACCTTGAGCTTTATGCATTCAACTCACAGAGAGGACTCTTCCTTTGGAGAGCGCAGTTTTGAAACACTCTTTTTGCAGAATTTGCTAGGGGATGTTTGGAGCTTTTGGAGGCCTATGCTGGAAGAGGAAATATCTTCACATACCAAGCAGACAGAAGCATTCTCACAAACTTGAACCTTTCTTTTGAAAGAGCAGTCTTGAAACACTCCTTTTGTAGAATCTGCAAGTGGATATTTGGAGCGTTTTGAGGCCTTTGCTGGGAAATGAAATATCTTCACCTAAAAACTAGACAGAAGCATTCTCAGAAACATCTTTGCGATGTGTGCATTCAACTCACAGGGTTGAACCTTCCTTTTGATAGAGCAGTTTTGAAACGCACTTTGTGTAGAATCTGCAAGTGGATATTTGGAGGGCTTTGAGGCCTATGCTGGAAAAGGGAATATCTTCACATAAACACTAGACAGAAGCATTCTCAGAAACTTCTTTGTGATGTGTGCATTCAACTCACAGAGTTGAAGCGGCCTTCTGATAGAGCCGTTTGGAAACAGCCTTTTTGTAACATCTGCAAGTGGATATTTGGAGCGATTTGAGGCCTATGATGGAAAGGGAAATATCTTCCCATAGAAACTAGACAGAAGCCTTCTCAGAAACTTCTGTGTGATGAGTGCATTCAACTCACAGACTTGAACCTTCCTTTTGAGAGAGAAGTTTTGAAACACTCTTTTAGAGGCATCTGAATGAGGATCTTGGGAGCGCTTCGAGGCCAATGCTGGGAAACGAAATATCATCACATAGAAACTAGACAGATGGATTCTCAGAAACTTCTTTGTGATGAGTGCGTTCCACTCACAGACTTGAACGTCCCTCTTGAGAGAACAGTTTGGAAACACTCCTTTTGTAGAATCTGCAAGTGTTTATTTGGAGCGCTTTGAGGCCTATGTTGGAAAAGGAAATATCTTCACATAGAAACTAGACAGAAGCATTCTTAGAAACTTCTTTGCGATGAGTGCATTCAACGCACAGACTTGAAGCTTCCTTTGGAAAGAGCAGTTTTGAAACACTCTTTTTGTAGAATCTGCAAGTGGATATGTGGAGCGCTTTGAGGCCTCTGCTGGAAAAGGAAATATCTTCACAGAAAAACTAGACAGAAGCATTCTCAGAAACGTCTTGGTCATGTGTGCATTGAACTCACAGAGCAGAACCTTCCTTTTGATAGAGAAGCTTGGAAACACTCTTTTAGTAGAATCTTCAGGTGGATGTATGGAGTGCTTTGAGGCCTATGCTGGAAAAGGAAATGTCTTCACGTAGAAACGAGCCAAAGGCATTCTCGGAAAGTTCCCCGTGCTTTGTGCATTCAACTCACAGAGTTCAGCCTTCTTTTTGCTAGAGCAGTTTGGAAACACTCTTTTTGTAGAGTCTGCAAGTGGATAATTGGAGCGCCTTGAGGCCTACGCTGCAAAAGGAAATAACATTGCATAAAAACTAGATGGAAGCATTCTCACAAACTTCTTTGTGGTGAGTGCATTCAACTCACAGAGTTGAACCTTCGTTTTGATAGACCAGTTTTGAAACACTGTTTTTGTAGTATTCGCAAGTGGATATTTGGAGCGCGTTGAGGCTGGAGTTGGAAAAGGAAATATCTTCACATACAAACTAGACGTAAGCATCCTCCCAAGCTTCTTTGTCACGTGGGGATTGAACTCACAGTGTTGAACATTCCTTTTCGTAGAGCGGTTCTGCATGACTCTTTTTGTGGAAACTGCAAGTGCATGTTTGGTGCGATTGCGGCATCTAGTGGAAAGGAACATACATTACGATGAAAACTAGATTGAACTCTTCTCAGAAACTTCTTTGCGATGAGTGCCTTCTACTCACAGAGTCGAACCTTCCTTTCGAGAGAAGAGTTTTGAGACACTCTTTTTGTGGAATCTGCAAGGGGATCACTAGGGCGCTTTGATGCCTATGCTGGAAAAGGAAATATCTTCACACGAAAACTAGACAGAAGCATTCTCAGAAACCTTTTCTGATGTGCGCATTCAACTCACCGAGTTGAACCTTCCTTTTGATAGAGCAGTTTTGAAACACTCTTTTTGTAGAATCTGCAAGTGGAGATTTGGAGTCCTTTGAGTCCTACCCTGGAAAAGGAAATAACTTCACTTAGAACCTAGACGGAAGCATTCTCAGAGACTTCCCTGTGCTTTCTGCATTCAACTCACAGAGTTGAACCTTCCTTTTGATAGAACAGCTTTGAAACGCTCTTTTTGTAGAATCTGCAAGTCGATACTTGGAACGCTTTGAGGCCTATGCTGGAAAAGGAAATACCTTCACATAAAAACTAGAGAGAAGCATTCTCAAAAACTTCTTTGTGATCTGCGCATTCAACCCACAGAGTTGAAGCTTCCCTTTGCTATAGCAGTTTTGAAACTCTCTTTGAGTAGAATCTTCAAGGGGATATTCGGTGTGCCGAGAGGTCAACACTGGAAAAGGAAATATCTTCACTTAAAAACTGGACGGAAGCGTTCTCAGAAACTACCCTGAGCTTTATGCATTCAACTCACAGAGAGGACTCTTCCTTTGGAGAGCGCAGTTTTGAAACACTCTTTTTGCAGAATTTGCTAGGGGATGTTTGGAGCTTTTGGAGGCCTATGCTGGAAGAGGAAATATCTTCACATACCAAGTAGACAGAAGCATTCTCACAAACTTCTTTGTGATGAGTGCCTTCAACTCACAGACTTGAACCTTCCTTTTGAAAGAGCAGTCTTGAAACACTCCTTTTGTAGAATCTGCAAGTGGATATTTGGAGCGTTTTGAGGCCTTTGCTGGGAAATGAAGTATCTTCACCTAAAAACTAGACAGAAGCATTCTCAGAAACATCTTTGCGATGTGTGCATTCAACTCACAGGGTTGAACCTTCCTTTTGATAGAGCAGTTTTGAAACGCACTTTGTGTAGAATCTGCAAGTGGATATTTGGAGGCTTTCAGGCCTATGCTGGAAAAGGGAATATCTTCACATAAACACTAGACAGAAGCATTCTCAGAAACTTCTTTGTGATGTGTGCATTTAACTCACAGAGTTGAACAGGCCTTCTGATAGAGCCGTTTGGAAACAGCCTTTTTGTAACATCTGCAAGTGGATATTTGGAGCGATTTGTGGCCTATGATGGAAAGGGAAATATCTTCACATAGAAACTAGACAGAAGCCTTCTCAGAAACTTCTGTGTGATGAGTGCATTCAACTCACAGACTTGAACCTTCCTTTTGATAGAGAAGTTTTGAAACACTCTTTTAGAGGCATCTGAATGAGGATCTTGGGAGCGCTTCGAGGCCAATGCTGGGAAACGAAATATCATCACATAGAAACTAGACAGATGGATTCTCAGAAACTTCTTTGTGATGAGTGCGTTCCACTCACAGACTTGAACGTCCCTCTTGAGAGAACAGTTTGGAAACACTCCTTTTGTAGAATCTGCAAGTGTTTATTTGGAGCGCTTTGAGGCCTATGTTGGAAAAGGAAATATCTTCACATAGAAACTAGACAGAAGCATTCTCAGAAACTTCTTTGCGATGAGTGCATTCAACGCACAGACTTGAAGCTTCCTTTGGAAAGAGCAGTTTTGAAACACTCTTTTTGTAGAATCTGCAAGTGGATATGTGGAGCGCTTTGAGGCCTCTGCTGGAAAAGGAAATATCTTCACAGAAAAACTAGACAGAAGCATTCTCAGAAACGTCTTGGTCATGTGTGCATTGAACTCACAGAGTAGAACCTTCCTTTTGATAGAGAAGCTTGGAAACACTCTTTTAGTAGAATCTTCAGGTGGATGTATGGAGTGCTTTGAGGCCTATGCTGGAAAAGGAAATGTCTTCACGTAGAAACGAGACAAAGGCATTCTCGGAAAGTTCCCTGTGCTTTGTGCATTCAACTCACAGAGTTCAGCCTTCTTTTTGCTAGAGCAGTTTGGAAACACTCTTTTTGTAGAGTCTGCAAGTGGATAATTGGAGCGCTTTGAGGCCTACGCTGCAAAAGGAAATAACATTGCATAAAAACTAGATGGAAGCATTCTCACAAACTTCTTTGTGGTGAGTGCATTCAACTCACAGAGTTGAACCTTCGTTTTGATAGACCAGTTTTGAAACACTGTTTTTGTAGTATTCGCAAGTGGATATTTGGAGCGCCTTGAGGCTGGAGTTGGAAAAGGAAATATCTTCACATACAAACTAGACGGAAGCATCCTCCGAAGCTTCTTTGTCACGTGGGGATTGAACTCACAGTGTTGAACATTCCTTTTCGTAGAGCGGTTCTGCATGACTCTTTTTGTGGAAACTGCAAGTGGATATTTGGTGCGATTGCGGCATCTAGTGGAAAGGAACATACATTACGATGAAAACTAGATTGAACTCTTCTCAGAAACTTCTTTGCGATGAGTGCCTTCTACTCACAGAGTCGAACCTTCCTTTCGAGAGAAGAGTTTTGAGACACTCTTTTTGTGGAATCTGCAAGGGGATCACTAGGGCGCTTTGATGCCTATGCTGGAAAAGGAAATATCTTCACACGAAAACTAGACAGAAGCATTCTCAGAAACCTTTTCTGATGTGCGCATTCAACTCACCGAGTTGAACCTTCCTTTTGATAGAGCAGTTTTGAAACACTCTTTTTGTAGAATCTGCAAGTGGAGATTTGGAGTGCTTTGAGTCCTACCCTGGAAAAGGAAATAACTTCACTTAGAACCTAGACGGAAGCATTCTCAGAGACTTCCCTGTGCTTTCTGCATTCAACTCACAGAGTTGAACCTTCCTTTTGATAGAACAGCTTTGAAACGCTCTTTTTGTAGAATCTGCAAGTCGATACTTGGAACGCTTTGAGGCCTATGCTGGAAAAGGAAATAGCTTCACATAAAAACTAGAGAGAAGCATTCTCAGAAACTTCTTTGTGATCTGCGCATTCAACCCACAGAGTTGAAGCTTCCCTTTGCTATAGCAGTTTTGAAACTCTCTTTGAGTAGAATCTTCAAGGGGATATTCGGTGTGCCGAGAGGCCAACACTGGAAAAGGAAATATCTTCACTTAAAAACTGGACGGAAGCGTTCTCAGAAACTACCTTGAGCTTTATGCATTCAACTCACAGAGAGGACTCTTCCTTTGGAGAGCGCAGTTTTGAAACACTCTTTTTGCAGAATTTGCTAGGGGATGTTTGGAGCTTTTGGAGGCCTATGCTGGAAGAGGAAATATCTTCACATACCAAGTAGACAGAAGCATTCTCACAAACTTCTTTGTGATGAGTGCCTTCAACTCACAGACTTGAACCTTCCTTTTGAAAGAGCAGTCTTGAAACACTCCTTTTGTAGAATCTGCAAGTGGATATTTGGAGCGTTTTGAGGCCTTTGCTGGGAAATGAAATATCTTCACCTAAAAACTAGACAGAAGCATTCTCAGAAACATCTTTGCGATGTGTGCATTCAACTCACAGGGTTGAACCTTCCTTTTGATAGAGCAGTTTTGAAACGCACTTTGTGTAGAATCTGCAAGTGGATATTTGGAGGGCTTTCAGGCCTATGCTGGAAAAGGGAATATCTTCACGTAAACACTAGACAGAAGCATTCTCAGAAACTTCTTTGTGATGTGTGCATTCAACTCACAGAGTTGAACCGGCCTTCTGATAGAGCCGTTTGGAAACAGCCTTTTTGTAACATCTGCAAGTGGATATTTGGAGCGATTTGAGGCCTATGATGGAAAGGGAAATATCTTCACATAGAAACTAGACAGAAGCCTTCTCAGAAACTTCTGTGTGATGAGTGCATTCAACTCACAGACTTGAACCTTCCTTTTGATAGAGAAGTTTTGAAACACTCTTTTAGAGGCATCTGAATGAGGATCTTGGGAGCGCTTCGAGGCCAATGCTGGGAAACGAAATATCATCACATAGAAACTAGACAGATGGATTCTCAGAAACTTCTTTGTGATGAGTGCGTTCCACTCACAGACTTGAACGTCCCTCTTGAGAGAACAGTTTGGAAACACTCCTTTTGTAGAATCTGCAAGTGTTTATTTGGAGCGCTTTGAGGCCTATGTTGGAAAAGGAAATATCTTCACATAGAAACTAGACAGAAGCATTCTCAGAAACTTCTTTGCGATGAGTGCATTCAACGCACAGACTTGAAGCTTCCTTTGGAAAGAGCAGTTTTGAAACACTCTTTTTGTAGAATCTGCAAGTGGATATGTGGAGCGCTTTGAGGCCTCTGCTGGAAAAGGAAATATCTTCACAGAAAAACTAGACAGAAGCATTCTCAGAAACGTCTTGGTCATGTGTGCATTGAACTCACAGAGTAGAACCTTCCTTTTGATAGAGAAGCTTGGAAACACTCTTTTAGTAGAATCTTCAGGTGGATGTATGGAGTGCTTTGAGGCCTATGCTGGAAAAGGAAATGTCTTCACGTAGAAACGAGACAAAGGCATTCTCGGAAAGTTCCCTGTGCTTTGTGCATTCAACTCACAGAGTTCAGCCTTCTTTTTGCTAGAGCAGTTTGGAAACACTCTTTTTGTAGAGTCTGCAAGTGGATAATTGGAGCGCTTTGAGGCCTACGCTGCAAAAGGAAATAACATTGCATAAAAACTAGATGGAAGCATTCTCACAAACTTCTTTGTGGTGAGTGCATTCAACTCACAGAGTTGAACCTTCGTTTTGATAGACCAGTTTTGAAACACTGTTTTTGTAGTATTCGCAAGTGGATATTTGGAGCGCCTTGAGGCTGGAGTTGGAAAAGGAAATATCTTCACATACAAACTAGACGGAAGCATTCTCCGAAGCTTCTTTGTCACGTGGGGATTGAACTCACAGTGTTGAACATTCCTTTTCGTAGAGCGGTTCTGCATGACTCTTTTTGTGGAAACTGCAAGTGGATATTTGGTGCGATTGCGGCATCTAGTGGAAAGGAACATACATTACGATGAAAACTAGATTGAACTCTTCTCAGAAACTTCTTTGCGATGAGTGCCTTCTACTCACAGAGTCGAACCTTCCTTTCGAGAGAAGAGTTTTGAGACACTCTTTTTGTGGAATCTGCAAGGGGATCACTAGGGCGCTTTGATGCCTATGCTGGAAAAGGAAATATCTTCACACGAAAACTAGACAGAAGCATTCTCAGAAACCTTTTCTGATGTGCGCATTCAACTCACCGAGTTGAACCTTCCTTTTGATAGAGCAGTTTTGAAACACTCTTTTTGTAGAATCTGCAAGTGGAGATTTGGAGTGCTTTGAGTCCTACCCTGGAAAAGGAAATAACTTCACTTAGAACCTAGACGGAAGCATTCTCAGAGACTTCCCTGTGCTTTCTGCATTCAACTCACAGAGTTGAACCTTCCTTTTGATAGAACAGCTTTGAAACGCTCTTTTTGTAGAATCTGCAAGTCGATACTTGGAACGCTTTGAGGCCTATGATGGAAAAGGAAATACCTTCACATAAAAACTAGAGAGAAGCATTCTCAGAAACTTCTTTGTGATCTGCGCATTCAACCCACAGAGTTGAAGCTTCCCTTTGCTATAGCAGTTTTGAAACTCTCTTTGAGTAGAATCATCAAGGGGATATTCGGTGTGCCGAGAGGCCAACACTGGAAAAGGAAATATCTTCACTTAAAAACTGGACGGAAGCGTTCTCAGAAACTACCTTGAGCTTTATGCATTCAACTCACAGAGAGGACTCTTCCTTTGGAGAGCGCAGTTTTGAAACACTCTTTTTGCAGAATTTGCTAGGGGATGTTTGGAGCTTTTGGAGGCCTATGCTGGAAGAGGAAATATCTTCACATACCAAGTAGACAGAAGCATTCTCACAAACTTCTTTGTGATGAGTGCCTTCAACTCACAGACTTGAACCTTCCTTTTGAAAGAGCAGTCTTGAAACACTCCTTTTGTAGAATCTGCAAGTGGATATTTGGAGCGTTTTGAGGCCTTTGCTGGGAAATGAAATATCTTCACCTAAAAACTAGACAGAAGCATTCTCAGAAACATCTTTGCGATGTGTGCATTCAACTCACAGGGTTGAACCTTCCTTTTGATAGAGCAGTTTTGAAACGCACTTTGTGTAGAATCTGCAAGTGGATATTTGGAGGGCTTTCAGGCCTATGCTGGAAAAGGGAATATCTTCACGTAAACACTAGACAGAAGCATTCTCAGAAACTTCTTTGTGATGTGTGCATTCAACTCACAGAGTTGAACCGGCCTTCTGATAGAGCCGTTTGGAAACAGCCTTTTTGTAACATCTGCAAGTGGATATTTGGAGCGATTTGAGGCCTATGATGGAAAGGGAAATATCTTCACATAGAAACTAGACAGAAGCCTTCTCAGAAACTTCTGTGTGATGAGTGCATTCAACTCACAGACTTGAACCTTCCTTTTGATAGAGAAGTTTTGAAACACTCTTTTAGAGGCATCTGAATGAGGATCTTGGGAGCGCTTCGAGGCCAATGCTGGGAAACGAAATATCATCACATAGAAACTAGACAGATGGATTCTCAGAAACTTCTTTGTGATGAGTGCGTTCCACTCACAGACTTGAACGTCCCTCTTGAGAGAACAGTTTGGAAACACTCCTTTTGTAGAATCTGCAAGTGTTTATTTGGAGCGCTTTGAGGCCTATGTTGGAAAAGGAAATATCTTCACATAGAAACTAGACAGAAGCATTCTCAGAAACTTCTTTGCGATGAGTGCATTCAACGCACAGACTTGAAGCTTCCTTTGGAAAGAGCAGTTTTGAAACACTCTTTTTGTAGAATCTGCAAGTGGATATGTGGAGCGCTTTGAGGCCTCTGCTGGAAAAGGAAATATCTTCACAGAAAAACTAGACAGAAGCATTCTCAGAAACGTCTTGGTCATGTGTGCATTGAACTCACAGAGCAGAACCTTCCTTTTGATAGAGAAGCTTGGAAACACTCTTTTAGTAGAATCTTCAGGTGGATGTATGGAGTGCTTTGAGGCCTATGCTGGAAAAGGAAATGTCTTCACGTAGAAACGAGCCAAAGGCATTCTCGGAAAGTTCCCCGTGCTTTGTGCATTCAACTCACAGAGTTCAGCCTTCTTTTTGCTAGAGCAGTTTGGAAACACTCTTTTTGTAGAGTCTGCAAGTGGATAATTGGAGCGCTTTGAGGCCTACGCTGCAAAAGGAAATAACATTGCATAAAAACTAGATGGAAGCATTCTCACAAACTTCTTTGTGGTGAGTGCATTCAACTCACAGAGTTGAACCTTCGTTTTGATAGACCAGTTTTGAAACACTGTTTTTGTAGTATTCGCAAGTGGATATTTGGAGCGCCTTGAGGCTGGAGTTGGAAAAGGAAATATCTTCACATACAAACTAGACGGAAGCATTCTCCGAAGCTTCTTTGTCACGTGGGGATTGAACTCACAGTGTTGAACATTCCTTTTCTTAGAGCGGTTCTGCATGACTCTTTTTGTGGAAACTGCAAGTGGATATTTGGTGCGATTGCGGCATCTAGTGGAAAGGAACATACATTACGATGAAAACTAGATTGAACTCTTCTCAGAAACTTCTTTGCGATGAGTGCCTTCTACTCACAGAGTCGAACCTTCCTTTCGAGAGAAGAGTTTTGAGACACTCTTTTTGTGGAATCTGCAAGGGGATCACTAGGGCGCTTTGATGCTTATGCTGGAAAAGGAAATATCTTCACACGAAAACTAGACAGAAGCATTCTCAGAAACCTTTTCTGATGTGCGCATTCAACTCACCGAGTTGAACCTTCCTTTTGATAGAGCAGTTTTGAAACACTCTTTTTGTAGAATCTGCAAGTGGAGATTTGGAGTGCTTTGAGTCCTACCCTGGAAAAGGAAATAACTTCACTTAGAACCTAGACGGAAGCATTCTCAGAGACTTCCCTGTGCTTTCTGCATTCAACTCACAGAGTTGAACCTTCCTTCTGATAGAACAGCTTTGAAACGCTCTTTTTGTAGAATCTGCAAGTCCATACTTGGAACGCTTTGAGGCCTATGCTGGAAAAGGAAATAGCTTCACATAAAAACTAGAGAGAAGCATTCTCAGAAACTTCTTTGTGATCTGCGCATTCAACCCACAGAGTTGAAGCTTCCCTTTGCTATAGCAGTTTTGAAACTCTCTTTGAGTAGAATCTTCAAGGGGATATTCGGTGTGCCGAGAGGCCAACACTGGAAAAGGAAATATCTTCACTTAAAAACTGGACGGAAGCGTTCTCAGAAACTACCCTGAGCTTTACGCATTCAAATCACAGAGAGGACTCTTCCTTTGGAGAGCGCAGTTTTGAAACACTCTTTTTGCAGAATTTGCTAGGGGATGTTTGGAGCTTTTGGAGGCCTATGCTGGAAGAGGAAATATCTTCACATACCAAGTAGACAGAAGCATTCTCACAAACTTCTTTGTGATGAGTGACTTCAACTCACAGACTTGAACCTTCCTTTTGAAAGAGCAGTCTTGAAACACCCCTTTTGTAGAATCTGCAAGTGGATATTTGGAGCGTTTTGAGGCCTTTGCTGGGAAATGAAATATCTTCACCTAAAAACTAGACAGAAGCATTCTCAGAAACATCTTTGCGATGTGTGCATTCAACTCACAGGGTTGAACCTTCCTTTTGATAGAGCAGTTTTGAAACGCACTTTGTGTAGAATCTGCAAGTGGATATTTGGAGGGCTTTGAGGCCTATGCTGGAAAAGGGAATATCTTCACATAAACACTAGACAGAAGCATTCTCAGAAACTTCTTTGTGATGTGTGCATTCAACTCACAGAGTTGAACCGGCCTTCTGATAGAGCCGTTTGGAAACAGCCTTTTTGTAACATCTGCAAGTGGATATTTGGAGCGATTTGAGGCCTATGATGGAAAGGGAAATATCTTCCCATAGAAACTAGACAGAAGCCTTCTCAGAAACTTCTGTGTGATGAGTGCATTCAACTCACAGACTTGAACCTTCCTTTTGATAGAAAAGTTTTGAAACACTCTTTTAGAGGCATCTGAATGAGGATCTTGGGAGCGCTTCGAGGCCAATGCTGGGAAACGAAATATCATCACATAGAAACTAGACAGATGGATTCTCAGAAACTTCTTTGTGATGAGTGCGTTCCACTCACAGACTTGAACGTCCCTCTTGAGAGAACAGTTTGGAAACACTCCTTTTGTAGAATCTGCAAGTGTTTATTTGGAGCGCTTTGAGGCCTATGTTGGAAAAGGAAATATCTTCACATAGAAACTAGACAGAAGCATTCTCAGAAACTTCTTTGCGATGAGTGCATTCAACGCACAGACTTGAAGCTTCCTTTGGAAAGAGCAGTTTTGAAACACTCTTTTTGTAGAATCTGCAAGTGGATATGTGGAGCGCTTTGAGGCCTCTGCTGGAAAAGGAAATATCTTCACAGAAAAACTAGACAGAAGCATTCTCAGAAACGTCTTGGTCATGTGTGCATTGAACTCACAGAGTAGAGCCTTCCTTTTGATAGAGAAGCTTGGAAACACTCTTTTAGTAGAATCTTCAGGTGGATGTATGGAGTGCTTTGAGGCCTATGCTGGAAAAGGAAATGTCTTCACGTAGAAACGAGACAAAGGCATTCTCGGAAAGTTCCCCGTGCTTTTTGCATTGAACTCACAGAGTTCAGCCTTGTTTTTGCTAGAGCAGTTTGGAAACACTCTTTTTGTAGAGTCTGCAAGTGGATAATTGGAGCGCTTTGAGGCCTACGCTGCAAAAGGAAATAACATTGCATAAAAACTAGACGGAAGCATTCTCACAAACTTCTTTGTGGTGAGTGCATTCAACTCACAGAGTTGAACCTTCGTTTTGATAGACCAGTTTTGAAACACTGTTTTTATAGTATTCGCAAGTGGATATTTGGAGCGCGTTGAGGCTGGAGTTGGAAAAGGAAATATCTTCACATACAAACTAGACGGAAGCATCCTCCCAAGCTTCTTTGTCACGTGGGGATTGAACTCACAGTGTTGAACATTCCTTTTCGTAGAGCGGTTCTGCATGACTCTTTTTGTGGAAACTGCAAGTGGATATTTGGTGCGATTGCGGCATCTAGTGGAAAGGAACATACATTACGATGAAAACTAGATTGAACTCTTCTCAGAAACTTCTTTGCGATGAGTGCCTTCTACTCACAGAGTCGAACCTTCCTTTCGAGAGAAGAGTTTTGAGACACTCTTTTTGTGGAATCTGCAAGGGGATCACTAGGGCGCTTTGATGCCTATGCTGGAAAAGGAAATATCTTCACACGAAAACTAGACAGAAGCATTCTCAGAAACCTTTTCTGATGTGCGCATTCAACTCACCGAGTTGAACCTTCCTTTTGATAGAGCAGTTTTGAAACACTCTTTTTGTAGAATCTGCAAGTGGAGATTTGGAGTGCTTTGAGTCCTACCCTGGAAAAGGAAATAACTTCACTTAGAACCTAGACGGAAGCATTCTCAGAGACTTCCCTGTGCTTTCTGCATTCAACTCACAGAGTTGAACCTTCCTTTTGATAGAACAGCTTTGAAACGCTCTTTTTGTAGAATCTGCAAGTCGATACTTGGAACGCTTTGAGGCCTATGCTGGAAAAGGAAATAGCTTCACATAAAAACTAGAGAGAAGCGTTCTCAGAAACTTCTTTGTGATCTGCGCATTCAACCCAGAGAGTTGAAGCTTCCCTTTGCTATAGCAGTTTTGAAACTCTCTTTGAGTAGAATCTTCAAGGGGATATTCGGTGTGCCGGAAGGCCAACACTGGAAAAGGAAATATCTTCACTTAAAAACTTGACGGAAGCGTTCTCAGAAACTACCCTGAGCTTTATGCATTCAACTCACAGAGAGGACTCTTCCTTTGGAGAGCGCAGTTTTGAAACACTCTTTTTGCAGAATTTGCTAGGGGATGTTTGGAGCTTTTGGAGGCCTATGCTGGAAGAGGAACTATCTTCACATACCAAGTAGACAGAAGCATTCTCACAAGCTTCTTTGTGATGAGTGCCTTCAACTCACAGACTTGAACCTTCCTTTTGAAAGAGCAGTCTTGAAACACTCCTTTTGTAGAATCTGCAAGTGGATATTTGGAGCGTTTTGAGGCCTTTGCTGGGAAATGAAATATCTTCACCTAAAAACTAGACAGAAGCATTCTCAGAAACATCTTTGCGATGTGTGCATTCAACTCACAGGGTTGAACCTTCCTTTTGATAGAGCAGTTTTGAAACGCACTTTGTGTAGAATCTGCAAGTGGATATTTGGAGGGCTTTCAGGCCTATGCTGGAAAAGGGAATATCTTCACATAAACACTAGACAGAAGCATTCTCAGAAACTTCTTTGTGATGTGTGCATTCAACTCACAGAGTTGAACCGGCCTTCTGATAGAGCCGTTTGGAAACAGCCTTTTTGTAACATCTGCAAGTGGATATTTGGAGCGATTTGAGGCCTATGATGGAAAGGGAAATATCTTCACATAGAAACTAGACAGAAGCCTTCTCAGAAACTTCTGTGTGATGAGTGCATTCAACTCACAGACTTGAACCTTCCTTTTGATAGAGAAGTTTTGAAACACTCTTTTAGAGGCATCTGAATGAGGATCTTGGGAGCGCTTCGAGGCCAATGCTGGGAAACGAAATATCATCACATAGAAACTAGACAGATGGATTCTCAGAAACTTCTTTGTGATGAGTGCGTTCCACTCACACACTTGAACGTCCCTCTTGAGAGAACAGTTTGGAAACACTCCTTTTGTAGAATCTGCAAGTGTTTATTTGGAGCGCTTTGAGGCCTATGTTGGAAAAGGAAATATCTTCACATATAAACTAGACAGAAGCATTCTCAGAAACTTCTTTGCGATGAGTGCATTCAACGCACAGACTTGAAGCTTCTTTGGAAAGAGCAGTTTTGAAACACTCTTTTTGTAGAATCTGCAAGTGGATATGTGGAGCGCTTTGAGGCCTCTGCTGGAAAAGAAAATATCTTCACAGAAAAACTAGACAGAAGCATTCTCAGAAACGTCTTGGTCATGTGTGCATTGAACTCACAGAGTAGAACCTTCCTTTTGATAGAGAAGCTTGGAAACACTCTTTTAGTAGAATCTTCAGGTGGATGTATGGAGTGCTTTGAGGCCTATGCTGGAAAAGGAAATGTCTTCACGTAGAAACGAGACAAAGGCATTCTCTGAAAGTTCCCCGAGCTTTGTGCATTCAAGTCACAGAGTTCAGCCTTCTTTTTGCTAGAGCAGTTTGGAAACACTCTTTTTGTAGAGTCTGCAAGTGGATAATTGGAGCGCTTTGAGGCCTACGCTGCAAAAGGAAATAACATTGCATAAAAACTAGATGGAAGCATTCTCACAAACTTCTTTGTGGTGAGTGCATTCAACTCACAGAGTTGAACCTTCGTTTTGATAGACCAGTTTTGAAACACTGTTTTTGTAGTATTCGCAAGTGGATATTTGGAGCGCCTTGAGGCTGTAGTTGGAAAAGGAAATATCTTCACATACAAACTAGACGGAAGCATTCTCCGAAGCTTCTTTGTCACGTGGGGATTGAACTCACAGTGTTGAACATTCCTTTTCGTAGAGCGGTTCTGCATGACTCTTTTTGTGGAAACTGCAAGTGGATATTTGGTGCGATTGCGGCATCTAGTGGAAAGGAACATACATTACGATGAAAACTAGATTGAACTCTTCTCAGAAACTTCTTTGCGATGAGTGCCTTCTACTCACAGAGTCGAACCTTCCTTTCGAGAGAAGAGTTTTGAGACACTCTTTTTGTGGAATCTGCAAGGGGATCACTAGGGCGCTTTGATGCCTATGCTGGAAAAGGAAATATCTTCACACGAAAACTAGACAGAAGCATTCTCAGAAACCTTTTCTGATGTGCGCATTCAACTCACCGAGTTGAACCTTCCTTTTGATAGAGCAGTTTTGAAACACTCTTTTTGTAGAATCTGCAAGTGGAGATTTGGAGTGCTTTGAGTCCTACCCTGGAAAAGGAAATAACTTCACTTAGAACCTAGACGGAAGCATTCTCAGAGACTTCCCTGTGCTTTCTGCATTCAACTCACAGAGTTGAACCTTCCTTTTGATAGAACAGCTTTGAAACGCTCTTTTTGTAGAATCTGCAAGTCGATACTTGGAACGCTTTGAGGCCTATGCTGGAAAAGGAAATAGCTTCACATAAAAACTAGAGAGAAGCATTCTCAGAAACTTCTTTGTGATCTGCGCATTCAACCCACAGAGTTGAAGCTTCCCTTTGCTATAGCAGTTTTGAAACTCTCTTTGAGTAGAATCTTCAAGGGGATATTCGGTGTGCCGAGAGGCCAACACTGGAAAAGGAAATATCTTCACTTAAAAACTGGACGGAAGCGTTCTCAGAAACTACCCTGAGCTTTATGCATTCAACTCACAGAGAGGACTCTTCCTTTGGAGAGCGCAGTTTTGAAACACTCTTTTTGCAGAATTTGCTAGGGGATGTTTGGAGCTTTTGGAGGCCTATGCTGGAAGAGGAAATATCTTCACATACCAAGTAGACAGAAGCATTCTCACAAACTTCTTTGTGATGAGTGCCTTCAACTCACAGACTTGAACCTTCCTTTTGAAAGAGCAGTCTTGAAACACTCCTTTTGTAGAATCTGCAAGTGGATATTTGGAGCGTTTTGAGGCCTTTGCTGGGAAATGAAATATCTTCACCTAAAAACTAGACAGAAGCATTCTCAGAAACATCTTTGCGATGTGTGCATTCAACTCACAGGGTTGAACCTTCCTTTTGATAGAGCAGTTTTGAAACGCACTTTGTGTAGAATCTGCAAGTGGATATTTGGAGGCTTTCAGGCCTATGCTGGAAAAGGGAATATCTTCACATAAACACTAGACAGAAGCATTCTCAGAAACTTCTTTGTGATGTGTGCATTTAACTCACAGAGTTGAACAGGCCTTCTGATAGAGCCGTTTGGAAACAGCCTTTTTGTAACATCTGCAAGTGGATATTTGGAGCGATTTGTGGCCTATGATGGAAAGGGAAATATCTTCACATAGAAACTAGACAGAAGCCTTCTCAGAAACTTCTGTGTGATGAGTGCATTCAACTCACAGACTTGAACCTTCCTTTTGATAGAGAAGTTTTGAAACACTCTTTTAGAGGCATCTGAATGAGGATCTTGGGAGCGCTTCGAGGCCAATGCTGGGAAACGAAATATCATCACATAGAAACTAGACAGATGGATTCTCAGAAACTTCTTTGTGATGAGTGCGTTCCACTCACAGACTTGAACGTCCCTCTTGAGAGAACAGTTTGGAAACACTCCTTTTGTAGAATCTGCAAGTGTTTATTTGGAGCGCTTTGAGGCCTATGTTGGAAAAGGAAATATCTTCACATATAAACTAGACAGAAGCATTCTCAGAAACTTCTTTGCGATGAGTGCATTCAACGCACAGACTTGAAGCTTCCTTTGGAAAGAGCAGTTTTGAAACACTCTTTTTGTAGAATCTGCAAGTGGATATGTGGAGCGCTTTGAGGCCTCTGCTGGAAAAGGAAATATCTTCACAGAAAAACTAGACAGAAGCATTCTCAGAAACGTCTTGGTCATGTGTGCATTGAACTCACAGAGTAGAACCTTCCTTTTGATAGAGAAGCTTGGAAACACTCTTTTAGTAGAATCTTCAGGTGGATGTATGGAGTGCTTTGAGGCCTATGCTGGAAAAGGAAATGTCTTCACGTAGAAACGAGACAAAGGCATTCTCGGAAAGTTCCCTGTGCTTTGTGCATTCAACTCACAGAGTTCAGCCTTCTTTTTGCTAGAGCAGTTTGGAATCACTCTTTTTGTAGAGTCTGCAAGTGGATAATTGGAGCGCTTTGAGGCCTACGCTGCAAAAGGAAATAACATTGCATAAAAACTAGATGGAAGCATTCTCACAAACTTCTTTGTGGTGAGTGCATTCAACTCACAGAGTTGAACCTTCGTTTTGATAGACCAGTTTTGAAACACTGTTTTTGTAGTATTCGCAAGTGGATATTTGGAGCGCCTTGAGGCTGGAGTTGGAAAAGGAAATATCTTCACATACAAACTAGACGGAAGCATCCTCCGAAGCTTCTTTGTCACGTGGGGATTGAACTCACAGTGTTGAACATTCCTTTTCGTAGAGCGGTTCTGCATGACTCTTTTTGTGGAAACTGCAAGTGGATATTTGGTGCGATTGCGGCATGTAGTGGAAAGGAACATACATTACGATGAAAACTAGATTGAACTCTTCTCAGAAACTTCTTTGCGATGAGTGCCTTCTACTCACAGAGTCGAACCTTCCTTTCGAGAGAAGAGTTTTGAGACACTCTTTTTGTGGAATCTGCAAGGGGATCACTAGGGCGCTTTGATGCCTATGCTGGAAAAGGAAATATCTTCACACGAAAACTAGACAGAAGCATTCTCAGAAACCTTTTCTGATGTGCGCATTCAACTCACCGAGTTGAACCTTCCTTTTGATAGAGCAGTTTTGAAACACTCTTTTTGTAGAATCTGCAAGTGGAGATTTGGAGTGCTTTGAGTCCTACCCTGGAAAAGGAAATAACTTCACTTAGAACCTAGACGGAAGCATTCTCAGAGACTTCCCTGTGCTTTCTGCATTCAACTCACAGAGTTGAACCTTCCTTTTGATAGAACAGCTTTGAAACGCTCTTTTTGTAGAATCTGCAAGTCGATACTTGGAACGCTTTGAGGCCTATGCTGGAAAAGGAAATACCTTCACATAAAAACTAGAGAGAAGCATTCTCAGAAACTTCTTTGTGATCTGCGCATTCAACCCACAGAGTTGAAGCTTCCCTTTGCTATAGCAGTTTTGAAACTCTCTTTGAGTAGAATCTTCAAGGGGATATTCGGTGTGCCGAGAGGCCAACACTGGAAAAGGAAATATCTTCACTTAAAAACTGGACGGAAGCGTTCTCAGAAACTACCTTGAGCTTTATGCATTCAACTCACAGAGAGGACTCTTCCTTTGGAGAGCGCAGTTTTGAAACACTCTTTTTGCAGAATTTGCTAGGGGATGTTTGGAGCTTTTGGAGGCCTATGCTGGAAGAGGAAATATCTTCACATACCAAGTAGACAGAAGCATTCTCACAAACTTCTTTGTGATGAGTGCCTTCAACTCACAGACTTGAACCTTCCTTTTGAAAGAGCAGTCTTGAAACACTCCTTTTGTAGAATCTGCAAGTGGATATTTGGAGCGTTTTGAGGCCTTTGCTGGGAAATGAAATATCTTCACCTAAAAACTAGACAGAAGCATTCTCAGAAACATCTTTGCGATGTGTGCATTCAACTCACAGGGTTGAACCTTCCTTTTGATAGAGCAGTTTTGAAACGCACTTTGTGTAGAATCTGCAAGTGGATATTTGGAGGGCTTTCAGGCCTATGCTGGAAAAGGGAATATCTTCACGTAAACACTAGACAGAAGCATTCTCAGAAACTTCTTTGTGATGTGTGCATTCAACTCACAGAGTTGAACCGGCCTTCTGATAGAGCCGTTTGGAAACAGCCTTTTTGTAACATCTGCAAGTGGATATTTGGAGCGATTTGAGGCCTATGATGGAAAGGGAAATATCTTCACATAGAAACTAGACAGAAGCCTTCTCAGAAACTTCTGTGTGATGAGTGCATTCAACTCACAGACTTGAACCTTCCTTTTGATAGAGAAGTTTTGAAACACTCTTTTAGAGGCATCTGAATGAGGATCTTGGGAGCGCTTCGAGGCCAATGCTGGGAAACGAAATATCATCACATAGAAACTAGACAGATGGATTCTCAGAAACTTCTTTGTGATGAGTGCGTTCCACTCACAGACTTGAACGTCCCTCTTGAGAGAACAGTTTGGAAACACTCCTTTTGTAGAATCTGCAAGTGTTTATTTGGAGCGCTTTGAGGCCTATGTTGGAAAAGGAAATATCTTCACATAGAAACTAGACAGAAGCATTCTCAGAAACTTCTTTGCGATGAGTGCATTCAACGCACAGACTTGAAGCTTCCTTTGGAAAGAGCAGTTTTGAAACACTCTTTTTGTAGAATCTGCAAGTGGATATGTGGAGCGCTTTGAGGCCTCTGCTGGAAAAGGAAATATCTTCACAGAAAAACTAGACAGAAGCATTCTCAGAAACGTCTTGGTCATGTGTGCATTGAACTCACAGAGTAGAACCTTCCTTTTGATAGAGAAGCTTGGAAACACTCTTTTAGTAGAATCTTCAGGTGGATGTATGGAGTGCTTTGAGGCCTATGCTGGAAAAGGAAATGTCTTCACGTAGAAACGAGACAAAGGCATTCTCGGAAAGTTCCCTGTGCTTTGTGCATTCAACTCACAGAGTTCAGCCTTCTTTTTGCTAGAGCAGTTTGGAAACACTCTTTTTGTAGAGTCTGCAAGTGGATAATTGGAGCGCTTTGAGGCCTACGCTGCAAAAGGAAATAACATTGCATAAAAACTAGATGGAAGCATTCTCACAAACTTCTTTGTGGTGAGTGCATTCAACTCACAGAGTTGAACCTTCGTTTTGATAGACCAGTTTTGAAACACTGTTTTTGTAGTATTCGCAAGTGGATATTTGGAGCGCCTTGAGGCTGGAGTTGGAAAAGGAAATATCTTCACATACAAACTAGACGGAAGCATTCTCCGAAGCTTCTTTGTCACGTGGGGATTGAACTCACAGTGTTGAACATTCCTTTTCGTAGAGCGGTTCTGCATGACTCTTTTTGTGGAAACTGCAAGTGGATATTTGGTGCGATTGCGGCATCTAGTGGAAAGGAACATACATTACGATGAAAACTAGATTGAACTCTTCTCAGAAACTTCTTTGCGATGAGTGCCTTCTACTCACAGAGTCGAACCTTCCTTTCGAGAGAAGAGTTTTGAGACACTCTTTTTGTGGAATCTGCAAGGGGATCACTAGGGCGCTTTGATGCCTATGCTGGAAAAGGAAATATCTTCACACGAAAACTAGACAGAAGCATTCTCAGAAACCTTTTCTGATGTGCGCATTCAACTCACCGAGTTGAACCTTCCTTTTGATAGAGCAGTTTTGAAACACTCTTTTTGTAGAATCTGCAAGTGGAGATTTGGAGTGCTTTGAGTCCTACCCTGGAAAAGGAAATAACTTCACTTAGAACCTAGACGGAAGCATTCTCAGAGACTTCCCTGTGCTTTCTGCATTCAACTCACAGAGTTGAACCTTCCTTTTGATAGAACAGCTTTGAAACGCTCTTTTTGTAGAATCTGCAAGTCGATACTTGGAACGCTTTGAGGCCTATGCTGGAAAAGGAAATACCTTCACATAAAAACTAGAGAGAAGCATTCTCAGAAACTTCTTTGTGATCTGCGCATTCAACCCACAGAGTTGAAGCTTCCCTTTGCTATAGCAGTTTTGAAACTCTCTTTGAGTAGAATCTTCAAGGGGATATTCGGTGTGCCGAGAGGCCAACACTGGAAAAGGAAATATCTTCACTTAAAAACTGGACGGAAGCGTTCTCAGAAACTACCCTGAGCTTTATGCATTCAACTCACAGAGAGGACTCTTCCTTTGGAGAGCGCAGTTTTGAAACACTCTTTTTGCAGAATTTGCTAGGGGATGTTTGGAGCTTTTGGAGGCCTATGCTGGAAGAGGAAATATCTTCACATACCAAGTAGACAGAAGCATTCTCACAAACTTCTTTGTGATGAGTGCCTTCAACTCACAGACTTGAACCTTCCTTTTGAAAGAGCAGTCTTGAAACACTCCTTTTGTAGAATCTGCAAGTGGATATTTGGAGCGTTTTGAGGCCTTTGCTGGGAAATGAAATATCTTCACCTAAAAACTAGACAGAAGCATTCTCAGAAACATCTTTGCGATGTGTGCATTCAACTCACAGGGTTGAACCTTCCTTTTGATAGAGCAGTTTTGAAACGCACTTTGTGTAGAATCTGCAAGTGGATATTTGGAGGCTTTCAGGCCTATGCTGGAAAAGGGAATATCTTCACATAAACACTAGACAGAAGCATTCTCAGAAACTTCTTTGTGATGTGTGCATTTAACTCACAGAGTTGAACAGGCCTTCTGATAGAGCCGTTTGGAAACAGCCTTTTTGTAACATCTGCAAGTGGATATTTGGAGCGATTTGTGGCCTATGATGGAAAGGGAAATATCTTCACATAGAAACTAGACAGAAGCCTTCTCAGAAACTTCTGTGTGATGAGTGCATTCAACTCACAGACTTGAACCTTCCTTTTGATAGAGAAGTTTTGAAACACTCTTTTAGAGGCATCTGAATGAGGATCTTGGGAGCGCTTCGAGGCCAATGCTGGGAAACGAAATATCATCACATAGAAACTAGACAGATGGATTCTCAGAAACTTCTTTGTGATGAGTGCGTTCCACTCACAGACTTGAACGTCCCTCTTGAGAGAACAGTTTGGAAACACTCCTTTTGTAGAATCTGCAAGTGTTTATTTGGAGCGCTTTGAGGCCTATGTTGGAAAAGGAAATATCTTCACATAGAAACTAGACAGAAGCATTCTCAGAAACTTCTTTGCGATGAGTGCATTCAACGCACAGACTTGAAGCTTCCTTTGGAAAGAGCAGTTTTGAAACACTCTTTTTGTAGAATCTGCAAGTGGATATGTGGAGCGCTTTGAGGCCTCTGCTGGAAAAGGAAATATCTTCACAGAAAAACTAGACAGAAGCATTCTCAGAAACGTCTTGGTCATGTGTGCATTGAACTCACAGAGTAGAACCTTCCTTTTGATAGAGAAGCTTGGAAACACTCTTTTAGTAGAATCTTCAGGTGGATGTATGGAGTGCTTTGAGGCCTATGCTGGAAAAGGAAATGTCTTCACGTAGAAACGAGACAAAGGCATTCTCGGAAAGTTCCCTGTGCTTTGTGCATTCAACTCACAGAGTTCAGCCTTCTTTTTGCTAGAGCAGTTTGGAAACACTCTTTTTGTAGAGTCTGCAAGTGGATAATTGGAGCGCTTTGAGGCCTACGCTGCAAAAGGAAATAACATTGCATAAAAACTAGATGGAAGCATTCTCACAAACTTCTTTGTGGTGAGTGCATTCAACTCACAGAGTTGAACCTTCGTTTTGATAGACCAGTTTTGAAACACTGTTTTTGTAGTATTCGCAAGTGGATATTTGGAGCGCCTTGAGGCTGGAGTTGGAAAAGGAAATATCTTCACATACAAACTAGACGGAAGCATCCTCCGAAGCTTCTTTGTCACGTGGGGATTGAACTCACAGTGTTGAACATTCCTTTTCGTAGAGCGGTTCTGCATGACTCTTTTTGTGGAAACTGCAAGTGGATATTTGGTGCGATTGCGGCATCTAGTGGAAAGGAACATACATTACGATGAAAACTAGATTGAACTCTTCTCAGAAACTTCTTTGCGATGAGTGCCTTCTACTCACAGAGTCGAACCTTCCTTTCGAGAGAAGAGTTTTGAGACACTCTTTTTGTGGAATCTGCAAGGGGATCACTAGGGCGCTTTGATGCCTATGCTGGAAAAGGAAATATCTTCACACGAAAACTAGACAGAAGCATTCTCAGAAACCTTTTCTGATGTGCGCATTCAACTCACCGAGTTGAACCTTCCTTTTGATAGAGCAGTTTTGAAACACTCTTTTTGTAGAATCTGCAAGTGGAGATTTGGAGTGCTTTGAGTCCTACCCTGGAAAAGGAAATAACTTCACTTAGAACCTAGACGGAAGCATTCTCAGAGACTTCCCTGTGCTTTCTGCATTCAACTCACAGAGTTGAACCTTCCTTTTGATAGAACAGCTTTGAAACGCTCTTTTTGTAGAATCTGCAAGTCGATACTTGGAACGCTTTGAGGCCTATGCTGGAAAAGGAAATAGCTTCACATAAAAACTAGAGAGAAGCATTCTCAGAAACTTCTTTGTGATCTGCGCATTCAACCCACAGAGTTGAAGCTTCCCTTTGCTATAGCAGTTTTGAAACTCTCTTTGAGTAGAATCTTCAAGGGGATATTCGGTGTGCCGAGAGGCCAACACTGGAAAAGGAAATATCTTCACTTAAAAACTGGACGGAAGCGTTCTCAGAAACTACCTTGAGCTTTATGCATTCAACTCACAGAGAGGACTCTTCCTTTGGAGAGCGCAGTTTTGAAACACTCTTTTTGCAGAATTTGCTAGGGGATGTTTGGAGCTTTTGGAGGCCTATGCTGGAAGAGGAAATATCTTCACATACCAAGTAGACAGAAGCATTCTCACAAACTTCTTTGTGATGAGTGCCTTCAACTCACAGACTTGAACCTTCCTTTTGAAAGAGCAGTCTTGAAACACTCCTTTTGTAGAATCTGCAAGTGGATATTTGGAGCGTTTTGAGGCCTTTGCTGGGAAATGAAATATCTTCACCTAAAAACTAGACAGAAGCATTCTCAGAAACATCTTTGCGATGTGTGCATTCAACTCACAGGGTTGAACCTTCCTTTTGATAGAGCAGTTTTGAAACGCACTTTGTGTAGAATCTGCAAGTGGATATTTGGAGGGCTTTCAGGCCTATGCTGGAAAAGGGAATATCTTCACGTAAACACTAGACAGAAGCATTCTCAGAAACTTCTTTGTGATGTGTGCATTCAACTCACAGAGTTGAACCGGCCTTCTGATAGAGCCGTTTGGAAACAGCCTTTTTGTAACATCTGCAAGTGGATATTTGGAGCGATTTGAGGCCTATGATGGAAAGGGAAATATCTTCACATAGAAACTAGACAGAAGCCTTCTCAGAAACTTCTGTGTGATGAGTGCATTCAACTCACAGACTTGAACCTTCCTTTTGATAGAGAAGTTTTGAAACACTCTTTTAGAGGCATCTGAATGAGGATCTTGGGAGCGCTTCGAGGCCAATGCTGGGAAACGAAATATCATCACATAGAAACTAGACAGATGGATTCTCAGAAACTTCTTTGTGATGAGTGCGTTCCACTCACAGACTTGAACGTCCCTCTTGAGAGAACAGTTTGGAAACACTCCTTTTGTAGAATCTGCAAGTGTTTATTTGGAGCGCTTTGAGGCCTATGTTGGAAAAGGAAATATCTTCACATAGAAACTAGACAGAAGCATTCTCAGAAACTTCTTTGCGATGAGTGCATTCAACGCACAGACTTGAAGCTTCCTTTGGAAAGAGCAGTTTTGAAACACTCTTTTTGTAGAATCTGCAAGTGGATATGTGGAGCGCTTTGAGGCCTCTGCTGGAAAAGGAAATATCTTCACAGAAAAACTAGACAGAAGCATTCTCAGAAACGTCTTGGTCATGTGTGCATTGAACTCACAGAGTAGAACCTTCCTTTTGATAGAGAAGCTTGGAAACACTCTTTTAGTAGAATCTTCAGGTGGATGTATGGAGTGCTTTGAGGCCTATGCTGGAAAAGGAAATGTCTTCACGTAGAAACGAGACAAAGGCATTCTCGGAAAGTTCCCTGTGCTTTGTGCATTCAACTCACAGAGTTCAGCCTTCTTTTTGCTAGAGCAGTTTGGAAACACTCTTTTTGTAGAGTCTGCAAGTGGATAATTGGAGCGCTTTGAGGCCTACGCTGCAAAAGGAAATAACATTGCATAAAAACTAGATGGAAGCATTCTCACAAACTTCTTTGTGGTGAGTGCATTCAACTCACAGAGTTGAACCTTCGTTTTGATAGACCAGTTTTGAAACACTGTTTTTGTAGTATTCGCAAGTGGATATTTGGAGCGCCTTGAGGCTGGAGTTGGAAAAGGAAATATCTTCACATACAAACTAGACGGAAGCATTCTCCGAAGCTTCTTTGTCACGTGGGGATTGAACTCACAGTGTTGAACATTCCTTTTCGTAGAGCGGTTCTGCATGACTCTTTTTGTGGAAACTGCAAGTGGATATTTGGTGCGATTGCGGCATCTAGTGGAAAGGAACATACATTACGATGAAAACTAGATTGAACTCTTCTCAGAAACTTCTTTGCGATGAGTGCCTTCTACTCACAGAGTCGAACCTTCCTTTCGAGAGAAGAGTTTTGAGACACTCTTTTTGTGGAATCTGCAAGGGGATCACTAGGGCGCTTTGATGCCTATGCTGGAAAAGGAAATATCTTCACACGAAAACTAGACAGAAGCATTCTCAGAAACCTTTTCTGATGTGCGCATTCAACTCACCGAGTTGAACCTTCCTTTTGATAGAGCAGTTTTGAAACACTCTTTTTGTAGAATCTGCAAGTGGAGATTTGGAGTGCTTTGAGTCCTACCCTGGAAAAGGAAATAACTTCACTTAGAACCTAGACGGAAGCATTCTCAGAGACTTCCCTGTGCTTTCTGCATTCAACTCACAGAGTTGAACCTTCCTTTTGATAGAACAGCTTTGAAACGCTCTTTTTGTAGAATCTGCAAGTCGATACTTGGAACGCTTTGAGGCCTATGCTGGAAAAGGAAATACCTTCACATAAAAACTAGAGAGAAGCATTCTCAGAAACTTCTTTGTGATCTGCGCATTCAACCCACAGAGTTGAAGCTTCCCTTTGCTATAGCAGTTTTGAAACTCTCTTTGAGTAGAATCATCAAGGGGATATTCGGTGTGCCGAGAGGCCAACACTGGAAAAGGAAATATCTTCACTTAAAAACTGGACGGAAGCGTTCTCAGAAACTACCTTGAGCTTTATGCATTCAACTCACAGAGAGGACTCTTCCTTTGGAGAGCGCAGTTTTGAAACACTCTTTTTGCAGAATTTGCTAGGGGATGTTTGGAGCTTTTGGAGGCCTATGCTGGAAGAGGAAATATCTTCACATACCAAGTAGACAGAAGCATTCTCACAAACTTCTTTGTGATGAGTGCCTTCAACTCACAGACTTGAACCTTCCTTTTGAAAGAGCAGTCTTGAAACACTCCTTTTGTAGAATCTGCAAGTGGATATTTGGAGCGTTTTGAGGCCTTTGCTGGGAAATGAAATATCTTCACCTAAAAACTAGACAGAAGCATTCTCAGAAACATCTTTGCGATGTGTGCATTCAACTCACAGGGTTGAACCTTCCTTTTGATAGAGCAGTTTTGAAACGCACTTTGTGTAGAATCTGCAAGTGGATATTTGGAGGGCTTTCAGGCCTATGCTGGAAAAGGGAATATCTTCACGTAAACACTAGACAGAAGCATTCTCAGAAACTTCTTTGTGATGTGTGCATTCAACTCACAGAGTTGAACCGGCCTTCTGATAGAGCCGTTTGGAAACAGCCTTTTTGTAACATCTGCAAGTGGATATTTGGAGCGATTTGAGGCCTATGATGGAAAGGGAAATATCTTCACATAGAAACTAGACAGAAGCCTTCTCAGAAACTTCTGTGTGATGAGTGCATTCAACTCACAGACTTGAACCTTCCTTTTGATAGAGAAGTTTTGAAACACTCTTTTAGAGGCATCTGAATGAGGATCTTGGGAGCGCTTCGAGGCCAATGCTGGGAAACGAAATATCATCACATAGAAACTAGACAGATGGATTCTCAGAAACTTCTTTGTGATGAGTGCGTTCCACTCACAGACTTGAACGTCCCTCTTGAGAGAACAGTTTGGAAACACTCCTTTTGTAGAATCTGCAAGTGTTTATTTGGAGCGCTTTGAGGCCTATGTTGGAAAAGGAAATATCTTCACATAGAAACTAGACAGAAGCATTCTCAGAAACTTCTTTGCGATGAGTGCATTCAACGCACAGACTTGAAGCTTCCTTTGGAAAGAGCAGTTTTGAAACACTCTTTTTGTAGAATCTGCAAGTGGATATGTGGAGCGCTTTGAGGCCTCTGCTGGAAAAGGAAATATCTTCACAGAAAAACTAGACAGAAGCATTCTCAGAAACGTCTTGGTCATGTGTGCATTGAACTCACAGAGCAGAACCTTCCTTTTGATAGAGAAGCTTGGAAACACTCTTTTAGTAGAATCTTCAGGTGGATGTATGGAGTGCTTTGAGGCCTATGCTGGAAAAGGAAATGTCTTCACGTAGAAACGAGCCAAAGGCATTCTCGGAAAGTTCCCTGTGCTTTGTGCATTCAACTCACAGAGTTCAGCCTTCTTTTTGCTAGAGCAGTTTGGAAACACTCTTTTTGTAGAGTCTGCAAGTGGATAATTGGAGCGCTTTGAGGCCTACGCTGCAAAAGGAAATAACATTGCATAAAAACTAGATGGAAGCATTCTCACAAACTTCTTTGTGGTGAGTGCATTCAACTCACAGAGTTGAACCTTCGTTTTGATAGACCAGTTTTGAAACACTGTTTTTGTAGTATTCGCAAGTGGATATTTGGAGCGCCTTGAGGCTGGAGTTGGAAAAGGAAATATCTTCACATACAAACTAGACGGAAGCATTCTCCGAAGCTTCTTTGTCACGTGGGGATTGAACTCACAGTGTTGAACATTCCTTTTCTTAGAGCGGTTCTGCATGACTCTTTTTGTGGAAACTGCAAGTGGATATTTGGTGCGATTGCGGCATCTAGTGGAAAGGAACATACATTACGATGAAAACTAGATTGAACTCTTCTCAGAAACTTCTTTGCGATGAGTGCCTTCTACTCACAGAGTCGAACCTTCCTTTCGAGAGAAGAGTTTTGAGACACTCTTTTTGTGGAATCTGCAAGGGGATCACTAGGGCGCTTTGATGCTTATGCTGGAAAAGGAAATATCTTCACACGAAAACTAGACAGAAGCATTCTCAGAAACCTTTTCTGATGTGCGCATTCAACTCACCGAGTTGAACCTTCCTTTTGATAGAGCAGTTTTGAAACACTCTTTTTGTAGAATCTGCAAGTGGAGATTTGGAGTGCTTTGAGTCCTACCCTGGAAAAGGAAATAACTTCACTTAGAACCTAGACGGAAGCATTCTCAGAGACTTCCCTGTGCTTTCTGCATTCAACTCACAGAGTTGAACCTTCCTTCTGATAGAACAGCTTTGAAACGCTCTTTTTGTAGAATCTGCAAGTCCATACTTGGAACGCTTTGAGGCCTATGCTGGAAAAGGAAATAGCTTCACATAAAAACTAGAGAGAAGCATTCTCAGAAACCTCTTTGTGATCTGCGCATTCAACCCACAGAGTTGAAGCTTCCCTTTGCTATAGCAGTTTTGAAACTCTCTTTGAGTAGAATCTTCAAGGGGATATTCGGTGTGCCGAGAGGCCAACACTGGAAAAGGAAATATCTTCACTTAAAAACTGGACGGAAGCGTTCTCAGAAACTACCCTGAGCTTTACGCATTCAAATCACAGAGAGGACTCTTCCTTTGGAGAGCGCAGTTTTGAAACACTCTTTTTGCAGAATTTGCTAGGGGATGTTTGGAACTTTTGGAGGCCTATGCTGGAAGAGGAAATATCTTCACATACCAAGTAGACAGAAGCATTCTCACAAACTTCTTTGTGATGAGTGACTTCAACTCACAGACTTGAACCTTCCTTTTGAAAGAGCAGTCTTGAAACACCCCTTTTGTAGAATCTGCAAGTGGATATTTGGAGCGTTTTGAGGCCTTTGCTGGGAAATGAAATATCTTCACCTAAAAACTAGACAGAAGCATTCTCAGAAACATCTTTGCGATGTGTGCATTCAACTCACAGGGTTGAACCTTCCTTTTGATAGAGCAGTTTTGAAACGCACTTTGTGTAGAATCTGCAAGTGGATATTTGGAGGGCTTTCAGGCCTATGCTGGAAAAGGGAATATCTTCACGTAAACACTAGACAGAAGCATTCTCAGAAACTTCTTTGTGATGTGTGCATTCAACTCACAGAGTTGAACCGGCCTTCTGATAGAGCCGTTTGGAAACAGCCTTTTTGTAACATCTGCAAGTGGATATTTGGAGCGATTTGAGGCCTATGATGGAAAGGGAAATATCTTCACATAGAAACTAGACAGAAGCCTTCTCAGAAACTTCTGTGTGATGAGTGCATTCAACTCACAGACTTGAACCTTCCTTTTGATAGAAAAGTTTTGAAACACTCTTTTAGAGGCATCTGAATGAGGATCTTGGGAGCGCTTCGAGGCCAATGCTGGGAAACGAAATATCATCACATAGAAACTAGACAGATGGATTCTCAGAAACTTCTTTGTGATGAGTGCGTTCCACTCACAGACTTGAACGTCCCTCTTGAGAGAACAGTTTGGAAACACTCCTTTTGTAGAATCTGCAAGTGTTTATTTGGAGCGCTTTGAGGCCTATGTTGGAAAAGGAAATATCTTCACATAGAAACTAGACAGAAGCATTCTCAGAAACTTCTTTGCGATGAGTGCATTAAACGCACAGACTTGAAGCTTCCTTTGGAAAGAGCAGTTTTGAAACACTCTTTTTGTAGAATCTGCAAGTGGATATGTGGAGCGCTTTGAGGCCTCTGCTGGAAAAGGAAATATCTTCACAGAAAAACTAGACAGAAGCATTCTCAGAAACGTCTTGGTCATGTGTGCATTGAACTCACAGAGTAGAGCCTTCCTTTTGATAGAGAAGCTTGGAAACACTCTTTTAGTAGAATCTTCAGGTGGATGTATGGAGTGCTTTGAGGCCTATGCTGGAAAAGGAAATGTCTTCACGTAGAAACGAGACAAAGGCATTCTCGGAAAGTTCCCCGTGCTTTTTGCATTGAACTCACAGAGTTCAGCCTTGTTTTTGCTAGAGCAGTTTGGAAACACTCTTTTTGTAGAGTCTGCAAGTGGATAATTGGAGCGCTTTGAGGCCTACGCTGCAAAAGGAAATAACATTGCATAAAAACTAGACGGAAGCATTCTCACAAACTTCTTTGTGGTGAGTGCATTCAACTCACAGAGTTGAACCTTCGTTTTGATAGACCAGTTTTGAAACACTGTTTTTATAGTATTCGCAAGTGGATATTTGGAGCGCGTTGAGGCTGGAGTTGGAAAAGGAAATATCTTCACATACAAACTAGACGGAAGCATCCTCCCAAGCTTCTTTGTCACGTGGGGATTGAACTCACAGTGTTGAACATTCCTTTTCGTAGAGCGGTTCTGCATGACTCTTTTTGTGGAAACTGCAAGTGGATATTTGGTGCGATTGCGGCATCTAGTGGAAAGGAACATACATTACGATGAAAACTAGATTGAACTCTTCTCAGAAACTTCTTTGCGATGAGTGCCTTCTACTCACAGAGTCGAACCTTCCTTTCGAGAGAAGAGTTTTGAGACACTCTTTTTGTGGAATCTGCAAGGGGATCACTAGGGCGCTTTGATGCCTATGCTGGAAAAGGAAATATCTTCACACGAAAACTAGACAGAAGCATTCTCAGAAACCTTTTCTGATGTGCGCATTCAACTCACCGAGTTGAACCTTCCTTTTGATAGAGCAGTTTTGAAACACTCTTTTTGTAGAATCTGCAAGTGGAGATTTGGAGTGCTTTGAGTCCTACCCTGGAAAAGGAAATAACTTCACTTAGAACCTAGACGGAAGCATTCTCAGAGACTTCCCTGTGCTTTCTGCATTCAACTCACAGAGTTGAACCTTCCTTTTGATAGAACAGCTTTGAAACGCTCTTTTTGTAGAATCTGCAAGTCGATACTTGGAACGCTTTGAGGCCTATGCTGGAAAAGGAAATAGCTTCACATAAAAACTAGAGAGAAGCGTTCTCAGAAACTTCTTTGTGATCTGCGCATTCAACCCAGAGAGTTGAAGCTTCCCTTTGCTATAGCAGTTTTGAAACTCTCTTTGAGTAGAATCTTCAAGGGGATATTCGGTGTGCCGGAAGGCCAACACTGGAAAAGGAAATATCTTCACTTAAAAACTTGACGGAAGCGTTCTCAGAAACTACCCTGAGCTTTATGCATTCAACTCACAGAGAGGACTCTTCCTTTGCAGAGCGCAGTTTTGAAACACTCTTTTTGCAGAATTTGCTAGGGGATGTTTGGAGCTTTTGGAAGCCTATGCTGGAAGAGGAACTATCTTCACATACCAAGTAGACAGAAGCATTCTCACAAGCTTCTTTGTGATGAGTGCCTTCAACTCACAGACTTGAACCTTCCTTTTGAAAGAGCAGTCTTGAAACACTCCTTTTGTAGAATCTGCAAGTGGATATTTGGAGCGTTTTGAGGCCTTTGCTGGGAAATGAAATATCTTCACCTAAAAACTAGACAGAAGCATTCTCAGAAACATCTTTGCGATGTGTGCATTCAACTCACAGGGTTGAACCTTCCTTTTGATAGAGCAGTTTTGAAACGCACTTTGTGTAGAATCTGCAAGTGGATATTTGGAGGGCTTTCAGGCCTATGCTGGAAAAGGGAATATCTTCACATAAACACTAGACAGAAGCATTCTCAGAAACTTCTTTGTGATGTGTGCATTCAACTCACAGAGTTGAACCGGCCTTCTGATAGAGCCGTTTCGAAACAGCCTTTTTGTAACATCTGCAAGTGGATATTTGGAGCGATTAGAGGCCTATGATGGAAAGGGAAATATCTTCACATAGAAACTAGACAGAAGCCTTCTCAGAAACTTCTGTGTGATGAGTGCATTCAACTCACAGACTTGAACCTTCCTTTTGAAAGAGCAGTCTTGAAACACTCCTTTTGTAGAATCTGCAAGTGGATATTTGGAGCGTTTTGAGGCCTTTGCTGGGAAATGAAATATCTTCACCTAAAAACTAGACAGAAGCATTCTCAGAAACATCTTTGCGATGTGTGCATTCAACTCACAGGGTTGAACCTTCCTTTTGATAGAGCAGTTTTGAAACGCACTTTGTGTAGAATCTGCAAGTGGATATTTGGAGGCTTTCAGGCCTATGCTGGAAAAGGGAATATCTTCACGTAAACACTAGACAGAAGCATTCTCAGAAACTTCTTTGTGATGTGTGCATTTAACTCACAGAGTTGAACCGGCCTTCTGATAGAGCCGTTTGGAAACAGCCTTTTTGTAACATCTGCAAGTGGATATTTGGAGCGATTTGAGGCCTATGATGGAAAGGGAAATATCTTCACATAGAAACTAGACAGAAGCCTTCTCAGAAACTTCTGTGTGATGAGTGCATTCAACTCACAGACTTGAACCTTCCTTTTGATAGAGAAGTTTTGAAACACTCTTTTAGAGGCATCTGAATGAGGATCTTGGGAGCGCTTCGAGGCCAATGCTGGGAAACGAAATATCATCACATAGAAACTAGACAGATGGATTCTCAGAAACTTCTTTGTGATGAGTGCGTTCCACTCACAGACTTGAACGTCCCTCTTGAGAGAACAGTTTGGAAACACTCCTTTTGTAGAATCTGCAAGTGTTTATTTGGAGCGCTTTGAGGCCTATGTTGGAAAAGGAAATATCTTCACATAGAAACTAGACAGAAGCATTCTCAGAAACTTCTTTGCGATGAGTGCATTCAACGCACAGACTTGAAGCTTCCTTTGGAAAGAGCAGTTTTGAAACACTCTTTTTGTAGAATCTGCAAGTGGATATGTGGAGCGCTTTGAGGCCTCTGCTGGAAAAGGAAATATCTTCACAGAAAAACTAGACAGAAGCATTCTCAGAAACGTCTTGGTCATGTGTGCATTGAACTCACAGAGTAGAACCTTCCTTTTGATAGAGAAGCTTGGAAACACTCTTTTAGTAGAATCTTCAGGTGGATGTATGGAGTGCTTTGAGGCCTATGCTGGAAAAGGAAATGTCTTCACGTAGAAACGAGACAAAGGCATTCTCGGAAAGTTCCCTGTGCTTTGTGCATTCAACTCACAGAGTTCAGCCTTCTTTTTGCTAGAGCAGTTTGGAAACACTCTTTTTGTAGAGTCTGCAAGTGGATAATTGGAGCGCTTTGAGGCCTACGCTGCAAAAGGAAATAACATTGCATAAAAACTAGATGGAAGCATTCTCACAAACTTCTTTGTGGTGAGTGCATTCAACTCACAGAGTTGAACCTTCGTTTTGATAGACCAGTTTTGAAACACTGTTTTTGTAGTATTCGCAAGTGGATATTTGGAGCGCCTTGAGGCTGGAGTTGGAAAAGGAAATATCTTCACATACAAACTAGACGGAAGCATTCTCCGAAGCTTCTTTGTCACGTGGGGATTGAACTCACAGTGTTGAACATTCCTTTTCGTAGAGCGGTTCTGCATGACTCTTTTTGTGGAAACTGCAAGTGGATATTTGGTGCGATTGCGGCATCTAGTGGAAAGGAACATACATTACGATGAAAACTAGATTGAACTCTTCTCAGAAACTTCTTTGCGATGAGTGCCTTCTACTCACAGAGTCGAACCTTCCTTTCGAGAGAAGAGTTTTGAGACACTCTTTTTGTGGAATCTGCAAGGGGATCACTAGGGCGCTTTGATGCCTATGCTGGAAAAGGAAATATCTTCACACGAAAACTAGACAGAAGCATTCTCAGAAACCTTTTCTGATGTGCGCATTCAACTCACCGAGTTGAACCTTCCTTTTGATAGAGCAGTTTTGAAACACTCTTTTTGTAGAATCTGCAAGTGGAGATTTGGAGTGCTTTGAGTCCTACCCTGGAAAAGGAAATAACTTCACTTAGAACCTAGACGGAAGCATTCTCAGAGACTTCCCTGTGCTTTCTGCATTCAACTCACAGAGTTGAACCTTCCTTTTGATAGAACAGCTTTGAAACGCTCTTTTTGTAGAATCTGCAAGTCGATACTTGGAACGCTTTGAGGCCTATGCTGGAAAAGGAAATACCTTCACATAAAAACTAGAGAGAAGCATTCTCAGAAACTTCTTTGTGATCTGCGCATTCAACCCACAGAGTTGAAGCTTCCCTTTGCTATAGCAGTTTTGAAACTCTCTTTGAGTAGAATCATCAAGGGGATATTCGGTGTGCCGAGAGGCCAACACTGGAAAAGGAAATATCTTCACTTAAAAACTGGACGGAAGCGTTCTCAGAAACTACCTTGAGCTTTATGCATTCAACTCACAGAGAGGACTCTTCCTTTGGAGAGCGCAGTTTTGAAACACTCTTTTTGCAGAATTTGCTAGGGGATGTTTGGAGCTTTTGGAGGCCTATGCTGGAAGAGGAAATATCTTCACATACCAAGTAGACAGAAGCATTCTCACAAACTTCTTTGTGATGAGTGCCTTCAACTCACAGACTTGAACCTTCCTTTTGAAAGAGCAGTCTTGAAACACTCCTTTTGTAGAATCTGCAAGTGGATATTTGGAGCGTTTTGAGGCCTTTGCTGGGAAATGAAATATCTTCACCTAAAAACTAGACAGAAGCATTCTCAGAAACATCTTTGCGATGTGTGCATTCAACTCACAGGGTTGAACCTTCCTTTTGATAGAGCAGTTTTGAAACGCACTTTGTGTAGAATCTGCAAGTGGATATTTGGAGGGCTTTCAGGCCTATGCTGGAAAAGGGAATATCTTCACGTAAACACTAGACAGAAGCATTCTCAGAAACTTCTTTGTGATGTGTGCATTCAACTCACAGAGTTGAACCGGCCTTCTGATAGAGCCGTTTGGAAACAGCCTTTTTGTAACATCTGCAAGTGGATATTTGGAGCGATTTGAGGCCTATGATGGAAAGGGAAATATCTTCACATAGAAACTAGACAGAAGCCTTCTCAGAAACTTCTGTGTGATGAGTGCATTCAACTCACAGACTTGAACCTTCCTTTTGATAGAGAAGTTTTGAAACACTCTTTTAGAGGCATCTGAATGAGGATCTTGGGAGCGCTTCGAGGCCAATGCTGGGAAACGAAATATCATCACATAGAAACTAGACAGATGGATTCTCAGAAACTTCTTTGTGATGAGTGCGTTCCACTCACAGACTTGAACGTCCCTCTTGAGAGAACAGTTTGGAAACACTCCTTTTGTAGAATCTGCAAGTGTTTATTTGGAGCGCTTTGAGGCCTATGTTGGAAAAGGAAATATCTTCACATAGAAACTAGACAGAAGCATTCTCAGAAACTTCTTTGCGATGAGTGCATTCAACGCACAGACTTGAAGCTTCCTTTGGAAAGAGCAGTTTTGAAACACTCTTTTTGTAGAATCTGCAAGTGGATATGTGGAGCGCTTTGAGGCCTCTGCTGGAAAAGGAAATATCTTCACAGAAAAACTAGACAGAAGCATTCTCAGAAACGTCTTGGTCATGTGTGCATTGAACTCACAGAGCAGAACCTTCCTTTTGATAGAGAAGCTTGGAAACACTCTTTTAGTAGAATCTTCAGGTGGATGTATGGAGTGCTTTGAGGCCTATGCTGGAAAAGGAAATGTCTTCACGTAGAAACGAGCC
Source organism: Pongo pygmaeus (assembly GCF_028885625.2). Taxonomy (NCBI): domain Eukaryota; kingdom Metazoa; phylum Chordata; class Mammalia; order Primates; family Hominidae; genus Pongo; species Pongo pygmaeus. The sequence goes on from NC_072376.2 coordinate 71,558,468, forward strand.
AAAGGCATTCTCGGAAAGTTCCCTGTGCTTTGTGCATTCAACTCACAGAGTTCAGCCTTCTTTTTGCTAGAGCAGTTTGGAAACACTCTTTTTGTAGAGTCTGCAAGTGGATAATTGGAGCGCTTTGAGGCCTACGCTGCAAAAGGAAATAACATTGCATAAAAACTAGATGGAAGCATTCTCACAAACTTCTTTGTGGTGAGTGCATTCAACTCACAGAGTTGAACCTTCGTTTTGATAGACCAGTTTTGAAACACTGTTTTTGTAGTATTCGCAAGTGGATATTTGGAGCGCCTTGAGGCTGGAGTTGGAAAAGGAAATATCTTCACATACAAACTAGACGGAAGCATTCTCCGAAGCTTCTTTGTCACGTGGGGATTGAACTCACAGTGTTGAACATTCCTTTTCTTAGAGCGGTTCTGCATGACTCTTTTTGTGGAAACTGCAAGTGGATATTTGGTGCGATTGCGGCATCTAGTGGAAAGGAACATACATTACGATGAAAACTAGATTGAACTCTTCTCAGAAACTTCTTTGCGATGAGTGCCTTCTACTCACAGAGTCGAACCTTCCTTTCGAGAGAAGAGTTTTGAGACACTCTTTTTGTGGAATCTGCAAGGGGATCACTAGGGCGCTTTGATGCTTATGCTGGAAAAGGAAATATCTTCACACGAAAACTAGACAGAAGCATTCTCAGAAACCTTTTCTGATGTGCGCATTCAACTCACCGAGTTGAACCTTCCTTTTGATAGAGCAGTTTTGAAACACTCTTTTTGTAGAATCTGCAAGTGGAGATTTGGAGTGCTTTGAGTCCTACCCTGGAAAAGGAAATAACTTCACTTAGAACCTAGACGGAAGCATTCTCAGAGACTTCCCTGTGCTTTCTGCATTCAACTCACAGAGTTGAACCTTCCTTCTGATAGAACAGCTTTGAAACGCTCTTTTTGTAGAATCTGCAAGTCCATACTTGGAACGCTTTGAGGCCTATGCTGGAAAAGGAAATAGCTTCACATAAAAACTAGAGAGAAGCATTCTCAGAAACCTCTTTGTGATCTGCGCATTCAACCCACAGAGTTGAAGCTTCCCTTTGCTATAGCAGTTTTGAAACTCTCTTTGAGTAGAATCTTCAAGGGGATATTCGGTGTGCCGAGAGGCCAACACTGGAAAAGGAAATATCTTCACTTAAAAACTGGACGGAAGCGTTCTCAGAAACTACCCTGAGCTTTACGCATTCAAATCACAGAGAGGACTCTTCCTTTGGAGAGCGCAGTTTTGAAACACTCTTTTTGCAGAATTTGCTAGGGGATGTTTGGAACTTTTGGAGGCCTATGCTGGAAGAGGAAATATCTTCACATACCAAGTAGACAGAAGCATTCTCACAAACTTCTTTGTGATGAGTGACTTCAACTCACAGACTTGAACCTTCCTTTTGAAAGAGCAGTCTTGAAACACCCCTTTTGTAGAATCTGCAAGTGGATATTTGGAGCGTTTTGAGGCCTTTGCTGGGAAATGAAATATCTTCACCTAAAAACTAGACAGAAGCATTCTCAGAAACATCTTTGCGATGTGTGCATTCAACTCACAGGGTTGAACCTTCCTTTTGATAGAGCAGTTTTGAAACGCACTTTGTGTAGAATCTGCAAGTGGATATTTGGAGGGCTTTCAGGCCTATGCTGGAAAAGGGAATATCTTCACGTAAACACTAGACAGAAGCATTCTCAGAAACTTCTTTGTGATGTGTGCATTCAACTCACAGAGTTGAACCGGCCTTCTGATAGAGCCGTTTGGAAACAGCCTTTTTGTAACATCTGCAAGTGGATATTTGGAGCGATTTGAGGCCTATGATGGAAAGGGAAATATCTTCACATAGAAACTAGACAGAAGCCTTCTCAGAAACTTCTGTGTGATGAGTGCATTCAACTCACAGACTTGAACCTTCCTTTTGATAGAAAAGTTTTGAAACACTCTTTTAGAGGCATCTGAATGAGGATCTTGGGAGCGCTTCGAGGCCAATGCTGGGAAACGAAATATCATCACATAGAAACTAGACAGATGGATTCTCAGAAACTTCTTTGTGATGAGTGCGTTCCACTCACAGACTTGAACGTCCCTCTTGAGAGAACAGTTTGGAAACACTCCTTTTGTAGAATCTGCAAGTGTTTATTTGGAGCGCTTTGAGGCCTATGTTGGAAAAGGAAATATCTTCACATAGAAACTAGACAGAAGCATTCTCAGAAACTTCTTTGCGATGAGTGCATTAAACGCACAGACTTGAAGCTTCCTTTGGAAAGAGCAGTTTTGAAACACTCTTTTTGTAGAATCTGCAAGTGGATATGTGGAGCGCTTTGAGGCCTCTGCTGGAAAAGGAAATATCTTCACAGAAAAACTAGACAGAAGCATTCTCAGAAACGTCTTGGTCATGTGTGCATTGAACTCACAGAGTAGAGCCTTCCTTTTGATAGAGAAGCTTGGAAACACTCTTTTAGTAGAATCTTCAGGTGGATGTATGGAGTGCTTTGAGGCCTATGCTGGAAAAGGAAATGTCTTCACGTAGAAACGAGACAAAGGCATTCTCGGAAAGTTCCCCGTGCTTTTTGCATTGAACTCACAGAGTTCAGCCTTGTTTTTGCTAGAGCAGTTTGGAAACACTCTTTTTGTAGAGTCTGCAAGTGGATAATTGGAGCGCTTTGAGGCCTACGCTGCAAAAGGAAATAACATTGCATAAAAACTAGACGGAAGCATTCTCACAAACTTCTTTGTGGTGAGTGCATTCAACTCACAGAGTTGAACCTTCGTTTTGATAGACCAGTTTTGAAACACTGTTTTTATAGTATTCGCAAGTGGATATTTGGAGCGCGTTGAGGCTGGAGTTGGAAAAGGAAATATCTTCACATACAAACTAGACGGAAGCATCCTCCCAAGCTTCTTTGTCACGTGGGGATTGAACTCACAGTGTTGAACATTCCTTTTCGTAGAGCGGTTCTGCATGACTCTTTTTGTGGAAACTGCAAGTGGATATTTGGTGCGATTGCGGCATCTAGTGGAAAGGAACATACATTACGATGAAAACTAGATTGAACTCTTCTCAGAAACTTCTTTGCGATGAGTGCCTTCTACTCACAGAGTCGAACCTTCCTTTCGAGAGAAGAGTTTTGAGACACTCTTTTTGTGGAATCTGCAAGGGGATCACTAGGGCGCTTTGATGCCTATGCTGGAAAAGGAAATATCTTCACACGAAAACTAGACAGAAGCATTCTCAGAAACCTTTTCTGATGTGCGCATTCAACTCACCGAGTTGAACCTTCCTTTTGATAGAGCAGTTTTGAAACACTCTTTTTGTAGAATCTGCAAGTGGAGATTTGGAGTGCTTTGAGTCCTACCCTGGAAAAGGAAATAACTTCACTTAGAACCTAGACGGAAGCATTCTCAGAGACTTCCCTGTGCTTTCTGCATTCAACTCACAGAGTTGAACCTTCCTTTTGATAGAACAGCTTTGAAACGCTCTTTTTGTAGAATCTGCAAGTCGATACTTGGAACGCTTTGAGGCCTATGCTGGAAAAGGAAATAGCTTCACATAAAAACTAGAGAGAAGCGTTCTCAGAAACTTCTTTGTGATCTGCGCATTCAACCCAGAGAGTTGAAGCTTCCCTTTGCTATAGCAGTTTTGAAACTCTCTTTGAGTAGAATCTTCAAGGGGATATTCGGTGTGCCGGAAGGCCAACACTGGAAAAGGAAATATCTTCACTTAAAAACTTGACGGAAGCGTTCTCAGAAACTACCCTGAGCTTTATGCATTCAACTCACAGAGAGGACTCTTCCTTTGCAGAGCGCAGTTTTGAAACACTCTTTTTGCAGAATTTGCTAGGGGATGTTTGGAGCTTTTGGAAGCCTATGCTGGAAGAGGAACTATCTTCACATACCAAGTAGACAGAAGCATTCTCACAAGCTTCTTTGTGATGAGTGCCTTCAACTCACAGACTTGAACCTTCCTTTTGAAAGAGCAGTCTTGAAACACTCCTTTTGTAGAATCTGCAAGTGGATATTTGGAGCGTTTTGAGGCCTTTGCTGGGAAATGAAATATCTTCACCTAAAAACTAGACAGAAGCATTCTCAGAAACATCTTTGCGATGTGTGCATTCAACTCACAGGGTTGAACCTTCCTTTTGATAGAGCAGTTTTGAAACGCACTTTGTGTAGAATCTGCAAGTGGATATTTGGAGGGCTTTCAGGCCTATGCTGGAAAAGGGAATATCTTCACATAAACACTAGACAGAAGCATTCTCAGAAACTTCTTTGTGATGTGTGCATTCAACTCACAGAGTTGAACCGGCCTTCTGATAGAGCCGTTTCGAAACAGCCTTTTTGTAACATCTGCAAGTGGATATTTGGAGCGATTAGAGGCCTATGATGGAAAGGGAAATATCTTCACATAGAAACTAGACAGAAGCCTTCTCAGAAACTTCTGTGTGATGAGTGCATTCAACTCACAGACTTGAACCTTCCTTTTGAAAGAGCAGTCTTGAAACACTCCTTTTGTAGAATCTGCAAGTGGATATTTGGAGCGTTTTGAGGCCTTTGCTGGGAAATGAAATATCTTCACCTAAAAACTAGACAGAAGCATTCTCAGAAACATCTTTGCGATGTGTGCATTCAACTCACAGGGTTGAACCTTCCTTTTGATAGAGCAGTTTTGAAACGCACTTTGTGTAGAATCTGCAAGTGGATATTTGGAGGCTTTCAGGCCTATGCTGGAAAAGGGAATATCTTCACGTAAACACTAGACAGAAGCATTCTCAGAAACTTCTTTGTGATGTGTGCATTTAACTCACAGAGTTGAACCGGCCTTCTGATAGAGCCGTTTGGAAACAGCCTTTTTGTAACATCTGCAAGTGGATATTTGGAGCGATTTGAGGCCTATGATGGAAAGGGAAATATCTTCACATAGAAACTAGACAGAAGCCTTCTCAGAAACTTCTGTGTGATGAGTGCATTCAACTCACAGACTTGAACCTTCCTTTTGATAGAGAAGTTTTGAAACACTCTTTTAGAGGCATCTGAATGAGGATCTTGGGAGCGCTTCGAGGCCAATGCTGGGAAACGAAATATCATCACATAGAAACTAGACAGATGGATTCTCAGAAACTTCTTTGTGATGAGTGCGTTCCACTCACAGACTTGAACGTCCCTCTTGAGAGAACAGTTTGGAAACACTCCTTTTGTAGAATCTGCAAGTGTTTATTTGGAGCGCTTTGAGGCCTATGTTGGAAAAGGAAATATCTTCACATAGAAACTAGACAGAAGCATTCTCAGAAACTTCTTTGCGATGAGTGCATTCAACGCACAGACTTGAAGCTTCCTTTGGAAAGAGCAGTTTTGAAACACTCTTTTTGTAGAATCTGCAAGTGGATATGTGGAGCGCTTTGAGGCCTCTGCTGGAAAAGGAAATATCTTCACAGAAAAACTAGACAGAAGCATTCTCAGAAACGTCTTGGTCATGTGTGCATTGAACTCACAGAGTAGAACCTTCCTTTTGATAGAGAAGCTTGGAAACACTCTTTTAGTAGAATCTTCAGGTGGATGTATGGAGTGCTTTGAGGCCTATGCTGGAAAAGGAAATGTCTTCACGTAGAAACGAGACAAAGGCATTCTCGGAAAGTTCCCTGTGCTTTGTGCATTCAACTCACAGAGTTCAGCCTTCTTTTTGCTAGAGCAGTTTGGAAACACTCTTTTTGTAGAGTCTGCAAGTGGATAATTGGAGCGCTTTGAGGCCTACGCTGCAAAAGGAAATAACATTGCATAAAAACTAGATGGAAGCATTCTCACAAACTTCTTTGTGGTGAGTGCATTCAACTCACAGAGTTGAACCTTCGTTTTGATAGACCAGTTTTGAAACACTGTTTTTGTAGTATTCGCAAGTGGATATTTGGAGCGCCTTGAGGCTGGAGTTGGAAAAGGAAATATCTTCACATACAAACTAGACGGAAGCATTCTCCGAAGCTTCTTTGTCACGTGGGGATTGAACTCACAGTGTTGAACATTCCTTTTCGTAGAGCGGTTCTGCATGACTCTTTTTGTGGAAACTGCAAGTGGATATTTGGTGCGATTGCGGCATCTAGTGGAAAGGAACATACATTACGATGAAAACTAGATTGAACTCTTCTCAGAAACTTCTTTGCGATGAGTGCCTTCTACTCACAGAGTCGAACCTTCCTTTCGAGAGAAGAGTTTTGAGACACTCTTTTTGTGGAATCTGCAAGGGGATCACTAGGGCGCTTTGATGCCTATGCTGGAAAAGGAAATATCTTCACACGAAAACTAGACAGAAGCATTCTCAGAAACCTTTTCTGATGTGCGCATTCAACTCACCGAGTTGAACCTTCCTTTTGATAGAGCAGTTTTGAAACACTCTTTTTGTAGAATCTGCAAGTGGAGATTTGGAGTGCTTTGAGTCCTACCCTGGAAAAGGAAATAACTTCACTTAGAACCTAGACGGAAGCATTCTCAGAGACTTCCCTGTGCTTTCTGCATTCAACTCACAGAGTTGAACCTTCCTTTTGATAGAACAGCTTTGAAACGCTCTTTTTGTAGAATCTGCAAGTCGATACTTGGAACGCTTTGAGGCCTATGCTGGAAAAGGAAATACCTTCACATAAAAACTAGAGAGAAGCATTCTCAGAAACTTCTTTGTGATCTGCGCATTCAACCCACAGAGTTGAAGCTTCCCTTTGCTATAGCAGTTTTGAAACTCTCTTTGAGTAGAATCATCAAGGGGATATTCGGTGTGCCGAGAGGCCAACACTGGAAAAGGAAATATCTTCACTTAAAAACTGGACGGAAGCGTTCTCAGAAACTACCTTGAGCTTTATGCATTCAACTCACAGAGAGGACTCTTCCTTTGGAGAGCGCAGTTTTGAAACACTCTTTTTGCAGAATTTGCTAGGGGATGTTTGGAGCTTTTGGAGGCCTATGCTGGAAGAGGAAATATCTTCACATACCAAGTAGACAGAAGCATTCTCACAAACTTCTTTGTGATGAGTGCCTTCAACTCACAGACTTGAACCTTCCTTTTGAAAGAGCAGTCTTGAAACACTCCTTTTGTAGAATCTGCAAGTGGATATTTGGAGCGTTTTGAGGCCTTTGCTGGGAAATGAAATATCTTCACCTAAAAACTAGACAGAAGCATTCTCAGAAACATCTTTGCGATGTGTGCATTCAACTCACAGGGTTGAACCTTCCTTTTGATAGAGCAGTTTTGAAACGCACTTTGTGTAGAATCTGCAAGTGGATATTTGGAGGGCTTTCAGGCCTATGCTGGAAAAGGGAATATCTTCACGTAAACACTAGACAGAAGCATTCTCAGAAACTTCTTTGTGATGTGTGCATTCAACTCACAGAGTTGAACCGGCCTTCTGATAGAGCCGTTTGGAAACAGCCTTTTTGTAACATCTGCAAGTGGATATTTGGAGCGATTTGAGGCCTATGATGGAAAGGGAAATATCTTCACATAGAAACTAGACAGAAGCCTTCTCAGAAACTTCTGTGTGATGAGTGCATTCAACTCACAGACTTGAACCTTCCTTTTGATAGAGAAGTTTTGAAACACTCTTTTAGAGGCATCTGAATGAGGATCTTGGGAGCGCTTCGAGGCCAATGCTGGGAAACGAAATATCATCACATAGAAACTAGACAGATGGATTCTCAGAAACTTCTTTGTGATGAGTGCGTTCCACTCACAGACTTGAACGTCCCTCTTGAGAGAACAGTTTGGAAACACTCCTTTTGTAGAATCTGCAAGTGTTTATTTGGAGCGCTTTGAGGCCTATGTTGGAAAAGGAAATATCTTCACATAGAAACTAGACAGAAGCATTCTCAGAAACTTCTTTGCGATGAGTGCATTCAACGCACAGACTTGAAGCTTCCTTTGGAAAGAGCAGTTTTGAAACACTCTTTTTGTAGAATCTGCAAGTGGATATGTGGAGCGCTTTGAGGCCTCTGCTGGAAAAGGAAATATCTTCACAGAAAAACTAGACAGAAGCATTCTCAGAAACGTCTTGGTCATGTGTGCATTGAACTCACAGAGTAGAACCTTCCTTTTGATAGAGAAGCTTGGAAACACTCTTTTAGTAGAATCTTCAGGTGGATGTATGGAGTGCTTTGAGGCCTATGCTGGAAAAGGAAATGTCTTCACGTAGAAACGAGACAAAGGCATTCTCGGAAAGTTCCCTGTGCTTTGTGCATTCAACTCACAGAGTTCAGCCTTCTTTTTGCTAGAGCAGTTTGGAAACACTCTTTTTGTAGAGTCTGCAAGTGGATAATTGGAGCGCTTTGAGGCCTACGCTGCAAAAGGAAATAACATTGCATAAAAACTAGATGGAAGCATTCTCACAAACTTCTTTGTGGTGAGTGCATTCAACTCACAGAGTTGAACCTTCGTTTTGATAGACCAGTTTTGAAACACTGTTTTTGTAGTATTCGCAAGTGGATATTTGGAGCGCCTTGAGGCTGGAGTTGGAAAAGGAAATATCTTCACATACAAACTAGACGGAAGCATCCTCCGAAGCTTCTTTGTCACGTGGGGATTGAACTCACAGTGTTGAACATTCCTTTTCGTAGAGCGGTTCTGCATGACTCTTTTTGTGGAAACTGCAAGTGGATATTTGGTGCGATTGCGGCATCTAGTGGAAAGGAACATACATTACGATGAAAACTAGATTGAACTCTTCTCAGAAACTTCTTTGCGATGAGTGCCTTCTACTCACAGAGTCGAACCTTCCTTTCGAGAGAAGAGTTTTGAGACACTCTTTTTGTGGAATCTGCAAGGGGATCACTAGGGCGCTTTGATGCCTATGCTGGAAAAGGAAATATCTTCACACGAAAACTAGACAGAAGCATTCTCAGAAACCTTTTCTGATGTGCGCATTCAACTCACCGAGTTGAACCTTCCTTTTGATAGAGCAGTTTTGAAACACTCTTTTTGTAGAATCTGCAACTGGAGATTTGGAGTGCTTTGAGTCCTACCCTGGAAAAGGAAATAACTTCACTTAGAACCTAGACGGAAGCATTCTCAGAGACTTCCCTGTGCTTTCTGCATTCAACTCACAGAGTTGAACCTTCCTTTTGATAGAACAGCTTTGAAACGCTCTTTTTGTAGAATCTGCAAGTCGATACTTGGAACGCTTTGAGGCCTAGCTGGAAAAGGAAATACCTTCACATAAAAACTAGAGAGAAGCATTCTCAGAAACTTCTTTGTGATCTGCGCATTCAACCCACAGAGTTGAAGCTTCCCTTTGCTATAGCAGTTTTGAAACTCTCTTTGAGTAGAATCTTCAAGGGGATATTCGGTGTGCCGAGAGGCCAACACTGGAAAAGGAAATATCTTCACTTAAAAACTGGACGGAAGCGTTCTCAGAAACTACCTTGAGCTTTATGCATTCAACTCACAGAGAGGACTCTTCCTTTGGAGAGCGCAGTTTTGAAACACTCTTTTTGCAGAATTTGCTAGGGGATGTTTGGAGCTTTTGGAGGCCTATGCTGGAAGAGGAAATATCTTCACATACCAAGTAGACAGAAGCATTCTCACAAACTTCTTTGTGATGAGTGCCTTCAACTCACAGACTTGAACCTTCCTTTTGAAAGAGCAGTCTTGAAACACTCCTTTTGTAGAATCTGCAAGTGGATATTTGGAGCGTTTTGAGGCCTTTGCTGGGAAATGAAATATCTTCACCTAAAAACTAGACAGAAGCATTCTCAGAAACATCTTTGCGATGTGTGCATTCAACTCACAGGGTTGAACCTTCCTTTTGATAGAGCAGTTTTGAAACGCACTTTGTGTAGAATCTGCAAGTGGATATTTGGAGGGCTTTCAGGCCTATGCTGGAAAAGGGAATATCTTCACGTAAACACTAGACAGAAGCATTCTCAGAAACTTCTTTGTGATGTGTGCATTCAACTCACAGAGTTGAACCGGCCTTCTGATAGAGCCGTTTGGAAACAGCCTTTTTGTAACATCTGCAAGTGGATATTTGGAGCGATTTGAGGCCTATGATGGAAAGGGAAATATCTTCACATAGAAACTAGACAGAAGCCTTCTCAGAAACTTCTGTGTGATGAGTGCATTCAACTCACAGACTTGAACCTTCCTTTTGATAGAGAAGTTTTGAAACACTCTTTTAGAGGCATCTGAATGAGGATCTTGGGAGCGCTTCGAGGCCAATGCTGGGAAACGAAATATCATCACATAGAAACTAGACAGATGGATTCTCAGAAACTTCTTTGTGATGAGTGCGTTCCACTCACAGACTTGAACGTCCCTCTTGAGAGAACAGTTTGGAAACACTCCTTTTGTAGAATCTGCAAGTGTTTATTTGGAGCGCTTTGAGGCCTATGTTGGAAAAGGAAATATCTTCACATAGAAACTAGACAGAAGCATTCTCAGAAACTTCTTTGCGATGAGTGCATTCAACGCACAGACTTGAAGCTTCCTTTGGAAAGAGCAGTTTTGAAACACTCTTTTTGCAGAATCTGCAAGTGGATATGTGGAGCGCTTTGAGGCCTCTGCTGGAAAAGGAAATATCTTCACAGAAAAACTAGACAGAAGCATTCTCAGAAACGTCTTGGTCATGTGTGCATTGAACTCACAGAGCAGAACCTTCCTTTTGATAGAGAAGCTTGGAAACACTCTTTTAGTAGAATCTTCAGGTGGATGTATGGAGTGCTTTGAGGCCTATGCTGGAAAAGGAAATGTCTTCACGTAGAAACGAGCCAAAGGCATTCTCGGAAAGTTCCCCGTGCTTTGTGCATTCAACTCACAGAGTTCAGCCTTCTTTTTGCTAGAGCAGTTTGGAAACACTCTTTTTGTAGAGTCTGCAAGTGGATAATTGGAGCGCCTTGAGGCCTACGCTGCAAAAGGAAATAACATTGCATAAAAACTAGATGGAAGCATTCTCACAAACTTCTTTGTGGTGAGTGCATTCAACTCACAGAGTTGAACCTTCGTTTTGATAGACCAGTTTTGAAACACTGTTTTTGTAGTATTCGCAAGTGGATATTTGGAGCGCGTTGAGGCTGGAGTTGGAAAAGGAAATATCTTCACATACAAACTAGACGGAAGCATCCTCCGAAGCTTCTTTGTCACGTGGGGATTGAACTCACAGTGCTGAACATTCCTTTTCGTAGAGCGGTTCTGCATGACTCTTTTTGTGGAAACTGCAAGTGGATGTTTGGTGCGATTGCGGCATCTAGTGGAAAGGAACATACATTTCGATGAAAACTAGATTGAACTCTTCTCAGAAACTTCTTTGCGATGAGTGCCTTCTACTCACAGAGTCGAACCTTCCTTTCGAGAGAAGAGTTTTGAGACACTCTTTTTGTGGAATCTGCAAGGGGATCACTAGGGCGCTTTGATGCCTATGCTGGAAAAGGAAATATCTTCACACGAAAACTAGACAGAAGCATTCTCAGAAACCTTTTCTGATGTGCGCATTCAACTCACCGAGTTGAACCTTCCTTTTGATAGAGCAGTTTTGAAACACTCTTTTTGTAGAATCTGCAAGTGGAGATTTGGAGTGCTTTGAGTCCTACCCTGGAAAAGGAAATAACTTCACTTAGAACCTAGACGGAAGCATTCTCAGAGACTTCCCTGTGCTTTCTGCATTCAACTCACAGAGTTGAACCTTCCTTTTGATAGAACAGCTTTGAAACGCTCTTTTTGTAGAATCTGCAAGTCGATACTTGGAACGCTTTGAGGCCTATGCTGGAAAAGGAAATAGCTTCACATAAAAACTAGAGAGAAGCATTCTCAGAAACTTCTTTGTGATCTGCGCATTCAACCCACAGAGTTGAAGCTTCCCTTTGCTATAGCAGTTTTGAAACTCTCTTTGAGTAGAATCTTCAAGGGGATATTCGGTGTGCCGAGAGGCCAACACTGGAAAAGGAAATATCTTCACTTAAAAACTGGACGGAAGCGTTCTCAGAAACTACCCTGAGCTTTATGCATTCAACTCACAGAGAGGACTCTTCCTTTGGAGAGCGCAGTTTTGAAACACTCTTTTTGCAGAATTTGCTAGGGGATGTTTGGAGCTTTTGGAGGCCTATGCTGGAAGAGGAAATATCTTCACATACCAAGTAGACAGAAGCATTCTCACAAACTTCTTTGTGATGAGTGCCTTCAACTCACAGACTTGAACCTTCCTTTTGAAAGAGCAGTCTTGAAACACTCCTTTTGTAGAATCTGCAAGTGGATATTTGGAGCGTTTTGAGGCCTTTGCTGGGAAATGAAATATCTTCACCTAAAAACTAGACAGAAGCATTCTCAGAAACATCTTTGCGATGTGTGCATTCAACTCACAGGGTTGAACCTTCCTTTTGATAGAGCAGTTTTGAAACGCACTTTGTGTAGAATCTGCAAGTGGATATTTGGAGGCTTTCAGGCCTATGCTGGAAAAGGGAATATCTTCACATAAACACTAGACAGAAGCATTCTCAGAAACTTCTTTGTGATGTGTGCATTTAACTCACAGAGTTGAACCGGCCTTCTGATAGAGCCGTTTGGAAACAGCCTTTTTGTAACATCTGCAAGTGGATATTTGGAGCGATTTGAGGCCTATGATGGAAAGGGAAATATCTTCACATAGAAACTAGACAGAAGCCTTCTCAGAAACTTCTGTGTGATGAGTGCATTCAACTCACAGACTTGAACCTTCCTTTTGATAGAGAAGTTTTGAAACACTCTTTTAGAGGCATCTGAATGAGGATCTTGGGAGCGCTTCGAGGCCAATGCTGGGAAACGAAATATCATCACATAGAAACTAGACAGATGGATTCTCAGAAACTTCTTTGTGATGAGTGCGTTCCACTCACAGACTTGAACGTCCCTCTTGAGAGAACAGTTTGGAAACACTCCTTTTGTAGAATCTGCAAGTGTTTATTTGGAGCGCTTTGAGGCCTATGTTGGAAAAGGAAATATCTTCACATAGAAACTAGACAGAAGCATTCTCAGAAACTTCTTTGCGATGAGTGCATTCAACGCACAGACTTGAAGCTTCCTTTGGAAAGAGCAGTTTTGAAACACTCTTTTTGTAGAATCTGCAAGTGGATATGTGGAGCGCTTTGAGGCCTCTGCTGGAAAAGGAAATATCTTCACAGAAAAACTAGACAGAAGCATTCTCAGAAACGTCTTGGTCATGTGTGCATTGAACTCACAGAGTAGAACCTTCCTTTTGATAGAGAAGCTTGGAAACACTCTTTTAGTAGAATCTTCAGGTGGATGTATGGAGTGCTTTGAGGCCTATGCTGGAAAAGGAAATGTCTTCACGTAGAAACGAGACAAAGGCATTCTCGGAAAGTTCCCTGTGCTTTGTGCATTCAACTCACAGAGTTCAGCCTTCTTTTTGCTAGAGCAGTTTGGAAACACTCTTTTTGTAGAGTCTGCAAGTGGATAATTGGAGCGCTTTGAGGCCTACGCTGCAAAAGGAAATAACATTGCATAAAAACTAGATGGAAGCATTCTCACAAACTTCTTTGTGGTGAGTGCATTCAACTCACAGAGTTGAACCTTCGTTTTGATAGACCAGTTTTGAAACACTGTTTTTGTAGTATTCGCAAGTGGATATTTGGAGCGCCTTGAGGCTGGAGTTGGAAAAGGAAATATCTTCACATACAAACTAGACGGAAGCATTCTCCGAAGCTTCTTTGTCACGTGGGGATTGAACTCACAGTGTTGAACATTCCTTTTCGTAGAGCGGTTCTGCATGACTCTTTTTGTGGAAACTGCAAGTGGATATTTGGTGCGATTGCGGCATCTAGTGGAAAGGAACATACATTACGATGAAAACTAGATTGAACTCTTCTCAGAAACTTCTTTGCGATGAGTGCCTTCTACTCACAGAGTCGAACCTTCCTTTCGAGAGAAGAGTTTTGAGACACTCTTTTTGTGGAATCTGCAAGGGGATCACTAGGGCGCTTTGATGCCTATGCTGGAAAAGGAAATATCTTCACACGAAAACTAGACAGAAGCATTCTCAGAAACCTTTTCTGATGTGCGCATTCAACTCACCGAGTTGAACCTTCCTTTTGATAGAGCAGTTTTGAAACACTCTTTTTGTAGAATCTGCAAGTGGAGATTTGGAGTGCTTTGAGTCCTACCCTGGAAAAGGAAATAACTTCACTTAGAACCTAGACGGAAGCATTCTCAGAGACTTCCCTGTGCTTTCTGCATTCAACTCACAGAGTTGAACCTTCCTTTTGATAGAACAGCTTTGAAACGCTCTTTTTGTAGAATCTGCAAGTCGATACTTGGAACGCTTTGAGGCCTATGCTGGAAAAGGAAATACCTTCACATAAAAACTAGAGAGAAGCATTCTCAGAAACTTCTTTGTGATCTGCGCATTCAACCCACAGAGTTGAAGCTTCCCTTTGCTATAGCAGTTTTGAAACTCTCTTTGAGTAGAATCATCAAGGGGATATTCGGTGTGCCGAGAGGCCAACACTGGAAAAGGAAATATCTTCACTTAAAAACTGGACGGAAGCGTTCTCATAAACTACCTTGAGCTTTATGCATTCAACTCACAGAGAGGACTCTTCCTTTGGAGAGCGCAGTTTTGAAACACTCTTTTTGCAGAATTTGCTAGGGGATGTTTGGAGCTTTTGGAGGCCTATGCTGGAAGAGGAAATATCTTCACATACCAAGTAGACAGAAGCATTCTCACAAACTTCTTTGTGATGAGTGCCTTCAACTCACAGACTTGAACCTTCCTTTTGAAAGAGCAGTCTTGAAACACTCCTTTTGTAGAATCTGCAAGTGGATATTTGGAGCGTTTTGAGGCCTTTGCTGGGAAATGAAATATCTTCACCTAAAAACTAGACAGAAGCATTCTCAGAAACATCTTTGCGATGTGTGCATTCAACTCACAGGGTTGAACCTTCCTTTTGATAGAGCAGTTTTGAAACGCACTTTGTGTAGAATCTGCAAGTGGATATTTGGAGGGCTTTCAGGCCTATGCTGGAAAAGGGAATATCTTCACGTAAACACTAGACAGAAGCATTCTCAGAAACTTCTTTGTGATGTGTGCATTCAACTCACAGAGTTGAACCGGCCTTCTGATAGAGCCGTTTGGAAACAGCCTTTTTGTAACATCTGCAAGTGGATATTTGGAGCGATTTGAGGCCTATGATGGAAAGGGAAATATCTTCACATAGAAACTAGACAGAAGCCTTCTCAGAAACTTCTGTGTGATGAGTGCATTCAACTCACAGACTTGAACCTTCCTTTTGATAGAGAAGTTTTGAAACACTCTTTTAGAGGCATCTGAATGAGGATCTTGGGAGCGCTTCGAGGCCAATGCTGGGAAACGAAATATCATCACATAGAAACTAGACAGATGGATTCTCAGAAACTTCTTTGTGATGAGTGCGTTCCACTCACAGACTTGAACGTCCCTCTTGAGAGAACAGTTTGGAAACACTCCTTTTGTAGAATCTGCAAGTGTTTATTTGGAGCGCTTTGAGGCCTATGTTGGAAAAGGAAATATCTTCACATATAAACTAGACAGAAGCATTCTCAGAAACTTCTTTGCGATGAGTGCATTCAACGCACAGACTTGAAGCTTCCTTTGGAAAGAGCAGTTTTGAAACACTCTTTTTGTAGAATCTGCAAGTGGATATGTGGAGCGCTTTGAGGCCTCTGCTGGAAAAGGAAATATCTTCACAGAAAAACTAGACAGAAGCATTCTCAGAAACGTCTTGGTCATGTGTGCATTGAACTCACAGAGTAGAACCTTCCTTTTGATAGAGAAGCTTGGAAACACTCTTTTAGTAGAATCTTCAGGTGGATGTATGGAGTGCTTTGAGGCCTATGCTGGAAAAGGAAATGTCTTCACGTAGAAACGAGACAAAGGCATTCTCGTAAAGTTCCCCGTGCTTTGTGCATTCAACTCACAGAGTTCAGCCTTCTTTTTGCTAGAGCAGTTTGGAAACACTCTTTTTGTAGAGTCTGCAAGTGGATAATTGGAGCGCTTTGAGGCCTACGCTGCAAAAGGAAATAACATTGCATAAAAACTAGATGGAAGCATTCTCACAAACTTCTTTGTGGTGAGTGCATTCAACTCACAGAGTTGAACCTTCGTTTTGATAGACCAGTTTTGAAACACTGTTTTTGTAGTATTCGCAAGTGGATATTTGGAGCGCCTTGAGGCTGGAGTTGGAAAAGGAAATATCTTCACATACAAACTAGACGGAAGCATCCTCCGAAGCTTCTTTGTCACGTGGGGATTGAACTCACAGTGTTGAACATTCCTTTTCGTAGAGCGGTTCTGCATGACTCTTTTTGTGGAAACTGCAAGTGGATATTTGGTGCGATTGCGGCATCTAGTGGAAAGGAACATACATTACGATGAAAACTAGATTGAACTCTTCTCAGAAACTTCTTTGCGATGAGTGCCTTCTACTCACAGAGTCGAACCTTCCTTTCGAGAGAAGAGTTTTGAGACACTCTTTTTGTGGAATCTGCAAGGGGATCACTAGGGCGCTTTGATGCCTATGCTGGAAAAGGAAATATCTTCACACGAAAACTAGACAGAAGCATTCTCAGAAACCTTTTCTGATGTGCGCATTCAACTCACCGAGTTGAACCTTCCTTTTGATAGAGCAGTTTTGAAACACTCTTTTTGTAGAATCTGCAAGTGGAGATTTGGAGTGCTTTGAGTCCTACCCTGGAAAAGGAAATAACTTCACTTAGAACCTAGACGGAAGCATTCTCAGAGACTTCCCTGTGCTTTCTGCATTCAACTCACAGAGTTGAACCTTCCTTTTGATAGAACAGCTTTGAAACGCTCTTTTTGTAGAATCTGCAAGTCGATACTTGGAACGCTTTGAGGCCTATGCTGGAAAAGGAAATACCTTCACATAAAAACTAGAGAGAAGCATTCTCAGAAACTTCTTTGTGATCTGCGCATTCAACCCACAGAGTTGAAGCTTCCCTTTGCTATAGCAGTTTTGAAACTCTCTTTGAGTAGAATCTTCAAGGGGATATTCGGTGTGCCGAGAGGCCAACACTGGAAAAGGAAATATCTTCACTTAAAAACTGGACGGAAGCGTTCTCAGAAACTACCTTGAGCTTTATGCATTCAACTCACAGAGAGGACTCTTCCTTTGGAGAGCGCAGTTTTGAAACACTCTTTTTGCAGAATTTGCTAGGGGATGTTTGGAGCTTTTGGAGGCCTATGCTGGAAGAGGAAATATCTTCACATACCAAGTAGACAGAAGCATTCTCACAAACTTCTTTGTGATGAGTGCCTTCAACTCACAGACTTGAACCTTCCTTTTGAAAGAGCAGTCTTGAAACACTCCTTTTGTAGAATCTGCAAGTGGATATTTGGAGCGTTTTGAGGCCTTTGCTGGGAAATGAAATATCTTCACCTAAAAACTAGACAGAAGCATTCTCAGAAACATCTTTGCGATGTGTGCATTCAACTCACAGGGTTGAACCTTCCTTTTGATAGAGCAGTTTTGAAACGCACTTTGTGTAGAATCTGCAAGTGGATATTTGGAGGGCTTTCAGGCCTATGCTGGAAAAGGGAATATCTTCACGTAAACACTAGACAGAAGCATTCTCAGAAACTTCTTTGTGATGTGTGCATTCAACTCACAGAGTTGAACCGGCCTTCTGATAGAGCCGTTTGGAAACAGCCTTTTTGTAACATCTGCAAGTGGATATTTGGAGCGATTTGAGGCCTATGATGGAAAGGGAAATATCTTCACATAGAAACTAGACAGAAGCCTTCTCAGAAACTTCTGTGTGATGAGTGCATTCAACTCACAGACTTGAACCTTCCTTTTGATAGAGAAGTTTTGAAACACTCTTTTAGAGGCATCTGAATGAGGATCTTGGGAGCGCTTCGAGGCCAATGCTGGGAAACGAAATATCATCACATAGAAACTAGACAGATGGATTCTCAGAAACTTCTTTGTGATGAGTGCGTTCCACTCACAGACTTGAACGTCCCTCTTGAGAGAACAGTTTGGAAACACTCCTTTTGTAGAATCTGCAAGTGTTTATTTGGAGCGCTTTGAGGCCTATGTTGGAAAAGGAAATATCTTCACATAGAAACTAGACAGAAGCATTCTCAGAAACTTCTTTGCGATGAGTGCATTCAACGCACAGACTTGAAGCTTCCTTTGGAAAGAGCAGTTTTGAAACACTCTTTTTGTAGAATCTGCAAGTGGATATGTGGAGCGCTTTGAGGCCTCTGCTGGAAAAGGAAATATCTTCACAGAAAAACTAGACAGAAGCATTCTCAGAAACGTCTTGGTCATGTGTGCATTGAACTCACAGAGCAGAACCTTCCTTTTGATAGAGAAGCTTGGAAACACTCTTTTAGTAGAATCTTCAGGTGGATGTATGGAGTGCTTTGAGGCCTATGCTGGAAAAGGAAATGTCTTCACGTAGAAACGAGCCAAAGGCATTCTCGGAAAGTTCCCCGTGCTTTGTGCATTCAACTCACAGAGTTCAGCCTTCTTTTTGCTAGAGCAGTTTGGAAACACTCTTTTTGTAGAGTCTGCAAGTGGATAATTGGAGCGCCTTGAGGCCTACGCTGCAAAAGGAAATAACATTGCATAAAAACTAGATGGAAGCATTCTCACAAACTTCTTTGTGGTGAGTGCATTCAACTCACAGAGTTGAACCTTCGTTTTGATAGACCAGTTTTGAAACACTGTTTTTGTAGTATTCGCAAGTGGATATTTGGAGCGCGTTGAGGCTGGAGTTGGAAAAGGAAATATCTTCACATACAAACTAGACGGAAGCATCCTCCGAAGCTTCTTTGTCACGTGGGGATTGAACTCACAGTGCTGAACATTCCTTTTCGTAGAGCGGTTCTGCATGACTCTTTTTGTGGAAACTGCAAGTGGATGTTTGGTGCGATTGCGGCATCTAGTGGAAAGGAACATACATTTCGATGAAAACTAGATTGAACTCTTCTCAGAAACTTCTTTGCGATGAGTGCCTTCTACTCACAGAGTCGAACCTTCCTTTCGAGAGAAGAGTTTTGAGACACTCTTTTTGTGGAATCTGCAAGGGGATCACTAGGGCGCTTTGATGCCTATGCTGGAAAAGGAAATATCTTCACACGAAAACTAGACAGAAGCATTCTCAGAAACCTTTTCTGATGTGCGCATTCAACTCACCGAGTTGAACCTTCCTTTTGATAGAGCAGTTTTGAAACACTCTTTTTGTAGAATCTGCAAGTGGAGATTTGGAGTGCTTTGAGTCCTACCCTGGAAAAGGAAATAACTTCACTTAGAACCTAGACGGAAGCATTCTCAGAGACTTCCCTGTGCTTTCTGCATTCAACTCACAGAGTTGAACCTTCCTTTTGATAGAACAGCTTTGAAACGCTCTTTTTGTAGAATCTGCAAGTCGATACTTGGAACGCTTTGAGGCCTATGCTGGAAAAGGAAATAGCTTCACATAAAAACTAGAGAGAAGCATTCTCAGAAACTTCTTTGTGATCTGCGCATTCAACCCACAGAGTTGAAGCTTCCCTTTGCTATAGCAGTTTTGAAACTCTCTTTGAGTAGAATCTTCAAGGGGATATTCGGTGTGCCGAGAGGCCAACACTGGAAAAGGAAATATCTTCACTTAAAAACTGGACGGAAGCGTTCTCAGAAACTACCCTGAGCTTTATGCATTCAACTCACAGAGAGGACTCTTCCTTTGGAGAGCGCAGTTTTGAAACACTCTTTTTGCAGAATTTGCTAGGGGATGTTTGGAGCTTTTGGAGGCCTATGCTGGAAGAGGAAATATCTTCACATACCAAGTAGACAGAAGCATTCTCACAAACTTCTTTGTGATGAGTGCCTTCAACTCACAGACTTGAACCTTCCTTTTGAAAGAGCAGTCTTGAAACACTCCTTTTGTAGAATCTGCAAGTGGATATTTGGAGCATTTTGAGGCCTTTGCTGGGAAATGAAATATCTTCACCTAAAAACTAGACAGAAGCATTCTCAGAAACATCTTTGCGATGTGTGCATTCAACTCACAGGGTTGAACCTTCCTTTTGATAGAGCAGTTTTGAAACGCACTTTGTGTAGAATCTGCAAGTGGATATTTGGAGGCTTTCAGGCCTATGCTGGAAAAGGGAATATCTTCACATAAACACTAGACAGAAGCATTCTCAGAAACTTCTTTGTGATGTGTGCATTTAACTCACAGAGTTGAACCGGCCTTCTGATAGAGCCGTTTGGAAACAGCCTTTTTGTAACATCTGCAAGTGGATATTTGGAGCGATTTGAGGCCTATGATGGAAAGGGAAATATCTTCACATAGAAACTAGACAGAAGCATTCTCAGAAACTTCTGTGTGATGAGTGCATTCAACTCACAGACTTGAACCTTCCTTTTGATAGAGAAGTTTTGAAACACTCTTTTAGAGGCATCTGAATGAGGATCTTGGGAGCGCTTCGAGGCCAATGCTGGGAAACGAAATATCATCACATAGAAACTAGACAGATGGATTCTCAGAAACTTCTTTGTGATGAGTGCGTTCCACTCACAGACTTGAACGTCCCTCTTGAGAGAACAGTTTGGAAACACTCCTTTTGTAGAATCTGCAAGTGTTTATTTGGAGCGCTTTGAGGCCTATGTTGGAAAAGGAAATATCTTCACATAGAAACTAGACAGAAGCATTCTCAGAAACTTCTTTGCGATGAGTGCATTCAACGCACAGACTTGAAGCTTCCTTTGGAAAGAGCAGTTTTGAAACACTCTTTTTGTAGAATCTGCAAGTGGATATGTGGAGCGCTTTGAGGCCTCTGCTGGAAAAGGAAATATCTTCACAGAAAAACTAGACAGAAGCATTCTCAGAAACGTCTTGGTCATGTGTGCATTGAACTCACAGAGTAGAACCTTCCTTTTGATAGAGAAGCTTGGAAACACTCTTTTAGTAGAATCTTCAGGTGGATGTATGGAGTGCTTTGAGGCCTATGCTGGAAAAGGAAATGTCTTCACGTAGAAACGAGACAAAGGCATTCTCGGAAAGTTCCCTGTGCTTTGTGCATTCAACTCACAG
The DNA here is from genome assembly GCF_028885625.2 of Pongo pygmaeus. Taxonomy (NCBI): domain Eukaryota; kingdom Metazoa; phylum Chordata; class Mammalia; order Primates; family Hominidae; genus Pongo; species Pongo pygmaeus. The sequence goes on from NC_072376.2 coordinate 71,579,529, forward strand.
AGTTCAGCCTTCTTTTTGCTAGAGCAGTTTGGAAACACTCTTTTTGTAGAGTCTGCAAGTGGATAATTGGAGCGCTTTGAGGCCTACGCTGCAAAAGGAAATAACATTGCATAAAAACTAGATGGAAGCATTCTCACAAACTTCTTTGTGGTGAGTGCATTCAACTCACAGAGTTGAACCTTCGTTTTGATAGACCAGTTTTGAAACACTGTTTTTGTAGTATTCGCAAGTGGATATTTGGAGCGCCTTGAGGCTGGAGTTGGAAAAGGAAATATCTTCACATACAAACTAGACGGAAGCATTCTCCGAAGCTTCTTTGTCACGTGGGGATTGAACTCACAGTGTTGAACATTCCTTTTCGTAGAGCGGTTCTGCATGACTCTTTTTGTGGAAACTGCAAGTGGATATTTGGTGCGATTGCGGCATCTAGTGGAAAGGAACATACATTACGATGAAAACTAGATTGAACTCTTCTCAGAAACTTCTTTGCGATGAGTGCCTTCTACTCACAGAGTCGAACCTTCCTTTCGAGAGAAGAGTTTTGAGACACTCTTTTTGTGGAATCTGCAAGGGGATCACTAGGGCGCTTTGATGCCTATGCTGGAAAAGGAAATATCTTCACACGAAAACTAGACAGAAGCATTCTCAGAAACCTTTTCTGATGTGCGCATTCAACTCACCGAGTTGAACCTTCCTTTTGATAGAGCAGTTTTGAAACACTCTTTTTGTAGAATCTGCAACTGGAGATTTGGAGTGCTTTGAGTCCTACCCTGGAAAAGGAAATAACTTCACTTAGAACCTAGACGGAAGCATTCTCAGAGACTTCCCTGTGCTTTCTGCATTCAACTCACAGAGTTGAACCTTCCTTTTGATAGAACAGCTTTGAAACGCTCTTTTTGTAGAATCTGCAAGTCGATACTTGGAACGCTTTGAGGCCTATGCTGGAAAAGGAAATACCTTCACATAAAAACTAGAGAGAAGCATTCTCAGAAACTTCTTTGTGATCTGCGCATTCAACCCACAGAGTTGAAGCTTCCCTTTGCTATAGCAGTTTTGAAACTCTCTTTGAGTAGAATCATCAAGGGGATATTCGGTGTGCCGAGAGGCCAACACTGGAAAAGGAAATATCTTCACTTAAAAACTGGACGGAAGCGTTCTCAGAAACTACCTTGAGCTTTATGCATTCAACTCACAGAGAGGACTCTTCCTTTGGAGAGCGCAGTTTTGAAACACTCTTTTTGCAGAATTTGCTAGGGGATGTTTGGAGCTTTTGGAGGCCTATGCTGGAAGAGGAAATATCTTCACATACCAAGTAGACAGAAGCATTCTCACAAACTTCTTTGTGATGAGTGCCTTCAACTCACAGACTTGAACCTTCCTTTTGAAAGAGCAGTCTTGAAACACTCCTTTTGTAGAATCTGCAAGTGGATATTTGGAGCGTTTTGAGGCCTTTGCTGGGAAATGAAATATCTTCACCTAAAAACTAGACAGAAGCATTCTCAGAAACATCTTTGCGATGTGTGCATTCAACTCACAGGGTTGAACCTTCCTTTTGATAGAGCAGTTTTGAAACGCACTTTGTGTAGAATCTGCAAGTGGATATTTGGAGGGCTTTCAGGCCTATGCTGGAAAAGGGAATATCTTCACGTAAACACTAGACAGAAGCATTCTCAGAAACTTCTTTGTGATGTGTGCATTCAACTCACAGAGTTGAACCGGCCTTCTGATAGAGCCGTTTGGAAACAGCCTTTTTGTAACATCTGCAAGTGGATATTTGGAGCGATTTGAGGCCTATGATGGAAAGGGAAATACCTTCACATAGAAACTAGACAGAAGCCTTCTCAGAAACTTCTGTGTGATGAGTGCATTCAACTCACAGACTTGAACCTTCCTTTTGATAGAGAAGTTTTGAAACACTCTTTTAGAGGCATCTGAATGAGGATCTTGGGAGCGCTTCGAGGCCAATGCTGGGAAACGAAATATCATCACATAGAAACTAGACAGATGGATTCTCAGAAACTTCTTTGTGATGAGTGCGTTCCACTCACAGACTTGAACGTCCCTCTTGAGAGAACAGTTTGGAAACACTCCTTTTGTAGAATCTGCAAGTGTTTATTTGGAGCGCTTTGAGGCCTATGTTGGAAAAGGAAATATCTTCACATAGAAACTAGACAGAAGCATTCTCAGAAACTTCTTTGCGATGAGTGCATTCAACGCACAGACTTGAAGCTTCCTTTGGAAAGAGCAGTTTTGAAACACTCTTTTTGTAGAATCTGCAAGTGGATATGTGGAGCGCTTTGAGGCCTCTGCTGGAAAAGGAAATATCTTCACAGAAAAACTAGACAGAAGCATTCTCAGAAACGTCTTGGTCATGTGTGCATTGAACTCACAGAGCAGAACCTTCCTTTTGATAGAGAAGCTTGGAAACACTCTTTTAGTAGAATCTTCAGGTGGATGTATGGAGTGCTTTGAGGCCTATGCTGGAAAAGGAAATGTCTTCACGTAGAAACGAGCCAAAGGCATTCTCGGAAAGTTCCCCGTGCTTTGTGCATTCAACTCACAGAGTTCAGCCTTCTTTTTGCTAGAGCAGTTTGGAAACACTCTTTTTGTAGAGTCTGCAAGTGGATAATTGGAGCGCTTTGAGGCCTACGCTGCAAAAGGAAATAACATTGCATAAAAACTAGATGGAAGCATTCTCACAAACTTCTTTGTGGTGAGTGCATTCAACTCACAGAGTTGAACCTTCGTTTGGATAGACCAGTTTTGAAACACTGTTTTTGTAGTATTCGCAAGTGGATATTTGGAGCGCCTTGAGGCTGGAGTTGGAAAAGGAAATATCTTCACATACAAACTAGACGGAAGCATTCTCCGAAGCTTCTTTGTCACGTGGGGATTGAACTCACAGTGTTGAACATTCCTTTTCGTAGAGCGGTTCTGCATGACTCTTTTTGTGGAAACTGCAAGTGGATATTTGGTGCGATTGCGGCATCTAGTGGAAAGGAACATACATTACGATGAAAACTAGATTGAACTCTTCTCAGAAACTTCTTTGCGATGAGTGCCTTCTACTCACAGAGTCGAACCTTCCTTTCGAGAGAAGAGTTTTGAGACACTCTTTTTGTGGAATCTGCAAGGGGATCACTAGGGCGCTTTGATGCCTATGCTGGAAAAGGAAATATCTTCACACGAAAACTAGACAGAAGCATTCTCAGAAACCTTTTCTGATGTGCGCATTCAACTCACCGAGTTGAACCTTCCTTTTGATAGAGCAGTTTTGAAACACTCTTTTTGTAGAATCTGCAACTGGAGATTTGGAGTGCTTTGAGTCCTACCCTGGAAAAGGAAATAACTTCACTTAGAACCTAGACGGAAGCATTCTCAGAGACTTCCCTGTGCTTTCTGCATTCAACTCACAGAGTTGAACCTTCCTTTTGATAGAACAGCTTTGAAACGCTCTTTTTGTAGAATCTGCAAGTCGATACTTGGAACGCTTTGAGGCCTATGCTGGAAAAGGAAATACCTTCACATAAAAACTAGAGAGAAGCATTCTCAGAAACTTCTTTGTGATCTGCGCATTCAACCCACAGAGTTGAAGCTTCCCTTTGCTATAGCAGTTTTGAAACTCTCTTTGAGTAGAATCTTCAAGGGGATATTCGGTGTGCCGAGAGGCCAACACTGGAAAAGGAAATATCTTCACTTAAAAACTGGACGGAAGCGTTCTCAGAAACTACCTTGAGCTTTATGCATTCAACTCACAGAGAGGACTCTTCCTTTGGAGAGCGCAGTTTTGAAACACTCTTTTTGCAGAATTTGCTAGGGGATGTTTGGAGCTTTTGGAGGCCTATGCTGGAAGAGGAAATATCTTCACATACCAAGTAGACAGAAGCATTCTCACAAACTTCTTTGTGATGAGTGCCTTCAACTCACAGACTTGAACCTTCCTTTTGAAAGAGCAGTCTTGAAACACTCCTTTTGTAGAATCTGCAAGTGGATATTTGGAGCGTTTTGAGGCCTTTGCTGGGAAATGAAATATCTTCACCTAAAAACTAGACAGAAGCATTCTCAGAAACATCTTTGCGATGTGTGCATTCAACTCACAGGGTTGAACCTTCCTTTTGATAGAGCAGTTTTGAAACGCACTTTGTGTAGAATCTGCAAGTGGATATTTGGAGGGCTTTCAGGCCTATGCTGGAAAAGGGAATATCTTCACGTAAACACTAGACAGAAGCATTCTCAGAAACTTCTTTGTGATGTGTGCATTCAACTCACAGAGTTGAACCGGCCTTCTGATAGAGCCGTTTGGAAACAGCTTTTTTGTAACATCTGCAAGTGGATATTTGGAGCGATTTGAGGCCTATGATGGAAAGGGAAATATCTTCACATAGAAACTAGACAGAAGCCTTCTCAGAAACTTCTGTGTGATGAGTGCATTCAACTCACAGACTTGAACCTTCCTTTTGATAGAGAAGTTTTGAAACACTCTTTTAGAGGCATCTGAATGAGGATCTTGGGAGCGCTTCGAGGCCAATGCTGGGAAACGAAATATCATCACATAGAAACTAGACAGATGGATTCTCAGAAACTTCTTTGTGATGAGTGCGTTCCACTCACAGACTTGAACGTCCCTCTTGAGAGAACAGTTTGGAAACACTCCTTTTGTAGAATCTGCAAGTGTTTATTTGGAGCGCTTTGAGGCCTATGTTGGAAAAGGAAATATCTTCACATAGAAACTAGACAGAAGCATTCTCAGAAACTTCTTTGCGATGAGTGCATTCAACGCACAGACTTGAAGCTTCCTTTGGAAAGAGCAGTTTTGAAACACTCTTTTTGTAGAATCTGCAAGTGGATATGTGGAGCGCTTTGAGGCCTCTGCTGGAAAAGGAAATATCTTCACAGAAAAACTAGACAGAAGCATTCTCAGAAACGTCTTGGTCATGTGTGCATTGAACTCACAGAGCTGAACCTTCCTTTTGATAGAGAAGCTTGGAAACACTCTTTTAGTAGAATCTTCAGGTGGATGTATGGAGTGCTTTGAGGCCTATGCTGGAAAAGGAAATGTCTTCACGTAGAAACGAGCCAAAGGCATTCTCGGAAAGTTCCCCGTGCTTTGTGCATTCAACTCACAGAGTTCAGCCTTCTTTTTGCTAGAGCAGTTTGGAAACACTCTTTTTGTAGAGTCTGCAAGTGGATAATTGGAGCGCCTTGAGGCCTACGCTGCAAAAGGAAATAACATTGCATAAAAACTAGATGGAAGCATTCTCACAAACTTCTTTGTGGTGAGTGCATTCAACTCACAGAGTTGAACCTTCGTTTTGATAGACCAGTTTTGAAACACTGTTTTTGTAGTATTCGCAAGTGGATATTTGGAGCGCGTTGAGGCTGGAGTTGGAAAAGGAAATATCTTCACATACAAACTAGACGGAAGCATCCTCCGAAACTTCTTTGTCACGTGGGGATTGAACTCACAGTGTTGAACATTCCTTTTCGTAGAGCGGTTCTGCATGACTCTTTTTGTGGAAACTGCAAGTGGATGTTTGGTGCGATTGCGGCATCTAGTGGAAAGGAACATACATTACGATGAAATCTAGATTGAACTCTTCTCAGAAACTTCTTTGCGATGAGTGCCTTCTACTCACAGAGTCGAACCTTCCTTTCGAGAGAAGAGTTTTGAGACACTCTTTTTGTGGAATCTGCAAGGGGATCACTAGGGCGCTTTGATGCCTATGCTGGAAAAGGAAATATCTTCACACGAAAACTAGACAGAAGCATTCTCAGAAACCTTTTCTGATGTGCGCATTCAACTCACCGAGTTGAACCTTCCTTTTGATAGAGCAGTTTTGAAACACTCTTTTTGTAGAATCTGCAAGTGGAGATTTGGAGTGCTTTGAGTCCTACCCTGGAAAAGGAAATAACTTCACTTAGAACCTAGACGGAAGCATTCTCAGAGACTTCCCTGTGCTTTCTGCATTCAACTCACAGAGTTGAACCTTCCTTTTGATAGAACAGCTTTGAAACGCTCTTTTTGTAGAATCTGCAAGTCGATACTTGGAACGCTTTGAGGCCTATGCTGGAAAAGGAAATAGCTTCACATAAAAACTAGAGAGAAGCATTCTCAGAAACTTCTTTGTGATCTGCGCATTCAACCCACAGAGTTGAAGCTTCCCTTTGCTATAGCAGTTTTGAAACTCTCTTTGAGTAGAATCTTCAAGGGGATATTCGGTGTGCCGAGAGGCCAACACTGGAAAAGGAAATATCTTCACTTAAAAACTGGACGGAAGCGTTCTCAGAAACTACCCTGAGCTTTATGCATTCAACTCACAGAGAGGACTCTTCCTTTGGAGAGCGCAGTTTTGAAACACTCTTTTTGCAGAATTTGCTAGGGGATGTTTGGAGCTTTTGGAGGCCTATGCTGGAAGAGGAAATATCTTCACATACCAAGTAGACAGAAGCATTCTCACAAACTTCTTTGTGATGAGTGCCTTCAACTCACAGACTTGAACCTTCCTTTTGAAAGAGCAGTCTTGAAACACTCCTTTTGTAGAATCTGCAAGTGGATATTTGGAGCGTTTTGAGGCCTTTGCTGGGAAATGAAATATCTTCACCTAAAAACTAGACAGAAGCATTCTCAGAAACATCTTTGCGATGTGTGCATTCAACTCACAGGGTTGAACCTTCCTTTTGATAGAGCAGTTTTGAAACGCACTTTGTGTAGAATCTGCAAGTGGATATTTGGAGGGCTTTCAGGCCTATGCTGGAAAAGGGAATATCTTCACGTAAACACTAGACAGAAGCATTCTCAGAAACTTCTTTGTGATGTGTGCATTCAACTCACAGAGTTGAACCGGCCTTCTGATAGAGCCGTTTGGAAACAGCCTTTTTGTAACATCTGCAAGTGGATATTTGGAGCGATTTGAGGCCTATGATGGAAAGGGAAATATCTTCACATAGAAACTAGACAGAAGCCTTCTCAGAAACTTCTGTGTGATGAGTGCATTCAACTCACAGACTTGAACCTTCCTTTTGATAGAGAAGTTTTGAAACACTCTTTTAGAGGCATCTGAATGAGGATCTTGGGAGCGCTTCGAGGCCAATGCTGGGAAACGAAATATCATCACATAGAAACTAGACAGATGGATTCTCAGAAACTTCTTTGTGATGAGTGCGTTCCACTCACAGACTTGAACGTCCCTCTTGAGAGAACAGTTTGGAAACACTCCTTTTGTAGAATCTGCAAGTGTTTATTTGGAGCGCTTTGAGGCCTATGTTGGAAAAGGAAATATCTTCACATAGAAACTAGACAGAAGCATTCTCAGAAACTTCTTTGCGATGAGTGCATTCAACGCACAGACTTGAAGCTTCCTTTGGAAAGAGCAGTTTTGAAACACTCTTTTTGTAGAATCTGCAAGTGGATATGTGGAGCGCTTTGAGGCCTCTGCTGGAAAAGGAAATATCTTCACAGAAAAACTAGACAGAAGCATTCTCAGAAACGTCTTGGTCATGTGTGCATTGAACTCACAGAGCAGAACCTTCCTTTTGATAGAGAAGCTTGGAAACACTCTTTTAGTAGAATCTTCAGGTGGATGTATGGAGTGCTTTGAGGCCTATGCTGGAAAAGGAAATGTCTTCACGTAGAAACGAGCCAAAGGCATTCTCGGAAAGTTCCCCGTGCTTTGTGCATTCAACTCACAGAGTTCAGCCTTCTTTTTGCTAGAGCAGTTTGGAAACACTCTTTTTGTAGAGTCTGCAAGTGGATAATTGGAGCGCCTTGAGGCCTACGCTGCAAAAGGAAATAACATTGCATAAAAACTAGATGGAAGCATTCTCACAAACTTCTTTGTGGTAAGTGCATTCAACTCACAGAGTTGAACCTTCGTTTTGATAGACCAGTTTTGAAACACTGTTTTTGTAGTATTCGCAAGTGGATATTTGGAGCGCGTTGAGGCTGGAGTTGGAAAAGGAAATATCTTCACATACAAACTAGACGGAAGCATCCTCCCAAGCTTCTTTGTCACGTGGGGATTGAACTCACAGTGTTGAACATTCCTTTTCGTAGAGCGGTTCTGCATGACTCTTTTTGTGGAAACTGCAAGTGGATGTTTGGTGCGATTGCGGCATCTAGTGGAAAGGAACATACATTACGATGAAAACTAGATTGAACTCTTCTCAGAAACTTCTTTGCGATGAGTGCCTTCTACTCACAGAGTCGAACCTTCCCTTCGAGAGAAGAGTTTTGAGACACTCTTTTTGTGGAATCTGCAAGGGGATCACTAGGGCGCTTTGATGCCTATGCTGGAAAAGGAAATATCTTCACACGAAAACTAGACAGAAGCATTCTCAGAAACCTTTTCTGATGTGCGCATTCAACTCACCGAGTTGAACCTTCCTTTTGATAGAGCAGTTTTGAAACACTCTTTTTGTAGAATCTGCAAGTGGAGATTTGGAGTGCTTTGAGTCCTACCCTGGAAAAGGAAATAACTTCACTTAGAACCTAGACGGAAGCATTCTCAGAGACTTCCCTGTGCTTTCTGCATTCAACTCACAGAGTTGAACCTTCCTTTTGATAGAACAGCTTTGAAACGCTCTTTTTGTAGAATCTGCAAGTCGATACTTGGAACGCTTTGAGGCCTATGCTGGAAAAGGAAATAGCTTCACATAAAAACTAGAGAGAAGCATTCTCAGAAACTTCTTTGTGATCTGCGCATTCAACCCACAGAGTTGAAGCTTCCCTTTGCTATAGCAGTTTTGAAACTCTCTTTGAGTAGAATCTTCAAGGGGATATTCGGTGTGCCGAGAGGCCAACACTGGAAAAGGAAATATCTTCACTTAAAAACTGGACGGAAGCGTTCTCAGAAACTACCCTGAGCTTTATGCATTCAACTCACAGAGAGGACTCTTCCTTTGGAGAGCGCAGTTTTGAAACACTCTTTTTGCAGAATTTGCTAGGGGATGTTTGGAGCTTTTGGAGGCCTATGCTGGAAGAGGAAATATCTTCACATACCAAGTAGACAGAAGCATTCTCACAAACTTCTTTGTGATGAGTGCCTTCAACTCACAGACTTGAACCTTCCTTTTGAAAGAGCAGTCTTGAAACACTCCTTTTGTAAAATCTGCAAGTGGATATTTGGAGCGTTTTGAGGCCTTTGCTGGGAAATGAAATATCTTCACCTAAAAACTAGACAGAAGCATTCTCAGAAACATCTTTGCGATGTGTGCATTCAACTCACAGGGTTGAACCTTCCTTTTGATAGAGCAGTTTTGAAACGCACTTTGTGTAGAATCTGCAAGTGGATATTTGGAGGCTTTCAGGCCTATGCTGGAAAAGGGAATATCTTCACATAAACACTAGACAGAAGCATTCTCAGAAACTTCTTTGTGATGTGTGCATTTAACTCACAGAGTTGAACCGGCCTTCTGATAGAGCCGTTTGGAAACAGCCTTTTTGTAACATCTGCAAGTGGATATTTGGAGCGATTTGAGGCCTATGATGGAAAGGGAAATATCTTCACATAGAAACTAGACAGAAGCCTTCTCAGAAACTTCTGTGTGATGAGTGCATTCAACTCACAGACTTGAACCTTCCTTTTGATAGAGAAGTTTTGAAACACTCTTTTAGAGGCATCTGAATGAGGATCTTGGGAGCGCTTCGAGGCCAATGCTGGGAAACGAAATATCATCACATAGAAACTAGACAGATGGATTCTCAGAAACTTCTTTGTGATGAGTGCGTTCCACTCACAGACTTGAACGTCCCTCTTGAGAGAACAGTTTGGAAACACTCCTTTTGTAGAATCTGCAAGTGTTTATTTGGAGCGCTTTGAGGCCTATGTGGGAAAAGGAAATATCTTCACATATAAACTAGACAGAAGCATTCTCAGAAACTTCTTTGCGATGAGTGCATTCAACGCACAGACTTGAAGCTTCCTTTGGAAAGAGCAGTTTTGAAACACTCTTTTTGTAGAATCTGCAAGTGGATATGTGGAGCGCTTTGAGGCCTCTGCTGGAAAAGGAAATATCTTCACAGAAAAACTAGACAGAAGCATTCTCAGAAACGTCTTGGTCATGTGTGCATTGAACTCACAGAGTAGAACCTTCCTTTTGATAGAGAAGCTTGGAAACACTCTTTTAGTAGAATCTTCAGGTGGATGTATGGAGTGCTTTGAGGCCTATGCTGGAAAAGGAAATGTCTTCACGTAGAAACGAGACAAAGGCATTCTCGGAAAGTTCCCTGTGCTTTGTGCATTCAACTCACAGAGTTCAGCCTTCTTTTTGCTAGAGCAGTTTGGAAACACTCTTTTTGTAGAGTCTGCAAGTGGATAATTGGAGCGCTTTGAGGCCTACGCTGCAAAAGGAAATAACATTGCATAAAAACTAGATGGAAGCATTCTCACAAACTTCTTTGTGGTGAGTGCATTCAACTCACAGAGTTGAACCTTCGTTTTGATAGACCAGTTTTGAAACACTGTTTTTGTAGTATTCGCAAGTGGATATTTGGAGCGCGTTGAGGCTGGAGTTGGAAAAGGAAATATCTTCACATACAAACTAGACGGAAGCATCCTCCCAAGCTTCTTTGTCACGTGGGGATTGAACTCACAGTGTTGAACATTCCTTTTCGTAGAGCGGTTCTGCATGACTCTTTTTGTGGAAACTGCAAGTGGATATTTGGTGCGATTGCGGCATCTAGTGGAAAGGAACATACATTACGATGAAAACTAGATTGAACTCTTCTCAGAAACTTCTTTGCGATGAGTGCCTTCTACTCACAGAGTCGAACCTTCCTTTCGAGAGAAGAGTTTTGAGACACTCTTTTTGTGGAATCTGCAAGGGGATCACTAGGGCGCTTTGATGCCTATGCTGGAAAAGGAAATATCTTCACACGAAAACTAGACAGAAGCATTCTCAGAAACATTTTCTGATGTGCGCATTCAACTCACCGAGTTGAACCTTCCTTTTGATAGAGCAGTTTTGAAACACTCTTTTTGTAGAATCTGCAAGTGGAGATTTGGAGTGCTTTGAGTCCTACCCTGGAAAAGGAAATAACTTCACTTAGAACCTAGACGGAAGCATTCTCAGAGACTTCCCTGTGCTTTCTGCATTCAACTCACAGAGTTGAACCTTCCTTTTGATAGAACAGCTTTGAAACGCTCTTTTTGTAGAATCTGCAAGTCGATACTTGGAACGCTTTGAGGCCTATGCTGGAAAAGGAAATAGCTTCACTTAAAAACTGGACGGAAGCGTTCTCAGAAACTACCCTGAGCTTTATGCATTCAACTCACAGAGAGGACTCTTCCTTTGGAGAGCGCAGTTTTGAAACACTCTTTTTGCAGAATTTGCTAGGGGATGTTTGGAGCTTTTGGAGGCCTATGCTGGAAGAGGAAATATCTTCACATACCAAGTAGACAGAAGCATTCTCACAAACTTCTTTGTGATGAGTGACTTCAACTCACAGACTTGAACCTTCCTTTTGAAAGAGCAGTCTTCAAACACCCCTTTTGTAGAATCTGCAAGTGGATATTTGGAGCGTTTTGAGGCCTTTGCTGGGAAATGAAATATCTTCACCTAAAAACTAGACAGAAGCATTCTCAGAAACATCTTTGCGATGTGTGCATTCAACTCACAGGGTTGAACCTTCCTTTTGATAGAGCAGTTTTGAAACGCACTTTGTGTAGAATCTGCAAGTGGATATTTGGAGGGCTTTCAGGCCTATGCTGGAAAAGGGAATATCTTCACATAAACACTAGACAGAAGCATTCTCAGAAACTTCTTTGTGATGTGTGCATTCAACTCACAGAGTTGAACCGGCCTTCTGATAGAGCCGTTTGGAAACAGCCTTTTTGTAACATCTGCAAGTGGATATTTGGAGCGATTTGTGGCCTATGATGGAAAGGGAAATATCTTCCCATAGAAACTAGACAGAAGCCTTCTCAGAAACTTCTGTGTGATGAGTGCATTCAACTCACGGACTTGAACCTTCCTTTTGATAGAGAAGTTTTGAAACACTCTTTTAGAGGCATCTGAATGAGGATCTTGGGAGCGCTTCGAGGCCAATGCTGGGAAACGAAATATCATCACATAGAAACTAGACAGATGGATTCTCAGAAACTTCTTTGTGATGAGTGCGTTCCACTCACAGACTTGAACGTCCCTCTTGAGAGAACAGTTTGGAAACACTCCTTTTGTAGAATCTGCAAGTGTTTATTTGGAGCGCTTTGAGGCCTATGTTGGAAAAGGAAATATCTTCACATAGAAACTAGACAGAAGCATTCTCAGAAACTTCTTTGCGATGAGTGCATTCAACGCACAGACTTGAAGCTTCCTTTGGAAAGAGCAGTTTTGAAACACTCTTTTTGTAGAATCTGCAAGTGGATATGTGGAGCGCTTTGAGGCCTCTGCTGGAAAAGGAAATATCTTCACAGAAAAACTAGACAGAAGCATTCTCAGAAACGTCTTGGTCATGTGTGCATTGAACTCACAGAGTAGAACCTTCCTTTTGATAGAGAAGCTTGGAAACACTCTTTTAGTAGAATCTTCAGGTGGATGTATGGAGTGCTTTGAGGCCTATGCTGGAAAAGGAAATGTCTTCACGTAGAAACGAGACAAAGGCATTCTCGGAAAGTTCCCTGTGCTTTGTGCATTCAACTCACAGAGTTCAGCCTTCTTTTTGCTAGAGCAGTTTGGAAACACTCTTTTTGTAGAGTCTGCAAGTGGATAATTGGAGCGCTTTGAGGCCTACGCTGCAAAAGGAAATAACATTGCATAAAAACTAGATGGAAGCATTCTCACAAACTTCTTTGTGGTGAGTGCATTCAACTCACAGAGTTGAACCTTCGTTTTGATAGACCAGTTTTGAAACACTGTTTTTGTAGTATTCGCAAGTGGATATTTGGAGCGCGTTGAGGCTGGAGTTGGAAAAGGAAATATCTTCACATACAAACTAGACGGAAGCATCCTCCCAAGCTTCTTTGTCACGTGGGGATTGAACTCACAGTGTTGAACATTCCTTTTCGTAGAGCGGTTCTGCATGACTCTTTTTGTGGAAACTGCAAGTGGATATTTGGTGCGATTGCGGCATCTAGTGGAAAGGAACATACATTACGATGAAAACTAGATTGAACTCTTCTCAGAAACTTCTTTGCGATGAGTGCCTTCTACTCACAGAGTCGAACCTTCCTTTCGAGAGAAGAGTTTTGAGACACTCTTTTTGTGGAATCTGCAAGGGGATCACTAGGGCGCTTTGATGCCTATGCTGGAAAAGGAAATATCTTCACACGAAAACTAGACAGAAGCATTCTCAGAAACCTTTTCTGATGTGCGCATTCAACTCACCGAGTTGAACCTTCCTTTTGATAGAGCAGTTTTGAAACACTCTTTTTGTAGAATCTGCAAGTGGAGATTTGGAGTGCTTTGAGTCCTACCCTGGAAAAGGAAATAACTTCACTTAGAACCTAGACGGAAGCATTCTCAGAGACTTCCCTGTGCTTTCTGCATTCAACTCACAGAGTTGAACCTTCCTTTTGATAGAACAGCTTTGAAACGCTCTTTTTGTAGAATCTGCAAGTCGATACTTGGAACGCTTTGAGGCCTATGCTGGAAAAGGAAATAGCTTCACTTAAAAACTGGACGGAAGCGTTCTCAGAAACTACCCTGAGCTTTATGCATTCAACTCACAGAGAGGACTCTTCCTTTGGAGAGCGCAGTTTTGAAACACTCTTTTTGCAGAATTTGCTAGGGGATGTTTGGAGCTTTTGGAGGCCTATGCTGGAAGAGGAAATATCTTCACATACCAAGTAGACAGAAGCATTCTCACAAACTTCTTTGTGATGAGTGACTTCAACTCACAGACTTGAACCTTCCTTTTGAAAGAGCAGTCTTGAAACACCCCTTTTGTAGAATCTGCAAGTGGATATTTGGAGCGTTTTGAGGCCTTTGCTGGGAAATGAAATATCTTCACCTAAAAACTAGACAGAAGCATTCTCAGAAACATCTTTGCGATGTGTGCATTCAACTCACAGGGTTGAACCTTCCTTTTGATAGAGCAGTTTTGAAACGCACTTTGTGTAGAATCTGCAAGTGGATATTTGGAGGGCTTTCAGGCCTATGCTGGAAAAGGGAATATCTTCACATAAACACTAGACAGAAGCATTCTCAGAAACTTCTTTGTGATGTGTGCATTCAACTCACAGAGTTGAACCGGCCTTCTGATAGAGCCGTTTGGAAACAGCCTTTTTGTAACATCTGCAAGTGGATATTTGGAGCGATTTGTGGCCTATGATGGAAAGGGAAATATCTTCCCATAGAAACTAGACAGAAGCCTTCTCAGAAACTTCTGTGTGATGAGTGCATTCAACTCACAGACTTGAACCTTCCTTTTGATAGAGAAGTTTTGAAACACTCTTTTAGAGGCATCTGAATGAGGATCTTGGGAGCGCTTCGAGGCCAATGCTGGGAAACGAAATATCATCACATAGAAACTAGACAGATGGATTCTCAGAAACTTCTTTGTGATGAGTGCATTCAACGCACAGACTTGAAGCTTCCTTTGGAAAGAGCAGTTTTGAAACACTCTTTTTGTAGAATCTGCAAGTGGATATGTGGAGCGCTTTGAGGCCTCTGCTGGAAAAGGAAATATCTTCACAGAAAAACTAGACAGAAGCATTCTCAGAAACGTCTTGGTCATGTGTGCATTGAACTCACAGAGTAGAACCTTCCTTTTGATAGAGAAGCTTGGAAACACTCTTTTAGTAGAATCTTCAGGTGGATGTATGGAGTGCTTTGAGGCCTATGCTGGAAAAGGAAATGTCTTCACGTAGAAACGAGACAAAGGCATTCTCGGAAAGTTCCCCGTGCTTTGTGCATTCAACTCACAGAGTTCAGCCTTCTTTTTGCTAGAGCAGTTTGGAAACACTCTTTTTGTAGAGTCTGCAAGTGGATAATTGGAGCGCTTTGAGGCCTACGCTGCAAAAGGAAATAACATTGCATAAAAACTAGATGGAAGCATTCTCACAAACTTCTTTGTGGTGAGTGCATTCAACTCAAAGAGTTGAACCTTCGTTTTGATAGACCAGTTTTGAAACACTGTTTTTGTAGTATTCGCAAGTGGATATTTGGAGCGCGTTGAGGCTGGAGTTGGAAAAGGAAATATCTTCACATACAAACTAGACGGAAGCATCCTCCCAAGCTTCTTTGTCACGTGGGGATTGAACTCACAGTGTTGAACATTCCTTTTCGTAGAGCGGTTCTGCATGACACTTTTTGTGGAAACTGCAAGTGGATATTTGGTGCGATTGCGGCATCTAGTGGAAAGGAACATACATTACGATGAAAACTAGATTGAACTCTTCTCAGAAACTTCTTTGCGATGAGTGCCTTCTACTCACAGAGTCGAACCTTCCTTTCGAGAGAAGAGTTTTGAGACACTCTTTTTGTGGAATCTGCAAGGGGATCACTAGGGCGCTTTGATGCCTATGGTGGAAAAGGAAATATCTTCACACGAAAACTAGACAGAAGCATTCTCAGAAACCTTTTCTGATGTGCGCATTCAACTCACCGAGTTGAACCTTCCTTTTGATAGAGCAGTTTTGAAACACTCTTTTTGTAGAATCTGCAAGTGGAGATTTGGAGTGCTTTGAGTCCTACCCTGGAAAAGGAAATAACTTCACTTAGAACCTAGACGGAAGCATTCTCAGAGACTTCCCTGTGCTTTCTGCATTCAACTCACAGAGTTGAACCTTCCTTTTGATAGAACAGCTTTGAAACGCTCTTTTTGTAGAATCTGCAAGTCGATACTTGGAACGCTTTGAGGCCTATGCTGGAAAAGGAAATACCTTCACATAAAAACTAGAGAGAAGCATTCTCAGAAACTTCTTTGTGATCTGCGCATTCAACCCACAGAGTTGAAGCTTCCCTTTGCTATAGCAGTTTTGAAACTCTCTTTGAGTAGAATCTTCAAGGGGATATTCGGTGTGCCGAGAGGCCAACACTGGAAAAGGAAATATCTTCACTTAAAAACTGGACGGAAGCGTTCTCAGAAACTACCCTGAGCTTTATGCATTCAACTCACAGAGAGGACTCTTCCTTTGGAGAGCGCAGTTTTGAAACACTCTTTTTGCAGAATTTGCTAGGGGATGTTTGGAGCTTTTGGAGGCCTATGCTGGAAGAGGAAATATCTTCACATACCAAGCAGACAGAAGCATTCTCACAAACTTCTTTGCGATGAGTGCCTTCAACTCACAGACTTGAACCTTCCTTTTGAAAGAGCAGTCTTGAAACACTCCTTTTGTAGAATCTGCAAGTGGATATTTGGAGCATTTTGAGGCCTTTGCTGGGAAATGAAATATCTTCACCTAAAAACTAGACAGAAGCATTCTCAGAAACATCTTTGCGATGTGTGCATTCAACTCACAGGGTTGAACCTTCCTTTTGATAGAGCAGTTTTGAAACGCACTTTGTGTAGAATCTGCAAGTGGATATTTGGAGGGCTTTCAGGCCTATGCTGGAAAAGGGAATATCTTCACATAAACACTAGACAGAAGCATTCTCAGAAACTTCTTTGTGATGTGTGCATTCAACTCACAGAGTTGAACCGGCCTTCTGATAGAGCCGTTTGGAAACAGCCTTTTTGTAACATCTGCAAGTGGATATTTGGAGCGATTTGAGGCCTATGATGGAAAGGGAAATATCTTCACATAGAAACTAGACAGAAGCCTTCTCAGAAACTTCTGTGTGATGAGTGCATTCAACTCACAGACTTGAACCTTCCTTTTGATAGAGAAGTTTTGAAACACTCTTTTAGAGGCATCTGAATGAGGATCTTGGGAGCGCTTCGAGGCCAATGCTGGGAAACGAAATATCATCACATAGAAACTAGACAGATGGATTCTCAGAAACTTCTTTGTGATGAGTGCGTTCCACTCACAGACTTGAACGTCCCTCTTGAGAGAACAGTTTGGAAACACTCCTTTTGTAGAATCTGCAAGTGTTTATTTGGAGCGCTTTGAGGCCTATGTTGGAAAAGGAAATATCTTCACATATAAACTAGACAGAAGCATTCTCAGAAACTTCTTTGCGATGAGTGCATTCAACGCACAGACTTGAAGCTTCCTTTGGAAAGAGCAGTTTTGAAACACTCTTTTTGTAGAATCTGCAAGTGGATATGTGGAGCGCTTTGAGGCCTCTGCTGGAAAAGGAAATATCTTCACAGAAAAACTAGACAGAAGCATTCTCAGAAACGTCTTGGTCATGTGTGCATTGAACTCACAGAGTAGAACCTTCCTTTTGATAGAGAAGCTTGGAAACACTCTTTTAGTAGAATCTTCAGGTGGATGTATGGAGTGCTTTGAGGCCTATGCTGGAAAAGGAAATGTCTTCACGTAGAAACGAGACAAAGGCATTCTCGGAAAGTTCCCCGTGCTTTGTGCATTCAACTCACAGAGTTCAGCCTTCTTTTTGCTAGAGCAGTTTGGAAACACTCTTTTTGTAGAGTCTGCAGGTGGATAATTGGAGCGCCTTGAGGCCTACGCTGCAAAAGGAAATAACATTGCATAAAAACTAGATGGAAGCATTCTCACAAACTTCTTTGTGGTGAGTGCATTCAACTCACAGAGTTGAACCTTCGTTTTGATAGACCAGTTTTGAAACACTGTTTTTGTAGTATTCGCAAGTGGATATTTGGAGCGCGTTGAGGCTGGAGTTGGAAAAGGAAATATCTTCACATACAAACTAGACGGAAGCATCCTCCGAAGCTTCTTTGTCACGTGGGGATTGAACTCACAGTGTTGAACATTCCTTTTCGTAGAGCGGTTCTGCATGACTCTTTTTGTGGAAACTGCAAGTGGATGTTTGGTGCGATTGCGGCATCTAGTGGAAAGGAACATACATTACGATGAAAACTCGATTGAACTCTTCTCAGAAACTTCTTTGCGATGATTGCCTTCTACTCACAGAGTCGAACCTTCCTTTCGAGAGAAGAGTTTTGAGACACTCTTTTTGTGGAATCTGCAAGGGGATCACTAGGGCGCTTTGATGCCTATGCTGGAAAAGGAAATATCTTCACACGAAAACTAGACAGAAGCATTCTCAGAAACCTTTTCTGATGTGCGCATTCAACTTACCGAGTTGAACCTTCCTTTTGATAGAGCAGTTTTGAAACACTCTTTTTGTAGAATCTGCAAGTGGAGATTTGGAGTGCTTTGAGTCCTACCCTGGAAAAGGAAATAACTTCACTTAGAACCTAGACGGAAGCATTCTCAGAGACTTCCCTGTGCTTTCTGCATTCAACTCACAGAGTTGAACCTTCCTTTTGATAGAACAGCTTTGAAACGCTCTTTTTGTAGAATCTGCAAGTCGATACTTGGAACGCTTTGAGGCCTATGCTGGAAAAGGAAATAGCTTCACATAAAAACTAGAGAGAAGCATTCTCAGAAACTTCTTTGTGATCTGCGCATTCAACCCACAGAGTTGAAGCTTCCCTTTGCTATAGCAGTTTTGAAACTCTCTTTGAGTAGAATCTTCAAGGGGATATTCGGTGTGCCGAGAGGCCAACACTGGAAAAGGAAATATCTTCACTTAAAAACTGGACGGAAGCGTTCTCAGAAACTACCCTGAGCTTTATGCATTCAACTCACAGAGAGGACTCTTCCTTTGGAGAGCGCAGTTTTGAAACACTCTTTTTGCAGAATTTGCTAGGGCATGTTTGGAGCTTTTGGAAGCCTATGCTGGAAGAGGAAATATCTTCACATACCAAGCAGACAGAAGCATTCTCACAAACTTCTTTGTGATGAGTGCCTTCAACTCACAGACTTGAACCTTCCTTTTGAAAGAGCAGTCTTGAAACACTCCTTTTGTAGAATCTGCAAGTGGATATTTGCAGCGTTTTGAGGCCTTTGCTGGGAAATGAAATATCTTCACCTAAAAACTAGACAGAAGCATTCTCAGAAACATCTTTGCGATGTGTGCATTCAACTCACAGGGTTGAACCTTCCTTTTGATAGAGCAGTTTTGAAACGCACTTTGTGTAGAATCTGCAAGTGGATATTTGGAGGGCTTTGAGGCCTATGCTGGAAAAGGGAATATCTTCACATAAACACTAGACAGAAGCATTCTCAGAAACTTCTTTGTGATGTGTGCATTCAACTCACAGAGTTGAACCGGCCTTCTGATAGAGCCGTTTGGAAACAGCCTTTTCGTAACATCTGCAAGTGGATATTTAGAGCGATTTGAGGCCTATGATGGAAAGGGAAATATCTTCCCATAGAAACTAGACAGAAGCCTTCTCAGAAACTTCTGTGTGATGAGTGCATTCAACTCACAGACTTGAACCTTCCTTTTGATAGAGAAGTTTTGAAACACTCTTTTAGAGGCATCTGAATGAGGATCTTGGGAGCGCTTCGAGGCCAATGCTGGGAAACGAAATATCATCACATAGAAACTAGACAGATGGATTCTCAGAAACTTCTTTGTGATGAGTGCGTTCCACTCACAGACTTGAACGTCCCTCTTGAGAGAACAGTTTGGAAATACTCCTTTTGTAGAATCTGCAAGTGTATATTTGGAGCGCTTTGAGGCCTATGTTGGAAAAGGAAATATCTTCACATATAAACTAGACAGAAGCATTCTCAGAAACTTCTTTGCGATGAGTGCATTCAACGCACAGACTTGAAGCTTCCTTTGGAAAGAGCAGTTTTGAAACACTCTTTTTGTAGAATCTGCAAGTGGATATGTGGAGCGCTTTGAGGCCTCTGCTGGAAAAGGAAATATCTTCACAGAAAAACTAGACAGAAGCATTCTCAGAAACGTCTTGGTCATGTGTGCATTGAACTCACAGAGTAGAACCTTCCTTTTGATAGAGAAGCTTGGAAACACTCTTTTAGTAGAATCTTCAGGTGGATGTATGGAGTGCTTTGAGGCCTATGCTGGAAAAGGAAATGTCTTCACGTAGAAACGAGACAAAGGCATTCTCGGAAAGTTCCCCGTGCTTTGTGCATTCAACTCACAGAGTTCAGCCTTCTTTTTGCTAGAGCAGTTTGGAAACACTCTTTTTGTAGAGTCTGCAAGTGGATAATTGGAGCGCTTTGAGGCCTACGCTGCAAAAGGAAATAACATTGCATAAAAACTAGATGGAAGCATTCTCACAAACTTCTTTGTGGTGAGTGCATTCAACTCACAGAGTTGAACCTTCGTTTTGATAGACCAGTTTTGAAACACTGTTTTTGTAGTATTCGCAAGTGGATATTTGGAGCGCGTTGAGGCTGGAGTTGGAAAAGGAAATATCTTCACATACAAACTAGATGGAAGCATCCTCCCAAGCTTCTTTGTCACGTGGGGATTGAACTCACAGTGTTGAACATTCCTTTTCGTAGAGCGGTTCTGCATGACACTTTTTGTGGAAACTGCAAGTGGATATTTGGTGCGATTGCGGCATCTAGTGGAAAGGAACATACATTACGATGAAAACTAGATTGAACTCTTCTCAGAAACTTCTTTGCGATGAGTGCCTTCTACTCACAGAGTCGAACCTTCCTTTCGAGAGAAGAGTTTTGAGACACTCTTTTTGTGGAATCTGCAAGGGGATCACTAGGGCGCTTTGATGCCTATGGTGGAAAAGGAAATATCTTCACACGAAAACTAGACAGAAGCATTCTCAGAAACCTTTTCTGATGTGCGCATTCAACTCACCGAGTTGAACCTTCCTTTTGATAGAGCAGTTTTGAAACACTCTTTTTGTAGAATCTGCAAGTGGAGATTTGGAGTGCTTTGAGTCCTACCCTGGAAAAGGAAATAACTTCACTTAGAACCTAGACGGAAGCATTCTCAGAGACTTCCCTGTGCTTTCTGCATTCAACTCACAGAGTTGAACCTTCCTTTTGATAGAACAGCTTTGAAACGCTCTTTTTGTAGAATCTGCAAGTCGATACTTGGAACGCTTTGAGGCCTATGCTGGAAAAGGAAATACCTTCACATAAAAACTAGAGAGAAGCATTCTCAGAAACTTCTTTGTGATCTGCGCATTCAACCCACAGAGTTGAAGCTTCCCTTTGCTATAGCAGTTTTGAAACTCTCTTTGAGTAGAATCTTCAAGGGGATATTCGGTGTGCCGAGAGGCCAACACTGGAAAAGGAAATATCTTCACTTAAAAACTGGACGGAAGCGTTCTCAGAAACTACCCTGAGCTTTATGCATTCAACTCACAGAGAGGACTCTTCCTTTGGAGAGCGCAGTTTTGAAACACTCTTTTTGCAGAATTTGCTAGGGGATGTTTGGAGCTTTTGGAGGCCTATGCTGGAAGAGGAAATATCTTCACATACCAAGCAGACAGAAGCATTCTCACAAACTTCTTTGCGATGAGTGCCTTCAACTCACAGACTTGAACCTTCCTTTTGAAAGAGCAGTCTTGAAACACTCCTTTTGTAGAATCTGCAAGTGGATATTTGGAGCATTTTGAGGCCTTTGCTGGGAAATGAAATATCTTCACCTAAAAACTAGACAGAAGCATTCTCAGAAACATCTTTGCGATGTGTGCATTCAACTCACAGGGTTGAACCTTCCTTTTGATAGAGCAGTTTTGAAACGCACTTTGTGTAGAATCTGCAAGTGGATATTTGGAGGGCTTTGAGGCCTATGCTGGAAAAGGGAATATCTTCACATAAACACTAGACAGAAGCATTCTCAGAAACTTCTTTGTGATGTGTGCATTCAACTCACAGAGTTGAACCGGCCTTCTGATAGAGCCGTTTGGAAACAGCCTTTTCGTAACATCTGCAAGTGGATATTTAGAGCGATTTGAGGCCTATGATGGAAAGGGAAATATCTTCCCATAGAAACTAGACAGAAGCCTTCTCAGAAACTTCTGTGTGATGAGTGCATTCAACTCACAGACTTGAACCTTCCTTTTGATAGAGAAGTTTTGAAACACTCTTTTAGAGGCATCTGAATGAGGATCTTGGGAGCGCTTCGAGGCCAATGCTGGGAAACGAAATATCATCACATAGAAACTAGACAGATGGATTCTCAGAAACTTCTTTGTGATGAGTGCGTTCCACTCACAGACTTGAACGTCCCTCTTGAGAGAACAGTTTGGAAATACTCCTTTTGTAGAATCTGCAAGTGTTTATTTGGAGCGCTTTGAGGCCTATGTTGGAAAAGGAAATATCTTCACATATAAACTAGACAGAAGCATTCTCAGAAACTACTTTGCGATGAGTGCATTCAACGCACAGACTTGAAGCTTCCTTTGGAAAGAGCAGTTTTGAAACACTCTTTTTGTAGAATCTGCAAGTGGATATGTGGAGCGCTTTGAGGCCTCTGCTGGAAAAGGAAATATCTTCACAGAAAAACTAGACAGAAGCATTCTCAGAAACGTCTTGGTCATGTGTGCATTGAACTCACAGAGCAGAACCTTCCTTTTGATAGAGAAGCTTGGAAACACTCTTTTAGTAGAATCTTCAGGTGGATGTATGGAGTGCTTTGAGGCCTATGCTGGAAAAGGAAATGTCTTCACGTAGAAACGAGACAAAGGCATTCTCGGAAAGTTCCCCGTGCTTTGTGCATTCAACTCACAGAGTTCAGCCTTCTTTTTGCTAGAGCAGTTTGGAAACACTCTTTTTGTAGAGTCTGCAAGTGGATAATTGGAGCACCTTGAGGCCTACGCTGCAAAAGGAAATAACATTGCATAAAAACTAGATGGAAGCATTCTCACAAACTTCTTTGTGGTGAGTGCATTCAACTCACAGAGTTGAACCTTCGTTTTGATAGACCAGTTTTGAAACACTGTTTTTGTAGTATTCGCAAGTGGATATTTGGAGCGCGTTGAGGCTGGAGTTGGAAAAGGAAATATCTTCACATACAAACTAGACGGAAGCATTCTCCGAAGCTTCTTTGTCACGTGGGGATTGAACTCACAGTGTTGAACATTCCTTTTCGTAGAGCGGTTCTGCATGACTCTTTTTGTGGAAACTGCAAGTGGATGTTTGGTGCGATTGCGGCATCTAGTGGAAAGGAACATACATTACGATGAAAACTAGATTGAACTCTTCTCAGAAACTTCTTTGCGATGAGTGCCTTCTACTCACAGAGTCGAACCTTCCTTTCGAGAGAAGAGTTTTGAGACACTCTTTTTGTGGAATCTGCAAGGGGATCACTAGGGCGCTTTGATGCCTATGGTGGAAAAGGAAATATCTTCACACGAAAACTAGACAGAAGCATTCTCAGAAACCTTTTCTGATGTGCGCATTCAGCTCACCGAGTTGAACCTTCCTTTTGATAGAGCAGTTTTGAAACACTCTTTTTGTAGAATCTGCAAGTGGAGATTTGGAGTGCTTTGAGTCCTACCCTGGAAAAGGAAATAACTTCACTTAGAACCTAGACGGAAGCATTCTCAGAGACTTCCCTGTGCTTTCTGCATTCAACTCACAGAGTTGAACCTTCCTTTTGATAGAACAGCTTTGAAACGCTCTTTTTGTAGAATCTGCAAGTCGATACTTGGAACGCTTTGAGGCCTATGCTGGAAAAGGAAATAGCTTCACATAAAAACTAGAGAGAAGCATTCTCAGAAACTTCTTTGTGATCTGCGCATTCAACCCACAGAGTTGAAGCTTCCCTTTGCTATAGCAGTTTTGAAACTCTCTTTGAGTAGAATCTTCAAGGGGATATTCGGTGTGCCGAGAGGCCAACACTGGAAAAGGAAATATCTTCACTTAAAAACTGGACGGAAGCGTTCTCAGAAACTACCCTGAGCTTTATGCATTCAACTCACAGAGAGGACTCTTCCTTTGGAGAGCGCAGTTTTGAAACACTCTTTTTGCAGAATTTGCTAGGGGATGTTTGGAGCTTTTGGAGGCCTATGCTGGAAGAGGAAATATCTTCACATACCAAGTAGACAGAAGCATTCTCACAAACTTCTTTGTGATGAGTGCCTTCAACTCACAGACTTGAACCTTCCTTTTGAAAGAGCAGTCTTGAAACACTCCTTTTGTAGAATCTGCAAGTGGATATTTGGAGCGTTTTGAGGCCTTTGCTGGGAAATGAAATATCTTCACCTAAAAACTAGACAGAAGCATTCTCAGAAACATCTTTGCGATGTGTGCATTCAACTCACAGGGTTGAACCTTCCTTTTGATAGAGCAGTTTTGAAACGCACTTTGTGTAGAATCTGCAAGTGGATATTTGGAGGGCTTTCAGGCCTATGCTGGAAAAGGGAATATCTTCACATAAACACTAGACAGAAGCATTCTCAGAAACTTCTTTGTGATGTGTGCATTCAACTCACAGAGTTGAACCGGCCTTCTGATAGAGCCGTTTGGAAACAGCCTTTTTGTAACATCTGCAAGTGGATATTTGGAGCGATTTGAGGCCTATGATGGAAAGGGAAATATCTTCCCATAGAAACTAGACAGAAGCCTTCTCAGAAACTTCTGTGTGATGAGTGCATTCAACTCACAGACTTGAACCTTCCTTTTGATAGAGAAGTTTTGAAACACTCTTTTAGAGGCATCTGAATGAGGATCTTGGGAGCGCTTCGAGGCCAATGCTGGGAAACGAAATATCATCACATAGAAACTAGACAGATGGATTCTCAGAAACTTCTTT